>NW_027185382.1:4425354-4947854 GCF_022577435.1 Embiotoca jacksoni | reverse complement strand
ACTGAACTGACTGGTAAGGACAGTTTGATTTGACTTGAATAAAGGCTGCACAGCAGCACAGTAACCGCCATCAGCTGACGGTACCTGCGCCCGGCTGTGGATGGCTGCTGCGTCCATCCTCTCCTCCCACACACAGTGCATGTCAGTCAGCAGGACGCGGTACGCTGTTTCACCAAACCAGCTCTTGGCGAGGAGCTGGCAGCCGCTGATGCTCACAGGAAGCCAGGGGCACTGAAGGAGGACGTCCTCAGCAGGAGCTCCGCCGGCCTCCATCACGGCAGACGGGACAAAAAAACACTTAAAGGAGGAAGAGGAGAGTTCAGTGAGGAGGCTCTCAGTGCTGAGTTATTTTTTAGGTTGTAAAATAAATTGTGAGTGGGCAATGAGCCTGCTTCTGTCAGGAGGAGACTTTCTCTGTCTAAAATCTTTGTCTTTACACTCGCTCATGTAAAAAGATGATAATACATCAGGCTACACGCATGTAATAAAGATTTCTAAAAGAAAATCTGCCACTAAATGCAATATTCCCTCAGAATTGTTGTGAAATTTGGCCACGTTCAAAAATACTCTCGGAAAGTACCTTTAAATGACTCAGCAGTTGTGTGTGGCACATTTCCTTTCAAAACAACTTTAAAAGAGGTTTTAAATTACATAAATACATTAAAAAGTAATAATAAATATATACATACGTCCCTGCAACATAATATTGAAAATTACTTGATTATCTGAGCTAAATCCCAGACGTTTTTTCTACAATAAAAGCACTGTATTTAATCACAGTTCAGAATCCCACTGATATTTCGACTCATTTAACAGCCTGACTTTGTGGCTCAAAGCAGGCAGAAGCTGCTGTTTCTGGAAGCGGATGCCAAAGAGCACCCACGCCACAAATACAGCGGGTCATTTTCTTTTTGATCAAACCTGGTTTTGCATCACTCACCTCCGAGGAATGCGCCCCCAAAGTCCTGCTGCTGAGATCTGTGAAAGCCCGTTTTACAGACGCCGAGTCGGGGCCGCATAATCACCGGCTTGCAGGAAGGAGACCGCAATGGCAGCTCCTGTTTTCGGGGAAAGAAACACAGTTCACGTTACAGAGGTTGACTCATGGCGATGTGGAGATCACAAAAATACCAAATCAGTAACTTTATGACGACAATATACCGACATGCGGAGCTGGACGCAGCTGGCAGCGGTCAGAGGGGGAGGATGTCGGCTGACACCAAAGTCCATTCACAAATCTCCACATTTCATTTCGTGCTTCTCTGCATGAATTGGTACCAGACACCGAGTTATTTTAAACCATTTCAACACCGGCGGAAGTCACCCTTTAATTCGGGAACCATCTAGTCTGTACTGTCAACACCTATCGGGGGGAGAAATGCCCAAAGAAGAACTGTACAAGCTGTTAATTTGAACTTAACCTTATTTGTGCACCAACTGAGACGAACTGTCGAAGTAGCACCAGGAACAACTCGCCAAGCTTCGCTTAAAACCTCCAACTTTTCAAGTTCCCTCGTTTCTCGTGAAATATAACAAAGACATTATTTACATTTAAGGTCTATTGGTATCTTTTGGGGCTATTATTTAATTCGGCGACCTTCTGTTTAGCACAACAACCACATTTATTCAAATATGACAACTTTTAGTTTGAAATTACCAATATCCAGCTAGCTTCCAGCTGGTATAGCAACACGGCAAGTTAGCTCGAGTTTCCCTTTGTGCTGTTGTAAACATGATTGAATGTCGCTCAGCCTTTGCTCTAACAGCTCATAACACACGTAGAAGCATGACAACAGGAAATATGAGTGACGAAGTACTTGAAAAGTACCAACGTTTGTTCAAAGAGAAGCTGCTCCTCCGCCGCCGGTTGCTGTTGAGTTCAGGATTCCGACACCGACGTCAAACAACAGCGCATTTCAAAGGTTCCGCTTGTAATAATAATAAAAAAAAATACAATCGTAATTCGGTTCTGTGTCGCAGAGTATCCTGTGTTTTGTTAAATTACAGGTTCAAATAAAAAAAAAAAATTCTAAAATCGGTTCAATTAGTTTCTTGTGGGTTGTTGTTTTGATGATAGCCTTCACGTGCATTAAACACTACTTTTACACTATAACTGTAAAATGAATTAATCTGATTGATGTCCACATGAAGGGAAATCAAGCTGTGGAACTAAAAATGTGAAATGTAGTTATGAGTTTATAAGAGTTTATGTCTTGAGATTCACATAGACTGAAGCATGCCTGTTATGGCTATGTTTCATGTTTGAGATGAAGCCTCACTGAGTCTTTTTTTACACTTCCTCCCTGCAGTTTTTCACAGGGAAATGTAAAGTATAAACAGTGAAATCAGTTAGTATGTTCAAATGAGCAGTGTGTGCCATCCTGCATGGATGTAACTCTAGTTCACTATTGCTGCAATAAAAAGGTGAAAAAACTGAACTAAAACAACCCGTGCATTTATGTCAGTAGTGAAGGATCAGTACAGAAAGTCAGAGGTCACGGGGAGTGGTTGCAGCACTTAAACACGAAAAGATTTATTTAAGGTCTCACAGATACAAAATAGCTTTTATTTTTTTCAGAGAATAGCATTAATAGCACTTCTTTTTTTCTTTTCTTTTTTTTTTCCATTTTCTGTCTTGCGCGAGGTAAACAACAATATATCCAGAGACATAAAATGATCTGAATGGCACAGAGAGAAGGACTTTCTGGAGGCGGTGGTCATGTGAGGAGAGGAGGAGGATGCAGCAGGATGTGGAAATTTAATGTCATCCATCACACGTCGTTTCAACACGTCTGGAGCCTTTTGATGCTTTCAAATCTATTTGAAATTTTGCTTCTTCAGTGAGTCTAAAGCCAAACGTGGTGACCAAACAGCAGCACAATTTCAACAAACTTCAACCACATAGACGAGGAAAAATGAACGTTTCTGCTATAGTCTGGTTTCAATTGGAGCAGACCTTCAGGCTGAATTTCCACAGGTAGAGGAATATGTGATGTTTAAATAGTTTGTGGAGCACTGACATGCAGTCAGATCGTTCAGGAAAGGCATGAATATGTTCTCATATTTTTAATAGAGTTATAGCTGAAAGCACAGACTATCATAGTATCATGTTCCTGGTTTAATTTCATGATTTAAGACAACCATTTTTTTTTCTCTGAAGGTCCCTGAACACATCATAACTGTGCTACAAATATTTCTAAATCAGATACATGCCTGCGTGAATCCCTCCTAACCTGACTTTTTTTTTTTAATGTGACATCACCGTGGGTTTCAAGGCGCACGCCGACGTGTAGAAAGAAGTACGACATCATTCTTCATCATCTTCATTACATACATTACATACAATAGGAAAGGCAAGATGTGAGTTTGAGTGTGAGTCGAGTGGGGCGGGGGCGGTCCGTCAGACGGGAGGCTGGTTTCGATCGTGCTGGTTTCACTGCGGCAGAGCTTTGAGTATGGCGTTCACCTCCTCAGCGACTGCGGTCAGCGCAAACTCGAACTGGTCCTGTAAAAAAAAAGATATTGTCCATGTCAGAAATTATTATCTATTAATGCTAATTGTTACATTTCTTTCCTTGTAACATTATAGAATAATTTAAAAAAATGGTAAAGTTAAGTTTTTAAAAATGTACTGTTACTTTTCTTCCTTATTGGCCTAATTTAAGGAACTGAACTTTCTGAGCTGTAAGCATCTAACTGGTCATCAGAAACTGGAGAGCACGTTGGTTAATTGCAGGAAACGTGGCGTTATGAGTTGGAAACATTTTACTGAAGTCTCAAGTTATGGCAAACTTCTTGGAAAATGTTGGAAGAATGAATTTCTAAAGTTAGCGAGTTGGAGAGCCCCACCTTCGTGCGGACCATCCCAAGCCTCTGGTCTCGGACGTGCTCCAGTGTCGCAGCGATGTCAATCTCTTTCACACCTGCGGGAAATCAGACTGATTACACCTGCATCACATTAACAGATATATGATTTATTTTCTAATACTTTATGTATGGCATTATTAGAAAACACAAATCCACAGGAACTAATACACAACCATATAACTCACCTTTAGCCATGCGATTCAGAACCATGTCAATCAAGATGTAAGTCCCAGTCCGGCCTGTGCCGTCGCTACGGAAACACAAGACAAAGTTCAATAAATTAAAATGATAAATGACTAAATGAAAAACAATGGTTAAAAAAAAAAACACTGGACTCACAAACTGAATGATTAAATCTATGTGGTATTGTGTTTCAAAACAGAGGAAGCTGACTGCTGAAATATTGCAATGTCTGCCACCATGTGGGCGCCTGCGGTACTGCTACAAAGTGTAAGTTACATTTTTGCGTAGCCATCACTTGAATGTTTTATCTAAACAGCTTGCTCTTCATTTTTAGCTGCACATTACTATTAGATTAAAAAATTTCATTAACTGGAACATTTTCTTCCTTGAATGATAACTAATATAAAAAAAATGCATTCAGTTCTTGAACCAAAAGTGTTACTACCTGCAGTGCACGATGATGGGGCAGGATCGTCCTCGGTAGCACTTATTCACCTTCCTGAGGAGAGAGAGATACGAGAAACAAAACATGACACGTTAGAAAAGTAAGAAAACACACCACCTCACTTTCACACTGTCGTGATCACTGCTCGTATATTTATTTACTCATTTAGGAGGTCTTGGTCTACACAATTTTCAGACAGGCAGACAGACAGACAGACAGACAGACAGATTGAATGACAGATAGATGGATGGATGGATGGATGGATGGATGGATGGATGGATGAATAGGGGAATAAAAGGGGTGTTTCGGCGATGGACCTCCTGCTGCAGCCACATCAGTCCATGATCATTTTTGTGACTATGCAACTGGACCCAGACTACTAGCTGCAAACCACAAGAATGACATAGACAGACATGTTCAAATTTAAACCAAAGGCCCCGCTGACCTCCATCGCACAGGGTGGGAGGAGAGGAGGGACAGAAGAGCAGGGGGGAGGGAAGTGATGATGGAAAGACTGAAGAATGGAGGGGAACTATACTGTTTCTTTTTCTGGTGATATGTCTGTTGGTGCTGCACAGAACAGACAGTCTGTGACTGCTTTGATTGACCTGTTTGAAAGTATAAAAGCACGGCCAGAATGACAGTTTACTTCACTGTTTGTGCTTGATTCGGTCCCTTTCGGCTTTAAACAGGAGTTGAGGTTGACAGATTTGTGTTTCAAAGGAAGTAAATATTAGCAGCAGTAGTACCTGCGGAAGTCCAGCAGGGGGCGTGTGGAGGTGGGGATGCCCTGAGCCGGCCAGCTGAGGAAGTGGAACTGAGTGAGAGTCCGGGTCTCCTGAGTCTGCACGTTCTTCAGGTAGAAGCTGCGCACCAGGAAGTCGTTACACCAGATGTGCTCTGACACCAAGTTCACCTGGACGAAGGCACGGAAAGACTGATCAGATCAGCTGATCACACCGGCCCTCCTTCACACACACACACACACACACACACACACACACACACCTCATAGATGTGGTAGAGGGAGGAGCCTTCATCAGGCCAGTAGCGGTCACACTGTTTCTCCCCGTCCTCCACCAGAGCCGTCATCATCACGATCACGGTGCAGCCGTTCTCCCACACCATCTGCAGGACGACAACAAGCACAGATGAACCTTCAAGCTTCCTGCGTTCCTCCAGTGAAGAAGCAGAGAGCTCCAGCAGCCTCACGCTGACCTGCCAGAAGTCAGAGATGGTGTGTGACAGCGGGCCCTGGGTGGCGATGTAGGCCGGCATCCGCGGGTCGTGCTCAATCTGCAGGGAGGTGGAGAATGGGTGAGAGGGGTCAGAGGTCACACAGAGGTGTGTGTGTGTGCATGAATATCTATGTGTATGTAGCTCCGTCACCATGGAAACAAGCCGTATGGGAAAGATCCTGCATTCCTTTGAGACTTTTATTTTGACAAATTGAGTTAGTTTCAGACCGTTATTGATCTCTGAATGATCATGAACTAATAAGTGTTCGTTGTCCTACCACAGATCGGGTTTGCTCCGTTTACCGTTGTTGCTATGGTGACCACTTGAAGACTTACTATGGTGCTGGCGTTGATGTAGTCCGAGCGTGAAGGGTTGATCTCCGCTCTCAGCTTCACCCTTGAGTGGTCATCTGTGGACAACAGTGACATTTAACCCTTTAAATTCCCCTTTTCCCCTTAAATTCGTAGAGTGACACGTTTAAAGAACGTTCCTCACTTCTGTTGTTAACTGATCTGTTTTGACATAATTTGATATATTGTGCAAAATTGTCTCCACATGAAGTTGAGCTTTTAACTGTGATGAACTGCACTGGGAGTGAGGCAGCTGCTGGGACTCACAGGGCACTGAGTCCGGGCAGCGGTTCTTCTTGACGTTGGCGTCGCTCTGAGCCACGGAGACGACACTGGGCTCAGCCTGGTAGGAACACAGGGCCTCCCACTCCTTCATCAGACGGTCCTTGTTCCTCAGGTGGTCCTCCATGTAAGCCTTTTTTAGAAGTGAAGCTCATTAGACAACATTAATTGCTCTACTGCGCAAAATTATCCATTATTTCAAAAGTACAGATAAAGTGAAACAATATGTTGATGCAGATTTCTGCTTTCCATCCTACGAAGCATCTTTCGAAGTTTTGAGGGGTCCCACCCCAACGTTTGCTCCCACTAGCGGAGCCACATGACAGCTTCCTCACAGGTACTGACCAGGATCATGTGTCCGGTGGAGATGTCCATGTTGGCCTGTGCTGGCTCCTCACACCAGGACGGGGTGCTGCTGTGGGAGCTCGGACTGGGCTGGGCTCCGTCGCTGAACTGGGACGACACGCTGCTCACCCTCGAGTCGGCACCTCCGCCTCCCGCCGCTCCTCCCCCGACTCCAGCACCTCCTCCTCCCCTTCCTCCTCCGCCGCTCGCTCCTCCCACGGCGCCGAGGGCAGCAGCTTCCAGGCGTCCGAAGGCGCCCTTGGAGGCCATGTGTTGGCGACACAGGTCCTGGTGAGCCAGTTATGCACGCATGGTGTTGTTACACTGCTGTTTGTAGACTCATAGCAGATTTTTTTTCGTATACCACACAATCACTGCTGTATAATCTGATCTAATCTTCTCTCAATCATGGTTTTGCTTTATATTTGAAGGTATAAAGACCCCCCCTCCCCCCTCACCTGGTACTCCTGGTGGCTGAAGGTGCCCGCCTCCAGGCCCAGCTTCTTCGCCGCCAGCCGGTGAGCGTGGTGACGCAGGCAGGCGATGGTCATGGTCGCCACCAGGATGCCGCCGATGCAGGCCATGGACACCAGCGTCGCAAACACCCAGCGGGAGCTGGGCTGGACTCTGGTTGCCAGGGGCAATGACTTCCCATCGTTCCTCTGTGACAAGTGGGGAGAAAAAAGGAGAAACAAATTCATTTCAGTCTTCCGTTGAAAAAAATCTCTGTATCTCAGTTAAAGGGGAGAATTTATGGAGCAGCTGCAGTGAGGAACTGAAAACGTGGATTAAAAAATCAGAATGAGGAAAAGTGAATGAGTGAGTTTTAGAAACTAAATACATCTGCAGAAATGATGTGCTGAATCAGCATGGAGCAGAACCTCAGAGGAGCAGACAGCAGAGGAAGGCCCGACTCAGAGTCTCTCTGCTGGTCCTAATAAAGTGATCGCTCTGTTTTCTTCTTCCATTTTATGTCCTGCCTTTTCTTCCCTCCTCTCTTCTTCTCCTCAACCACCGCTTTCTCCTTTCCTTTTCATCATCCCTCCTCCTCCTCCTCCTCCTCCTCGGCTGAATTGTCTCCTGACCTTTCAGACCTCCTCCTTCCTCTCTGTGGGCTTCAGGAATGTGAGGCTCTGTCTCCTCTCTGTGTTGGTATCTGATAGACATTAGAGTTTGAGCTGAGTTGGTGGGGTTGGGGGGGGGGGGGGGGGGGGGGGGCGTGCCTCACCTGCTATTATAAAGGGGCCCCACAGGGTTCAGTGTGTGAATGGATGACCAGGCTGCACGTGGTCTGAGGACAGAACAGGATCTACTGCATTTATAGATCAAGATTTATCACAACTAATCTTCAAGTCAAGTTGTCCTGTGTTTGTTTTACAAGCACCTCCAAGACAGATGATTTATCACTCATAAAACAAACATAAATCAAACCTGTAGGGATGATGAAAATGTAACAATCAGGAAGATATCACTTAAAAAACATATTAGTTACAAAAATGTCACTATCATCTTAATATTTAGTGTACTTATACTAGTTTCATATTGTAGGAATATTTGATCGATCGATAAGAAAGGTGAATAATTGATCAAATAACTGATGAATAAAATAACTGTCTGAACCAAAAACATGAATAAATGTTATAAACTGAGTAAAAACATTGCTCTTTTTTGGCTAATAGGATACAAATACCATAAGACATCAAATTAATTCAGTACAAATCGTTTGACTATTGAATGTAAAGTCTTTCCGTTGTGTCATATAAATGATAAAAAGAACTTTAAACACAAAAAGTCTCGACAAACTAACCTTTTGAGAACGTCTGGTAAAGATATTGTACTTTTTTTTTTAATTAAAGAAAGAAACGAGAATTTTATTTTTTAAACAAATTTAACGCCTCTAATTAACGAAATAGTGTAAAATCTTATTAAGAACATCTCTTCTGGCAAATTGAACGTTTTCACTCACCACGCACGACGCTGAGCAGCTCTTCTAACGTCCAGCTGCACTCACGACGGACTCACAGCCGAAAAACAAATGTCAAGCTGGAATTCACTTAAACAAACTACCCTTCCGGCGCTGAATTTCAAAATAAAGGTTAAAATAAGAGATTTTTGTTACCTGATTTAATGCCGTTTAAATAAATTATTTTTGTTTACAACTAAACTTTTCTGAGTGTATGAAGAACTCTTTTTTATATATATCAATAAAATATGTTAAGTATCAAAGATTTTGCAGTTTGTTTTGTTTGCAATTGATATAACTGTTTTTGTTAAGGAGGTAAATTAAGAAATCTAGCAGAAAGAATCGTGCATGAAATCATCAAAATTAAAAGATGGTTTGATGATTGAAATGAATGGTTGATGATTCTTGTTCATCTGCGGTTGGTCAGTCTGGACTCAGGTGTGAAAGCTCCTCACTCACCTGTCCAACGCCGCTCTGGAGCACCTTTAGGCCGGTCTCAGCATCCAGGAAGTTCTTCTCTGCCACTGTGAAACATTTCAACCAATCAAATCTCATTTTAGACGGCGGTCCCTCAGCTTGCTTCAGTTAGTCTGGAGGGTTTCCAGAATGATAAATGAAAAGAACTTCTTTAGTTGGACGTACCAGCTTTGTCTGCTACGTCTCCGGCCGTCAGGTTCTTGGAGTTGGGTCTGATCCTGAAGGTGATCGCAGGTCCGACCACACTGAGGAGGAGAAAACAGCAGAGGAGGAGCCAAAGGTGAGAAATAAAATACATTCTGCAGTATAACATTACAGTAATCTGTGAATCATCTCATCACTGTTGTTAATAACACTGAACTCTCTGACAAATGCTTTATTTCGAAGCATTTGTAAAACGAGGAACCATCAGGACGGTCTTCATTCTCCATTCTCAAACACAATCTGCAAAAATCTTCTTATTTCATGTCATTTTTTCTGTAACTGTGTTTATTTTCTCATAAAGTGTAAATAATATCTGTCAAAGAAATATTCTGATGTTTCAACTGTTTTGTCAAATAGATTAAAACCCATCTTAAATTATTTTTAATACATGTGTATGAATTAGAATTAGCAGTTCATCTTTATGATTATTTAACGTGGACTTTTATGAGTGAAAGTGGGTCCAACCAGGGAATCAGAGATAAAAAAAAAAAAAAAAAGACCTGATAAGGAGATTTTTGCATGTTTTCGGTTAAAGGACAAAAGTCAGGGGTCGCTGGAAGGTAAGCAGGAAGAAGGATGAGCAGAAACAGTTCAGTGAATCACTTCCACATGCAGGGAATCAGAGATCCACTCTCCTCGGCTTCACCACATTTTACGTCTCATTTGGCCTTCCAAGAACAGCTTTAGGCGAAGGTTCAGGTTAATCCCATGAAATAAAAGTCAGCGATCCAGCAAATGAGCTCAGAGGAGGAAGATCCAGAGGCATCAGGCGAGCCGGTCGGGGATTTCTTCAGCTTTTTCTCTCTGTTTTTGTGATGGTTCATGACCGCCTGACTCCTCGGTCCTACCTGATGTTGATGAAGGAGCTGGTGGAGAGGCCGATCCTCTCTGACAGCAGCTCCAGCAGTCGCACCCCGTCGTTCAGACTGAGGGGGCTGCGGTGACAAAACACACACACGCACAGTCACACATGCACACACATGAACTCACATGTACACAGACTCAGGCGCTCACACAGCCGAGGTGGAGATGATCTGAAAGAATTCATTATCTTCTACTCTGAGTATTTTTTTTTATTAATTACAAATTTTAAAGTTTTTAATTTTGTGATGATAATCAACGTGGACAGTATTTTCTGTGCCGCTTTTCTGCTGCTTCCACATCAGTCAGGCCTCCTTCCACCTCCACATACACAGCATGAAACATCGGGTCACGTGACGCCACGTCCATCCCCTCACACCTTCAGTCATCCTGATTGCCTGAACAGGCAGGAAAAAAACCTGCTGTACCTCTGGTTGGTGACGACGTAGCCAAACTCCTCCTTCTGGCCGGCCGGCTCCTTCTTCCCCGGTTTGTCCTGGTCGGCTGCCGCAGTCGGAGTCATCTCCTT
This sequence comes from Embiotoca jacksoni, assembly GCF_022577435.1. NCBI lineage: Eukaryota > Metazoa > Chordata > Actinopteri > Embiotocidae > Embiotoca > Embiotoca jacksoni. The sequence goes on along the minus strand of NW_027185382.1, from coordinate 4,937,109 downwards.
CTGGGCTCCTTCGGGTTTCGTGGACTTGATGGTGGAGGTTGGAGCCTCCTGGACGACCGTTTTATAGGCCATTGAACCCTCTGTGACCTGATGGATAGAGACAAATAGACACATTCATTTACTTGACTGCACTCAGGTTTGAATTTGAGGTCCTTGTACTTTAAACAAAAGAAGCAGACTCACCTTCTTCCCTGTGCCAGCATTGTTCCCGTATTTATCTGGATAGTAAACAAAAACAGAATATAGTCTTTAATGATGCAACACAAATCATATTTATATTGTGTGTCCTTTTTTTTAACCCTTTAGAGGCATGCAGACAGGTTTGTCGTTTGTTACCTAAAATTGAAATGCATCTGGTTGAAAGCTAACTCAGTGTCGACGTGTTCAAAAGCCCAAATGAATCTCTGTAAACCATTTTAAGTTCCTGATACCACGGCAACAACAGCTACGTATTTTGCAATCAGAGAACGACAGCAGCACAGAAGGACCGATGCCCAGATGAGGTTTGTCGGTGAAGAGAGGAGACCGACCTTTGGCTTGTTTCAGGCCGTACGAGCTCTCCAGCTGCAGCTGCTTCAGAGCGGCCGGCAGATTGTCCTTCTGCTCAGGGGACAAATCCTTCATGTCGAGGCCGTAGTGATCGAGCAGCAGAGCCAGTCTCTGCAGAGAGCGCTCTGAGAACACAGCACAGAGGAGATCAACTGGTGGATGTCTGCAGCTGCAGTAGAGTCTTTTTATTTTGTTTCCTCCACTAAGTTTCTGAAGTGTGAAATGTTGTCCTGCAGGGAGAGATTACTGAATAACCCAACCAGATAAAGAGCCTCAGTTTGAAGATAAAACGATTGATTTCAACAATAAGAGAACAAATAACCCCAGAGAGGCAAAATGTCCACAAAAACACAACAAATGAAGAGATCTCAGAAGTGACAACGAAAAGATGCAGAAACACCACGAACTGACAAAAATTACCTCACAAATAAAAATGAATAAAAACCACTAACAGAGACACACAATGACCCCAGAAAGATGTAAAACGACCAGAGACAAAAACTGGCCATAAAGGTATATACATAAGAGGTGAAGGTGATATCTTCTCTCACCGTCCAGTCCTGACAGGGCGTCGTACTCCGTCTGTGCCTTCTTCTCCGTCTGTTCCTGCTGCGGCTCCTGCTGCTTGCTCATCTGGGCGACCTGGGAAATGTAGTCCTCGCCGTAGTCCAGCGGGAAGTCCAGCTCCGGGAAGAAGGAGGAAGAGGAGGATGAGGAGGACAGCGAAGAGGGGAGGCCTGCAGCTTCTGCTATTGCCCCTCTGTGGCGGGACAGAGACTGCACAGGTGAGGAAGAGGAGGATGAGGAAGAGGAGGAAGGAGAGGTGAAGTAAAAGGACACCAGGTCCTGGAGGAGCTGCCGGTCTCGGTCCAGAGGGTTTCCTCGAGTTCTGGAGCGACGGGGGGAGGGATGGAGCGGGAAGGCTGGATTATCATCCAGGGAGTTGAGGGAGCGTTCCTCTTCCTCCTGGTAGCCATACTGCTGCTGCAACAACAGAAAAACACACAACTCTAATAATAAAAGCCGTCTTCATCCCTTTAGAGTGGTGTTATTCACAGTCTTTGTAGCTCTGACAAATATCTGTCTGTTCTGCCGATGAATTCTTTGTGAGTACCATTAAATAAAATGAATAGTTGAATATGCCTGTAAAGTTAATTAAAAACATCTTGAACGTGTAAAGAAGTTTTATAACCCATTTGAGGATCACATTTTTCTGCAGTGTTTCAGAATTAGTTTAAAGTGTTTGTGTTTTTTCTTCTCCTACCTGGCGGTAGGTGTACGGGTCCAGCAGGGGCGTCTGCATGTGCACCGAGGACCGGGAGGGGTCGAGGACCATGTAGTCCACATACTGCTGCATCATCCCGGGTTCAGCTGGATCCTGAGGACCCTGAACCCTCGGTGGACCGGGCCCCAACAGCCTGGAGGACCTGGGACATAAAACAGTTCATTCATCTCAAAATCATCTTTTTTTAAATGATGATGAGGCAGTTTCTTTTCTTACTGTTTTGGCGACTTCTCAGAAAGTTTGGAGCGGGGCCCGATGGCGGGAACGTGACTCAACTCTCGGCCGATGATCGCTTGGGTCACGTCGTCCCTCCAGGTCAGACCTGTGCAGCCACAGACAGAAATATCATCACCTTCATTCTAACACTAGTAAACAGTATTTAAAGATTCATTCTCCTGTTGCGTTCAGAGACTGAGACTCACCCTGCACCGTCAGGTCTTTGAGGACTTCCTGCAGTTTGTGCAGGACGGGTACAGACACCTGGTACTGGACGGGCTCCTGGTGAGGAGCCTGGCATTGTCCGAACAAACCGTCTGCACAGACAGAGACACACAACACTGACTCACACATGTGCATCAATCAGATTCCAATCAAACTAAAATCAGCATAAATGCAGAGTAAAGTTGTTCAATTTTTCAACGTGCTCGTCGCTCGACACTTTTGTTCGATGATGAAATTCATAAATAACAAGAAGCAGATCCTAAAAATAAACTGGATTGATTGGCTGTTAGACAGAAAACAAGAAATCAGATATTTACTGACAAACTGTCTGTTTGAGTGTGTTTTCTGCAGCTGCAGCGTGTTGAGCTCTCAGGGCCACCGTACTTTTGAGATCGAAATCTCTTTTTGTTTCAGAGTCACAATCAGAACAGCATCACAAACGTTTTGTCGTGTTGAGAAAGTAAAACGCACAAAATCTGCAACCAGAACGTGCAACAACACGGACACACAATCCACACACATGTACACAACCCACAATCAGACACACTCTGTGTAATCTGATGCATGCAAATACACTAGAAACACACCCTGCACATACACACACATGCACATAATCAATATACACTCAGAAAAGATTTATACATGTGCACAAAAACACACCCACACACACCCACACACACACACACACACCCACACACACACACACACACACACACACACGTTGTGGTACACTTGTGCGTGGGCCGTGGTGAGTCATCACCTCTGTCTCCCTCCATCCAATCATCAACACACACACACACACACACACACACACACACACACACACACACACACACACACACACACACACACACGAGGGAGACACACGGTCGTCAGGCAAGTGATGTCACTGTTGTCATAGAGACGACCAGGACAGACTGTGATTGGCCGAGAGCAGCTGACGGAGGGAGACCTTGTTTACGTTGCACTCTCGCTCTCCTTTGTTTCTTTCACTCCATCTCTCTTACATCTTCCTCCCTCTCTCTGTACACATTCCTCTCTTCATGCCGCTCACCCGATCGCCTTCTTCTCTCATCTCATACACAAACACGTCATCTTTCACCCACACATTTTAGCATTTCGCTCACACGCGTCACTTCGGTGACGTGTTGGAATAAACACAAGCTGAAATGTAGTCGTGACGTCTGCAGAACAAAATGGGCTGTTTTTCAATGCAGTCTGTTAAAGGGCACAGAGTGGATCGTTTTCTCAGTGCAGTTAGGAATGTATGTATTTTGCTTTAACACAGATTTCAGATGTTTCAAGACACAACATGTTTTTTTTAATGCAGACCGGAATGAGTTTTCACTCACTCACTTTTAAATTTAAGCACATCCTCCTCCTCAATACATTCTCTAAAGCTTCATCTGAGGACCTCTCATGTTCCCGAAATGTTCCCACATCGAGAAACAAGGAACAAGACATCCTCAGAGTGGACTCAGAAACATACTGCCATCAATAATGCAGCTGTCTCTAACAGCCTGAGACACAGGTGCAGGCTAGCGCATGTACACTCTTGCAATGACATCCTCATCATGTTTGAAGATCAGGAAGGAGGCAGGAAACCCCCTGAGGGATTATAGTTAATGCTGTGATGGCTGATCAGTCCCTGACAGGCTGATGGACAGAAGATACGTCAAAGCTTCCTGAAGCATGCTGCTACAACAGGAGCCTGCTGGGATTGGTCACTATCAGTCAATGTATTATTCTTATCATGTTGCATTTAGGGTACCGTAAATACAGGCTTCATACTGGGGAGGAGAGGGTCGACGTCAGCCTCACAGATGACAATATCTGGGATGTTTCAGCTCCAACTTAAACTTAACTCTGTCCACGCTGAACGACCAAAGAGATGCAAAACGAATGACAGTCCTACAGTGCTGTACGGACTTCACGCCTTGTTCCTTATTAGCATTCAACGGAAAGCACAGCAGCACCTCACAGTCTGTTTCTCTACAGCTGTCGAAATCATCTGTTACTTTACTCATTCAATTAGTTCAATCTGTATCCGAGAGAAACAGCACCTCTCAGCTCTGTGGATGCAATAAAATGTTAATGAAGGAGCTACATCAGAGCTGAGTGCCTTAGTGGAAGTCATGAACGCCCTCCGGCCAATCAGAACACAGTTTAATATGGTCATGGCATACTAATTATTACTCAGTGTGTCATTAATCCAACATGTGCATGCAACAAGGTGTCAGACTCCCCCTTCTGCCCTGATAGGAGCCATTTTATTAACATTTACACTGAAGTGAGGATTGTAAAAACAGGTCTCATCTTTTTAGTGCGATGTCATAAAACAGGGTGTCATGCAGTGAATTTAAATGTGATACTTACCATCGCTGCAAAGCTGATCTCTGGGACAGAGTTTCTTCTCAAACAAACAACCTGCAAAATAAAACCAGCAAAAATTAACTTCAAAAAAATGTGAAACTGTGATCAGACTAAATAAAGCTGTTTCTTACTTTAAGTCTGGTGGTGGTCGTGAGTGTGGACATGCAGAAGTCTTTATGGGTCACTACTTTTTAAACTTTAACTCTTTGAAAAGGGTTGTCCATTTTGCTTTGCCAAATAGAAATCAAACATTCATATTGACTTCAGAAGAAAATGTCTGCTTTTGCACCACAGAAAAACTCTATTTTCCTGTAATTATAGGCCTCACATAAAGGCAGAAATGAGTTGGGGAAACCCGGAGGACAGGCAGCTACGGTGGACATCACTATTGTGTTGCTAAGAGTCTTCAGGTGGAAACGTGTGCATGTGTGTGTTACAGTTGACCTTTTCTCAGGACCTAATCGGTTGCGAGGCAGTAAACAGCAGCAGATGTAAAGCTGCTCATTCTGTTTACTTATGCATGTTTGAGTTGGATGTTCATTAAGGATTTATATTATTCTGAATAGAATGACATCACTACCTACACTGCCTCCTATCACAGCAGGACAAATTTAAATAAAAGAAGAAAAGATTAAAGTAGTTTAAATAATGTGATAAGAAAATCCTTCAGGTAAATGTCAGTTTTGGATGATGTTAACACCTTCTCCACTACAGCCTCCCCCTTGATGCCTGAAGCCATCTTCACTGGTGGTTTTTTTGTTTCCCTTTCAATCTATAATAAGTCAGACTGAGTATGGACCACATGATGGACATGACATCCATCCATCCATCCATCCATCCATCCATCCCTCCCTCACTCAATCCCTCCCTCCATCCATCCATCCATCCCTCCATCCATCCCTCCCTCCATCCATCCGTCGGTCCGTCCGTCCGTCCGTCGCCCCCTCCGACCGACCAAACTCCACATGATGACTAATCTCTGCTCTGTTCTCTCTCCTCCGCCCACTCGTCCCTGCCTCCCTCATCTCTGTTCAACTCTCTGTTTCTAGAAGATCTCAGTGCTGTTAAACTCGTCCATCACTGTCACTCCATCAACTCCTCTGATACACAACCTTAACAACTAATTAGAAGAATTTCAGTGTAATTAAGTCTGTAATGAGCAGACTGATAGATGCCCTGGGAAAAATTCTCATCCCGAGCAGTTAATTTATTATCATATGAGCCTCTTACTACAGTTTATGCTTATGTGCATGAAAAAGAAACATGGTATGAAATGTCAGAAAACAGTAAAACAAAAATTCAGTTTTTAATAAGAAAAAAGCAAGAAATCCTCACAGCTGAGAAACCAGAGAATAACTTCAACTATGAATCACTCATCCAGGCTGGATGAAAAGACCAATAAATCAATCACCAAAATAATCTACGCTTTCTCCTCGAGCTTTTCATGGAAGTGGCCCGTAGTTTTGTACGTCACTGTCAATAATTCATAATAAAAATAAAACAATCTGATATTTACCGAGGGTGTCATCAATGGAAAAGACTGGAACAACTGATCCCAAGCCTTTAATCATCACCATCATCAGTGTCTGTGTACTTTGCTTTTATTGTCCATTAACTGCCTGCCAGCCTGAGTTCAGTGTCGTTTTCATAATGGTGCTTCTGGCATTTGTGGCTGAGAGGGAGCTCGTCCTCTGGTCTGCAGGCTGACAGGGGAAATCTAAGGTGGAATGAGTCAGCCTGGACGTAGCAGAATAAAACTTGCATGGTGCTGCTGAGTGGCAGTAAAGGCAGCCAAGTTATAACCCCTCCTCAGCTCAGTTAACCTTTGAACTTTTACCTTCAGACCGGCTCACACTAATTGCTCTGATTGGAGTTCAATCTGCTGATATTCTAAATAAAATCTCATGATAACCAACAATGAAGAATGTCTCCAAACAAGTGTATAGCAAAGCCGGACAGATCTTACTCCTCCAAACACTTTCCTACTGCTCCAATTACTCACTTAGACACTGAATTAATCCGCTGTAGAAAGTAGTCCCCAAGAAATGCACTTCCCCCGGTTTGTTTGATTAAAATCTTTTCCTAATTTTTGGAAATATTGCAGCTAAAAACATCCAATTGTATATTTCTGAGGTAAAGATTTAAGTATTCAGTAGGAACCAGAGAGCCACAGACAGGAAATACTTAGAGCTGCACTATCACACTGTTGGTTTTATTCTTTTCATGGGGTTGACAATAAGAAGCGAACTGAAAACAGGGTTGTTAAATTACAATTTTACATTTTTTTAACATTACATTTTTACCATATCTTCCATACCAGAACTGTAATATTCAAGCCTGGTCTTTCTATTTTTTCTGACCTGCCCTGATCTCAGTCTCTGTCTTCCATACAATGCACTGTTCCACAAAGTCATTTATGAGTCCTTATAACAACCAAGCATTGTCTTTTTGTCCATGTAATTTTACGCAGAAATATGTAAAAAAAAAAAAAAAAAAAAAGAGTTTAAAGTAAGACAAAAATGTAAAGAATATTAAATGCCATTTACACATTGAAATATTGAGCGGTGAAAATTAAACTAAAATAAAAATAAAAATAAATGCCATAAATGTCATCCCTAAACTCAACAGATTAACTACAAGTATATTTTGAATGATCACAGCATTAAAATAACACCATAGCTGTTGATATTGTTGTTCCCTGCAGAAATCTGTAACTAATCTAACTGAATCATGTTTTTCTTTTATATCATAATTTCTCTAAGAACAAGCTGGAGAATGGTGGGATCGGCGGTTTGCTGTCCGTGGTCCTGAAACTCTGTCTGTGGTGCTGAAACTCTGTCTGTGATACTGAAACTCTGTCTGTGGTGCTGAAACTGTATCTGTGGTGCTGAAACTGTGTCTGTGATACTGAAACTCTATCCGTGGTCCTGAAACTGTCTGTGGTGCTGAAACTGTGTCTGTGATGCTGAAACTGTGTCTGTGGTGCTGAAACTGTGTCTGTGATACTGAAACTCTGTCTGTGGTGCTGAAACTGTGTCTGTGATGCTGAAACTGTGTCTGTGGTGCTGAAACTCTGTCTGTGATACTGAAACTCTGTCTGTGATGCTGAAACTCTATCCGTGGTCCTGAAACTCTGTCTGTGGTGCTGAAACTCTGTCTGTGATACTGAAACTCTGTCTGTGGTGCTGAAACTCTGTCTGTGGTGCTGAAACACAGTAGGGTTGCGGTGCCACAAGACGACAGGAAGCCATTGTAATTATTGCCAACAGACGGAGCTGAGAAGACAGATATGAGTCATAACAGTGAGTATGATGTGCTTTAATACCGCTTTCATATTCCTACAGGGATTTTATGTACAGTTTAGTTTGTACCAGCAGTATTGGTCTCACAACTGCTGGAGGAAATACTGAAACTCCTTTTGTGCAGGTGTTTTTCTTCAGGTTTCTGCATCTTCTCATTTAGCGTTTCTTTGCTGTTGGCTTGTATAATTTTGTTGTCATTTAGCAGCTTTTTGTAGTAATATTGTTTTTCATTTTGTCTCTAGCTTTTATTAGTCATTTTGGATTTATTTGTTGTTGTTGTTTTGCTATTTGTGGTCATTTCATTGACTTCCCAACAAAAAATGGACACCTGTTGCTCAGTAATGTAGACTCTTTGGTAAAATAAATAACCTGCTCTGATGGTTTTCTGTCTTTTTACTGCAATAAGGAAAGTGAACTGACTTGTTTGATCTTCAGATAGACTGTTTGAAACAGTTTCAGTAATCCTTTAATATTCTATACTTTTTATATTTGATATTCTTATGTAGGTGCAGTTTTTACCGGCATTTATACGGTACTTTTATGGTACATTTACCTCCCCTGGAATATTTATCATGTTCCTATTAATTAATATTTTGCTGTGTTTGTATCAAAGCCCTACAGATTTCTACAGCGATACATGTCCTCACAGCTGCTTCTGCTTTCTGCTTGATGATCATATTGGCTCCATAGAGGCACAGATTAACACTCAACCAAAACAAACAGACCATCTCTCTCCATCTGACTGCACATCTCAGCGGGCTCCCCCTATCCCTCTCCTGCTGATGTTTGTTGTTGTCGTTGCAGAATCAACAACAAAATGATTCATTCGGGCGCTCAGACACATCCGAGCCGTCAGTGACGCAATTTGGCACCGGTGAGAACAGACCACAGAATAAACGGAGCCGAACAGGAAATGCAAAAAAAAAAAATAATAAAAGAAGAAAAAACTGTATAGAGAACATAAGGTGAAATCTGGCAGGTTTGATTCATTACTTCCCTTCATTTGCTGCACAAAAAGCTAAATGGATCATTTGCAGGGATGTCACAGCAACTCACTTATCATGTTAAAACGGGAATATTACATTAAAACTATTTTTTTCTATTATTTTTTAGCTTCAACAAACAACTTCATTGTACGAAATATGAGGGTGAAATGAGCAACTTACACCCATCCTGCAGTACATTTATATTTTTTAAATAAAACTAAAATATCACGGAAAATAGTAAATGTTGTGACATCGTGTAGAAATGTCTTAAAGAAGATAAAGCAGGACCATAAAAGTCTGGAAGGTCCCTCTAAACTCGCTGCCAAGTCTCCCAGTTACTGTAGGAACACCACAACCGGGACTTGTCGTCGGTGAAGTCGTGATATACGCGCCGCGCCTTGCCGCCTGGACGCAGCCAGTCCAGCAAAAGGAAAGTGCGTCCCTCTCCATGAAAGCGCCTGATCAGATCTGACTGAGACTCACCGTGTCGGGCGGCCATGCACAGCCGGCAGGAGGCGGTGAGGAGGAGGCACAGAGCTGCCCAGAACCGCGGAGACCTCATGGTACATCCAACACCCACCGGACCGAGGAGGGTTAGAGCCGCCGGTGGTGCTGCACTTCTACCAGCTCTCCATGTCTGAGGAGACGCTGCCGCTGCCGCTGCTGCTGGAGAAGAAGTGAGAGGGAGGAAGGCTGGTTGGAGATTCCAGGCCACTGGAGGCGCTGCACTGCAAGAACGACAGCAAGAAAAGAAAGAATTCACACGAGAAGCGTCAGTGGTCAGCCAAAAGAAGAAAATACTTCAATGCATACATACTCCATTACAGGTAAAGCTCAAAATTCTATAAATACAGAAGAATGATCAGAAAAGTCAAAGGATCAAAAGTCTGCAGAGAAATAACTCAATGTAACCGATATATTATTATTACATGTGAAATATTAAACTGTAAACAGCTGTTTGATGTCCAGCTGAACAACTTCATATACAGAGACTTAGTTTATTCCAGTGGTTGCCAACATAGGGTCCAGGACCCTCCAAAGGTCACCACATAAGTCAAACAGCGCCCTTTAGTTTCTTTTCAAGATGTTTACACTTAACAGGTCCATGCGTTGTATTAAAGGTAGCCTATATTAATAAGAACAAAGAAAGTATATGTTAAAGTGGTCCTACCATTATTATTATGAAATATTTTAATGTGTGACTGACATGCAGCCCTTGTGTGTATCTGGCTCAGTAATCCATTTGCACCAATAATATTAAAATTAAAAGTGCTGAAATCATGTCAACATTTGACAAACAAAAAGCCCACACTGACTTTACATTATTGTCAACTCCTCTGACAGTCTCAACACTTATGACCCTCACATGAATGTATTTATTGTAGGGTTATTGTGCTAAATTATAAGGTGATTTGCTCATACATTTTTCATTTCAGGACATTTATTTCATGATAACATCGAGCTCCATTATTTCACCATGAGAGGATCGTCTACTATTTTGAGATAAATCAGGAGGTGAAACTAAAAGCAGTGTGGAAGAGTTCCTTCCCTCACTGCATCGCGATGTGGCTCAGAAACCCGTCTCATCCTGCCAAAACACTGTCAGGACACTTGGCAGAGCAGCACATCTGACTCCTCGTGGCGTTTTATTAAAACTGAGGAGGTGAAATTAAATTACTGCAGCCTCTCCTTCAGAAAGAAACCTTCCACATCCACCAGTATCTGTGGATTTACTCAGCAACAGAGGGAGGCAACACAAAAACTTTGAAAACTGAAGGATTTTCATTTATTTTATTATTTTCTAAACAATTTCATGAGAATGAAAATGAGTACTTGTGTAATACGTCTTTCCTTAATTGGAATAATCAAAGCATGTTGATGTGAATAGCGAATAGCATCATCCACAGTAAAAAATCACAAGTTTAAACACCAATTGTCATTTTTATCCCAAACAACGCAGCATTTCGATGTGTCAGATGTTTAAAAATAATGCTGTGTTGTGTTGAAAATGACGTGTATCATCCGTTTTTCCATCAGTGTGATTCTTCTGGGTCTAGTCGATGACCAGCGTGCTCCTCACAGTGGGGAACAACTCAAAGAAACCCTGCAGGAGGAAGCAGACAGGAAGTGGTTAAAAACACTTAAACAAAGTCAAGTAAAAGATATGTGGGAAAAAAAAAAAGTAGATCTGCTGAAAACACGTGATGAACAAATATGGATGAGAAATGTTTTTCTTTTGATATTCACACGACAGCTGGATGTTTCAAAAACAACATCTGATTAGTGGTGCAAATATCGGTTATTCACACATGAAAGAATTACTATCCAGGCTTTCCAGGGGCTGAGCGCCAAAAGCTTTATGTGTACCGACTCAAAATAGATTCAAAATGACCAGCAAGAGAGAAAACTAACAGAGACATAAAACAGTCACCAAAAGATATCAAGGACTACAAACACCGTGGCTGCTGCCAGTCTGCATGCTGCGTTTTGTTGAGACTGTCAGAAACGGTCATCAAACACCGTCTGCTCTCTGAATTTACTTTTGTTCCTATTTTATGGCACAGTTCAGAACTAGGCGTGTTTGTTTTGCTCACAGGTGTTACCTTAAAGAGGGTGGTGCTCTGCAGGACACTGGAGGTGCAGCACATCTCCCTGATGGAGTGCATGGAGAGCTGCGGAGCTCCGATGTCCACCACGGGGATGCCGAGACGGGCGGCCAGGATGGGTCCAATGGTGGTTCCACAGGGGCTGTCGTTACGGACCATCACATCCTGCAGGAGGACAGCAACGAATCAAAAGATCAAAAACACCCTCGCCGGTAACTGTAGTACGTTATTTCACCGGGTCACTCATTCACTGTGCAACAGTCAGTCAGTGGGCCCTCCAGTGGCCATTAAGAGGAACTGCAAACAGTGAACTGTGATTTCCTGAGGGACACTGGAGTGTTTCTCCGTCTTAAAAATAATGTAATGAGGGATTCAATATGCCACAAAATATAATAATAAGTGTCATGATTAAACATAGGTATTAAAAGTATGAATTGATTATAGGATTCAAAATATAATTTATGATGATATCTGACATTGTAAAGCAGATCTTTCTCATTTTGTTGAAGAAACAGAAAAGAAAATCTTCCCATTGCAAGTTAAGACTTTGAAGTAAAATAAAAACTAATTTTCACACAACAGACAAAACAGTTTATCACACAAGCTGCTGAACACACCAGCAGAAGAACCTGCACAGTCCTCGAAATGAAGATATGATTCAGGGTATCTGCAGGATAACATTTAAATATATTTTTTAAACTCGCAGAAAGCTCACCTACAAGTAAAAATTATATTTTAGTTTACTCATTCATTGAAGTCAGGTTGTATTGAAGGTTCTGCATCTTCTAAAGAAAAATAAAAAATGTCTTTTTTAGAGTGACGAGGGACCAAAGACTGTCTGACCTTGACGTCCAGCCGTAAATCTGCTGAACACCAACTCACACTGAACATTTAACAACGTATGACAGCTCAGATATAATGTTTAACTTGCTGCTGAAGCTCCTCCGGTGTCTCTGCTGTTATTAAACCACCACTGAGCTTAACACTCGAGGCAACCGTTCCCCCGTCGCTACCTTCTTATCTCCCTTCTTACATTCCAGATCATCTCATGTAAAATAAATTGGTTCTCCGGTGATATGGGAGCTGGTGATTCATACTCCATGATGTGTGTCCATCTCACGGTTTCTAATTGCTGCTGATAACCGATCCTTGTTTCAGTCACTGCGTCTTTATTTCACACGTGGATTCTTTCCTTTTCATCTGCGTGTCGTCTTGGATCGGCCCGGCTTGTTGCCAGGAGATCTGCACTCGCTGTCGAGTGACTCAAGACACAAAGAGAAATTAAAAAAGCTGCTGCGCCTCAGTGTGCAAACAGCTCATCTATCATCGCACACTGTACCTGCAGCGGCACGCCGACCTGGCCGGCGACCTCTCTAACGACGGAGGCGGTGACGGCCGTGGTGGCGCAGCGCTGGTTGCTGTTGAACTTGATCACCGGGCCCTGAAGGAAAAGTTACAATAAAAACATTCACACTCAGAATACGTGCGGTGTGACGGACTGTCTGTTGTTATACTACAGGTGAGTGGTTTAAATCTCCACCTTGTGGAAAGCTGGTCGGTGGTTCTCTTCATGCTTCTCCCTGAGAAGAAATTAATAAACCAACTTTAAATTGAATATAAAGACAGACATTTAAACGAGGAGACGGGCTGTATCCTCTCACCATGTTATGTACATTTATGTATTTTTTCAATCTTTGAAGCTCTCAGAAGCTCCATCACCTTGTGTGAGGGGTGATTTTTGTGTTTTATGGATAACATTTTAGTGCAAATTTCTGAATATAAAGACTAAATATTTGAACTGTCACATTAGAAAAATTAAATGTCAGTTATTTTTTTTGAGGTCTTATTTCAAACTTTCTTTGAAGGCTCTGACTGAGGGGCGACAGCGTTTAAAAAGTCAGACCTTTATCTGCTCGTCTGAGAGCTGGGATTCTGAGATTTATTAAGTCGATAATATTCAGGAGCAGAAGTGACTGTGAGCAGTGTGATTTCAGTAAAATGGAACGAGAGTTTCATTTTCTTTTGTGCTGCAGAAATTATGATGATTTATGAGCGATAATTTGCAGTGAAATGACTCGACAAATAAAGCAGGAACCTCGAGGATCAAATCCTGGAAAGGTTGTTTAGCTTAGATTAGTATTTATTCTGATTTGTGAATATATATATATATATTTCCAGTGATTTCTGATGTAGACAACGAGGGTCTGAAGATTTGATCGTTAAAGATGTTGTGCTTTCCTCATGTTTGGACTTTCTCTGCTCACGACACAACAATTCAAACTTTCCTTCACACATCAGACAAATGTTATGTGAATAAAAACGATGTTTTTGCTTCATCATTACATGAAACAATAACTTGCAGTTCCTGTTTGTTCCATGTGTTGTTGACACTGACTGGTAGTTCGGGTGCACGGCGTGAGCCATGTCGGCGCTGATCATGAAGGAGAGCGGCGCCGCCTGCTGGAAGGCGGTGAGGTTGGAGGAGGAGGCGGCGAGGCGGCTGAGGATGAGCTCCGTCAGGTTGGACTGAGCACCCTGAGCGCTCTCTGATCCCACCTACAGGAGACACCACACACAGGCGCTGACACTCATCGCACATTAAAATACACACAGCTCATATCATAAATATCACAACAGATTTAAACTTGAGCCTCACAAGTCTTCAGTCCAACTAACAAAACCTACAAATATTCAGTTTACAATGATATAACACGGAAAAGTAGCAATGAATACATGAATGATTAATGAGTAACTAGTTTTTTTTTTTATTTTATAATTTTATTTTCAAGTACATAAAGAAAATAGTTGTGTGCTGATTTAAGACATCCCAAACTGTCTTGTTTTCTTCTCTGGCAGCTTCTTGCTGTCATCAACACTCACCTCTTCATTGTCATACAGAGTGATCATGCGGACGTTGGGTTCTTTGGCCAGAGATTCTCCAGAGCAGGACTCTGTCAGTGCCTGAGCGAGAGCGACAGAAAGGGAGAAATGAGGCCTTCAAAAGTGGAGTACATGTCTGTAAATAAACTGAAAATGTAGAAATCACTTTCTGACAGCAGCTTGAGACAAAAGAGTCCAACTTTCTGAAGTTCACATGGAAGGTGGACGGACAGAATGAAACAAAAGACAAGAACATTAAGGAACGACTGGAGAGGAGGAAGAGAAATCATCAATTCCTTTACTCGTCAGAACCTCAGTGTTGCGGGAGCAACGATGAAATTCTTCCTGCGATGAAAGTGATGTTCAGAAGTGTGGGCGTTAAGTCTAACCTGCAGGGCGCAGTAGCAGCTGTGCAGGTTGTCCAGACGGCCAGAGTAAATGAACTCCTCGTACACACCTCCTAAAGCCTGCAGAGAGAGGAGGAGAAGATAACGGTGAGAAATATAAAACATGTCGAGTTATTTTTGTTTTCTTCCACTGGGGGATTGTTGAAACGTCTAAAAGAAGAAATATGAACACAGGAGTCAGGAAAACATCTGACTGTAGTCCTGGGATTCCTTATGAATCTAAATCTAATCACTGATAATGCAGGTAGATTAAGGTGCTTTATATTTTATCTTTCGTTTCCAACAGATCAAAATGTTTCTAAAATGAAACTTCACATTATAATAATTAGGAATTCAGCTGCGTTTAAGTCCAGTTTGTTTGACCTGTAAATGTCCAGCTGTTAGACTTCAGCCTTGTTAGAGAGGAAGACGGGGTTCAAATGGATTTTTACAGGTGACAGGAAGTCGGCGGTGTATTTGTCGACTCACCGCAGGCTGAGTATCAGCCAGACACAGCTCAAAGTCCAGCAGAGCTTCCGGCTCGACGCCCAGCTCCGAACACAGCACCTTCACCAGCGCCGGGTGGTGTTTCTCCGCCTGAGGAGGGAACGTAGTGCAACACAACATCTTTCAAACTCAAAGCAAAGCATCACGAAGAGAAGACGAGAAAGCACCAGACACCGTCACTCGTGTGTGTGACTGTGGGTTTTACCGTGTTGGCAGCACAGGAGGCGTCTCCCGAGGACGCAGAACCCGTCTCCAGCTCCTCCTGGACGACGGTGGCGATGATGGGCACACTGGGACAGAAACAGACAAATGATAAAATTGTTGTGTTTTAACTCTCATCACCTGCATCAGAACATGTCGGGTATAAAACGGACATGTGGTTCTCCTTGTTGGGGCCGAAGGAGTCGTTGATGTCCCGCTGCAGGTGGATGGCCAGGTGAGGGATCCTGAGCAGAGGCCTGGAGACGTGAAGCAGCCGGTTGACCAGCTTGCCACCACTCTGCAGGAAGAGGACATCACATTCACTTTCCTTCATTTCCTCAAGACTCAGCCAAACGTCTACCGGACAGAATTATGGGAAAAAGCCCTGACGGTACTAATAATCCTCCAGGTACCTTGACCATAACACGGCCGGCGATGGTTAGGTCACGGTCGAACCAGGTGTTCCAGATTCCTCCGCCGTAGCACTCCACCCCGACCTGCAGACAGCCCTGCTTCGTCCTCTTAGACCTCGGCTTCACCTGAGAGCACAAACACACAATAATCTCTCACAAAAGCAGCTACATGTCCTGATTTAACTCCCCTTAAATGTGACGTACACACAAACGTAACAAACGTATATTCTCTCTTTTATTTTGCACCACGGTTGTTTTAAAGCAGACTCTGCGTTTGCTTCGGCTTCTCGATAACATAAAAAATATGTGACTCTTGGCACCCGTGTAGCTTTACTCTGCCTCCTCACATTTCAGCTCATCTCGGTGCACTTCTATTGTCGTCTGGCTGCAGGGGAGTTCACATCTGTCGTGGTCTGACTGCTTATTAAGGATGCAAAAGAGCAAACGGCAGGCTGTGATTGACAGCTGGAATTGGGCAGGCGCTCACCCTGAGGCAGGGGCTGTCTGTGTGGGCTCCGATCATGGAGAAGCCATTTCCTGGCAGGTAGAGTCCGCCCACTGCGAAGGCGATGAGACTGGAGAAGTTCCTGGTCACGAAGTACTGCAGAGAGCAGAGAGGAAGTCAATTTATATTTTTACTTCTCGGTTTTACAACATGCCTGAAGAGGGTCTTAAAGTAGCCCGCTCATTGCTGCCAGCTGTCAGCTCCACACATCCAAACATGTCACGAACCCCGTTTCCCCTCTTTCCTCCCCTGGACTCCTGCAGAGGACCATTAACCTGACTCACCTTGCTGGCTGGCTTGATGTCCCACTGGTCCGCCTCCTTCAGCTCTATGAATCCGGCCTCCAGCAGACGCCGCCTGCATTCTTCAACCACTGCAGGGCAGGAAAGTCATGGGGAAACTATATTACTATACTATATAGCTCTGACAATATTTGTTGTCTTATTTTAGAGGCTGCTTTTGTTTTAGCTGTAAAGCTTCTGTTGTGAAGTAGAAGAAATATATATGTATTGTTGTATATCGCAGTTTGTAACAGATAAGCAGATTACAAAGTTTTTTTTGTAATTACTTTTATGATCTTTATTTGTTCAAAGCAGGCTTTAGGGGAGGTCAGAGGTCAGAGTGCAAAGGTAAACTATTATGAAATAAATATCTGTTCCATCTTAATCTTATCTCAAGCTCAAAGTCAGCTGTTAAATTGTCTCAATTTGGCATCTTGTTAATGCTGACGCATCCAAATCTCCTGATTACAGAGCGAGATCATTTCATGTCTAATCTCAAATCCTACAGACACTTATTATTAAATAAAATGACAAGGCAATTTATTTTTTACAAATTTCAAAAATGTGTATTTATTTGTAACTTTGGATTTAGGATGGTTGATCCCACAAGATAAAGATGTTCCCATGCTGTTGACACCAAACATGTCTTTACAAAAATATATCAGGGTGCATAATATGTAAAACAATGATGAGGGCAGATGTGAAAGACTTTAATTTAAAGAATAAAGCCCCAGTTTGTTTAATTACCGTGATATGGAGACACTCCTCTGTTCACAAACTGAAGGAACTCTTTGGCTGCTGACTGCACCGCTTCCTTGGAGCTCTTCATGATCAAAGTCTGCAGAAAACAAAAGGAAAACGTGTAAAAATAAAGCGCACAGCTCGTCACAAGGAATGAGACAGCAACGCTAGCAGCGGCGAGTTCCAACTTCGGACAGTACTTGACAGACTCCAGTTTTCGCTGATCTTAAAAAAAACCAAATAACACACCAGCTAAAGAATAAAAGTAATTATATTACAATAAATACTTTGGTGTTCAATCTGACTGTAAACACGAAACTGTCACGTAAGAATCCGGTCTTGTCCGATAAAGGAAGCACTGACAGTTAGCTAACCTTCGCTAGTTAATTTGGAATAGGACGAGCCGAGCTTTTCTTCTTCGCGGCTCCTCTGTCAAAACAACTCTGTGTGAGGGAGCAACACCTCCACACAACCCGGCCACAATGACGACTTTATGGCACTTACCTGCATTAATTGGACTTTCAAAGTCTGAACTCCAGCGCACAGAGACAGGAAAGACAGACAGGGACAGATCAGGTGACAGCAGCAGGAAAAGAAGCAGCGCCTGTTTTCAAACAGCGCAGCAGCGACACCCAGCGGTCAGGAGGTGCACTGACTTTTCTTACTTTTCACAGGACACACTTTCTCAGAAAATTGTTCCATTTACGTTGTTATTTTGACACTTTAAGCTCAGTAAATGTCTTTTAAAGTAAGTTAAAGCCTCATATGCCACATACATCCCATCATTATAAATGTCCCTTAATGTAACTACATATGATTACATATAAATATGTACATCAAGAAAAGAAAAAAGAAAACCCACAATATTTCACACGTGTGTTTTTGCAAAGGTGTAGTGCTGCAGTTTTAGCATCTTGTTAGAGGCAGGATTGAATTACTTTTGTATCATAAAAGCAGTAGTATCCAGAGAGATGTGTTTTAAACCAGAAATTATTCTGTCATTGAGAAGAGCTTCAACTAAAGGCCCATATGCACCTTATTTGGACTGTTTGCAATGTTAACAGATCATTTTACCATGTTGAGATTTTTGTAATACCAATGATGAGAAATGTTTAATTAAGCACAATAACTGAGGCAACTCTCCATAATTTTCTATTTGAGCCTATTCTCCATCTCCCCCCAATGCAGCCATTTATCACTGTGTCACCTCTGGGAAGCAGCCTTATATAGTCCTGAACACAGAGGGAGGTGGAGGGAGGGAGGATGCAGCGGAGGTGCGGGGGGGGGAGGACGACAGAGTGGAGAAACCGATGAAGAGGTGTTTATATCAGCTGTCAGCTCACACCGTCTCTCCTGCTCTTGAGGAAGCCCAGAGGGATGAAAACACACAGACTCTCACGTTAGAATTCAGATTCTATCAATAGAAGAAGGAGCAGTGGATGTGTTGAACATGTCGGCATCATATGGGAATGTAATTATTATGATTCAAAGGGACGAGGACAGCATCAGGACTCTAACCTTTCCTTCGCTTTTATCACATTTGTCAAAACAGGTTTCAAACTAACTGACGTGCACTTTGCTGCCTTCTTGGCGAGGTCACCATTAAGAAAGAGATTTTATCTCAACTGTTTTTAACTGGTTAAATAAGAAGAAATAATGCGTTCTTTAGCAGTTCCTGATTTCAGTTGGTGTTTGTGATTTTTTTTTTGTTCAGTTTGACGTGACTCAAGAGTTGACAGTGTTTATGCTGTGTAAGAAAACCTCCCTTTGAACCCATTTCAGTGTCACATGTCCTAATGATGTCATTATTAATGGCACATATTGTTCGTGAATGTGGGCTTTCTCCTGCTCTGGGAGGGCCTGCAGGCACAGATTGTCCCTCTGTCTCTCTGGAGGGGATAGTTTTCCTTTTTAAGGCAGGTTAGTCAGAGCTCTTCCCCCTCGGCTGCTGTCATTAACAACCTGGGCCGCCTCGCCATGTGAGGACGACGCAGGGTTTTGAAAGCCATCGTCTTTGCATCCTCACATTGTTATTGCATGAGATCACAGAGGCAGGCGAAGAAGTTTCTCATGAAACTGTGTGCAGTAAGTTTGGTTCAACAGGTCGTCAGCACGAAGCGATTTGTGTCGTCGCCTTTCAAGCCGGTCCGGTATTAGTCTTCACTGATCCGCCATTCGTCAG
This sequence comes from Embiotoca jacksoni, assembly GCF_022577435.1. Taxonomy (NCBI): domain Eukaryota; kingdom Metazoa; phylum Chordata; class Actinopteri; family Embiotocidae; genus Embiotoca; species Embiotoca jacksoni. Next base: position 4,917,471 of record NW_027185382.1, on the reverse strand, counting down.
ATTATTTGACATGATTGGCACGAGACTTGAAATGACCACAAAAACATGAAAAAAGAAAACAAAGATGCAAAATGACAACAAAGAACCCAGAAACAAACAGCTGTCTCCTGTGTTTAAGTCCAGTGTTCAGTTGACCCATCCATCGGTCCCAACCTCACCCTACACAGACCTTGACGCTCTACAAATAAGCCACCTGACTTGGACCACACAGGGTACTGTTACCTCAACGTGAACATGCTCCAACTATTGATGGTGATGCAGACCACCAGTAAAGGTCCCTTCATGATAAGACATCAGTATGGGTTGTACTAACCTGCTGTCAACGGTCAAGATAAATGATAAAATAATTGATGCAACTGCTGTTGTAAACACCTACCTGAAGCAACAACCCACACCAACACAATACAACCTTTGCCTCAGAGACACAACTGTCTTAATTTGCATGACCACAAGAGAAAGAGAAATAAAGAAGTGTGGAGGTGAGGGGTGAAGAAGGGAAACAGAGAAGGATAGTGGGGAGAAGATAACGGAAAGGGAGGGAAACAGGTGAAAAGGAGAGACTGAATGAAGAGATAGATGAAGGAGAAAAGAGGGGATGGAGGGAGAAGTAGAAAAATTAAACCAACGAGAGAAGACATAAAAACTATTTGTAACAGAGAGACAACCGGGATAAAGAGTAACAGATAGAGAGATTTAGAGAGGGCAGTTCACAGGGAGGAGGGGGGTAAAAAGCCAGGGTGGGGGTAACTACAAATAGCTGGGGGCAGTAGCTTCTTCTTCAGTGCTTCTCTCTGCTGCAGCCTTCACCAGGCTCTCCGTATCCTCCAACATGACCTCCTACAGCTCCTCTGCCCAAAACGCCTCCTCCTACCGCCGCACCTTCGGTCATGGCGCCTACGCCTCGCCCTCCCTCAACCGCTCCCTGCTGGGCCACGGCGGCGGCGGTAACGTCTCCTCCAGGGTCTACGAGGTGACCCGCAGCAGCTCCACACCAGCCTACCGCATCTCCTCCAGCTCCTACGGCAGGCCGCTGGCGACCTCCCGGACCTCCATTGGGCGCTCCTACGGTGGCATGGGCGAGACGCTGGACTTTAGCCTGGCGGACGCCCTCAACCAGGAGTTCCTGACCACGCGGACCAACGAGAAGGTCGAGCTGCAGCACCTGAACGACCGCTTCGCCAGCTACATCGAGAAGGTCCGCTTCTTGGAGCAGCAGAACCAGGTGCTGGCGGTGGAGGTGGAGCGCCTGCGAGGCCGCGAGCCGACACGCATCGCCGACCTGTACGAGGAGGAGATGAGCGAGCTGAGGAGGCAGGTGGAGATCCTGACCAATCAGAGGTCGCGCATAGAGATGGAGCGGGACAACTTGGTTGAGGACGTCGACAAGCTTAAACTCAGGTGGGAGGGGCAAGAAGGGGTGTGTGTGTTTCTTTAAGATGAGGTATATATGTGAGGTAAATGTGTGTTTACTTGTATTAGTCATGTTTTTGGGACATAGAACGTAATACAACAATGAAAATATGGAAATTGATTAAATATATATGATGAAGAATAAAAGGGTTGTGCATGCATATCGGTGTGTCTGTGTGTGAGTAAGGACAAGAAAGAGAAAATGTGTGTGTGCAAAAATGGCAGGGAGGCAAAAAGATGCAGAAAAAATAAATCAAATTAGAAAATGCCGACTTTGGCAGGCAGCTGGACAACTGAAATGAAAAAAAAAGAGTGAAACACAGAAGCACGAATAAGTTTAGAACTATGTCTATGACGCCGTGCTGATTCACAGCGACCACATGAAGGGGAGGAGCGTGTGGATGGAGGTGGATGAATGGAGGTGGATGAATGGAGGGATGATACACAGGCTCATGTCTGCTCGATTTAACCAGCCGTGTGGGAGGAGGGAGGTGTTATCTGCTGTTTGTTGTAGCTACAGGAAGTATTTTTAAACCCTGATAGACAGCTTGCTTTTAAAGGCCCACGCAAGTGTTTTTGCATGTCTTTGGCTTTACACTTCAAACTGAAACAGGCACATGACAAGCTTTACTTTTCAAATTAACAGTGTCTTTTCCCTGCTAAAGTCCTGAGCAAGACATTGGATCCCAAAGTCCTTGATTAATCCAACTCTAAACGCAGGAATGTGACCCAAAGTCTTGATAATCTCTGGGTCAGAGAGTCTCCTGCAGCCGGGTCTCTGTTTTCTGATTAAAAATATTCTCAATAGGACCGTAAAAATGATGGATGACTACTGTGTGTGTTTTACTGCTTGTAGTTCTCATCACATAAACCACACTCTTCTATAAAAGGAGAGGAAAGAGTGAACACATATCTGAACCATCTCTGGTGATCTGTCCTTTCTCTGTCTGCAGTTTACATTTGAAGTGCCAGTTTCATAAAGATTCAGAGAGAAGACAGAGCTTCTGCCGTTCAAATTAAACATAAGGGAAGGTCCTTTACAGGGAATTAGAGAGTTCGCACTGAAAATGAAATAAAAATGGAGCTTTTGAGATTTTATTTCCTCTTGTTGCGGCAGAGATTTGGTCCGCAGGTTGTTTTATTCACGCTCTGCTTTATCTCTCTTCTTAAGCTCAGCACATTTCCATCCATAAAGATGCTTTTCTGGCTTATTGTGTAAAAAGAGGATGTGCTCACTGCCAATAGGAGTTTCTTTTGCCCCGCTGATAATCAGGGAAATAATCTAAACTAATGTTCTGTGTCTCGCCGTCCTCCAGACTCCAGGAGGAGATTATTCAGAGAGAGGAAGCAGAGAGCACCCTGGCTGCTTTCAGAGCGGTAGGTACTGCAAGCATACCGGCTCTACACGTTTTACTTTTCATCTGCAGAACTTGCTCGGCCATGAAAAACATAAATGAGCTGATACACACATTAATATAGGATGTGTTTTTAAAGTTTAAAATAACTAGGATGTGTATGGATTCAATTTTATTTAAACTTTTATTTAAAAAAAAACTTTACAGCAAGATAAAACGTTTTTTAAACTGAAAGTACAAAGTGTGATAATATGCTTTTATACATTTTCAATTTATGTGAAGCTCCAGGCTGGAGTCTAAGCGTTTATACTAGTTTTAGATCATTTTTTTGCAGATGCTGTTAGTTTTAAGTAAACAAAGTCATTTCTACTTATTGCTAACGGAACATTTTGTATTGTTTGTTGGAGAGTTTTTGCAGTCGCCTGAGTCCCGGTCCTGTTTCTGTTGATATGAAAGAAACTGTAGCAGAATATATGACTTACTGGACTGTTACAGGATGTGGACGCTGCCACTCTGGCCCGTCTGGACCTGGAGAGACGCATCGAGACGCTGCAGGAGGAGATCGCCTTCCTGAAGAAGATCCATGAAGAGGTTCCCTCCTCTTCCTCATCCTCCTCCTCCTCTTTGCTCACTTCTCACTGCTCTGTTATCAGGCTAAAAAAAACCGGCATCAATATTAATTTTACTGCCACTGCATCTATCATCTCCCTCATACAAACTCAGCTTCATTTTTTTCTTTAGCACATCAGGACTACAGGTGGAAACAAAAAAGAACAGATATTACGGTTTATTTTGTCATTTTGGGGCAGAAACAATCAAAATGATGCAATTTATTAAATTATTTGACAGCAAAATTACAAAGTTCTAGAAGCACATTTAGGTAATTTGAAGGAAAACATCACAGAGCAGCTTAAAAAGCAAAAGATGAAGGATAAATCTCAGACTGAATTTTGATCCTGGGCTGGAGTGCTGCAGTGTTTGTATTCTGTCTGACGGTGGCCTGCCCGTCTCTTCACGTCTGTTGTTACTGTTGTGTGTGTATGAGATGACAGATGACAGGATTGGTAAAATGTACAGTTTCACTCACTAACACACACAAAGCTCGTCTGCAGCAGGCCCGGCCAGTGTTGCAGCGGAGCTCAGAAATCTCCCACAGCAGATGTACGGCTAAAATTACATGATGTACTGGCAGTCGCTGAACGGCAGAGGCGTGTGTGTTGGTGTGTGTGCGCTTGCAGCCTGGAGACTCATGGGATTTGACTACAGGGGATTCCTGCATGATGCCAAAACCAAGTGGTTGCCACAGCTTCAGCAATGTGAGCTCTAGTGTTTTGTAGATTAGATATCAGGTGGTCACAGAACAACAGTCACCACTGCTGAGTGGCGAAGCTGATGTTGAACTGCCTCATGATGTTGGAGTTCTTTGAAGTCAGACAAGACAAGTTTAAATCCGGCTAAATCAAAATGTAGGTGGCCAAATCTATCAACAATTTGAGCTGCAATTCTTCAGGATTGCAGATTTAATCAGAAAACATACACTGACCGTGAGATGCAACACACTTGCAGCTCACTAATAAGCATTTATTTACAGAATTTTCTCGTTATGTTGATGGAAACATAATCCAGTCACAATTATTAAGGTGATACAAGATGGCTTTTGATGCTTTATTAATGGGTGCACTGTTTGTCTGATCCCAGCTGGATATGTGCACACACACGGACACAAAACTAATCCCTTTAATCTCTTCTGTGCTCTTCAAACAAATGCAGATACACATAAATCCCAACAAAATCTACCACCGCTCAGCTCTGACCTCCATCTAACCTCATCTCGCTCCTCTTCCTCCTCCTCCTCCTCCTCCTCCTCCTGCAGGAGATCCGCGAGCTGCAGACCCAGATGCAGGAGACTCAGGTCCAGATCCAGATGGATATGTCCAAGCCGGACCTGACGGCAGCCCTGCGAGACATCAGAGCTCAGTATGAAGGCATTGCCGCCAAGAACATCGCAGAGGCGGAAGACTGGTACAAATCCAAGGTGAGACAGAGAGAGCGAAGTTTATTAAATAACGTGTCAACGTGTAAATAAACTGGAGTGACTTTGCTTATCATGTGTAGTCTCTCTCCCAGTTTGGGTATCTGGCTCCTCTGTGGATTGGTGGGTGAATTACCTTATAATTTGTCTGTGATTATTGATAGTTATAATAGTAGTGATGCTCATAGAAATATCTGACCTTTGACCTTTGACCTTTGCCCTTGCAGGTGTCTGACCTGAACCAGGCGGTGAGTAAGAACAACGAGTCCCTGAAGCAGGCCCGCCAGGAGACCATGGAGTTCAGACACCAGATCCAGTCCTACACCTGCGAAATCGACTCGCTTAAAGGCAACGTATGTAACACACACACACACACACACACACACACACACACACACACACACACACACACTTATTAGTCTTTACTTTAAACTCTACTCTGTCTTCTCCCAGCTCACTTTCATGTAGTCTGTTTGACATTTCCAGAATGAGTCCCTGATGAGGCAGATGCGGGACATGGAGGACCGTCACGGTCGCGAGGCCGGTGGCTTCCAGGACACCATCACCCGGCTGGAGACGGAGATCGCCAACATGAAGGACGAGATGGCGCGCCACCTCCGCGAATACCAGGACCTGCTCAACGTCAAGATGGCTCTTGACATGGAGATCGCCACCTACAGGAAGCTGCTGGAAGGCGAGGAGAGCAGGTGATGTTGGGAACTAAGACATTCAGGGATTTCTGAAATATATCGGAAGATAGTCTTTTTCTCATGGCTGATGTTTACTGGTGCAAATGTCTGACAAATGTTATCTAATTATATAGACCCAAAAATATACATAGTAAATCTGGCTTTAGGGGTCGGGGGCTCCTGGGCCATGGGGGTTTCTAATAGTAATCATGAAACCTTTCAAAAAGTTCATTATCTTTGAACCATATGTGCCTTATTTTCTGTTTGTATACAATTTTAAATTTTATTAAAATGAACTAATAACAAATGAATGGATAAGAAATAGACGATTTTCAACTATTAACTTGATTAATAATGACTGAGTAAAAATAGCCACACAGACACTTTATAATTATTAGATTTGATTAACACGTTTTAAAGCACAGAAATAAATAAAATGATATAAAAATATTTCATCTAAATTAAGGTAAATTAATTCCAGAATTAGTCCTCAATATGCCGTGTTTGAACACTTCACTTCCTGTCCTTGCAGGATTGCCTTGCCTGTGCAGAGCTACTCGACCCTGAGTTTCCGAGGTACGAACACACCTGCTGTTACCTGAACACACCACTGGAGGACACATTTTTCAACCACTACTCAGGCCTGAGTTTGTGCAAACCCACAATTAAGTCCACAATACAGATGTTACACCTGTTTTATGTTTAAATTGAAAAGGCAAACAACATATTATTTGATATTTAAATTAATCTATGCAACAAGTGGTCTCATAATCTGCTCATTATTCATATTAAAACAGGAAACATTACCACAATATTCTGGATACTGCCCCATATATTCTGGGAGGATTTTAATATCTGTAACTTTAATCGTAGTAGATGCAACTTATGTCTACTTTTTTTGACCTGAATGTGCAGAATATGGTCTTTAAAAAGAATAAGACACTGTATGTAATAGTAGGACGTGCTGACTGATGATGTTAATCTGACTGTGTTGGATCAGAGACCAGCCCTGAACACCAGCAGCGCCCCTCTGAGATGCACTCAAAGAAAACTGTCCTCATCAAGACGATCGAGACCCGCGATGGAGAGGTAATACATTTTATACTGCAGGGAACTGGCATGAATTAAAAGACAGATATTGTACACTGCTTTATTTAAAGAGAATATTTTTCATGATCTCCTAAACTGAAGTGACTCTAAAGACAAATAATCTAGTTCCAAATATAATGAACTTGAATTTTTTACACAATATTTCGAATAGTTTTTGAAGTGTGATAGTTATATATAAAAAACAACTTACATAACATTTTACCCACTTTCTTTTGCCACATTGATTTGTTTAATCTCCATTGTGTCTGAATCTAAGCTAATGGTCTACATGGATCAGTATTCAGACTGGGTCAGTGCTCACTCAGTTAATTAAAGTTAAATAATCAAACACACAGCAGCTCTTCTTTATCTGCTGTCCTGATAAAAGCAACCATTATTTAAACTGAAGGTAGATCATACTTTAAATTTCTGGTGATTTATGAGCTAATTTAGCACTAATGACTTCTGACCACAGTAATCGACATTCCAATTTGTGTCCTCACACAACATTGTGATATCTTTTCATCAGAAGGCATTCGTGATCTTCCACGTAAACACACCGACACATGCAGCGACAAGTTCAGCCAAAGAGTGGCAGCCAAACCCAATGAGTGGAAACACGCTCCACCCACAGCTTTCTGGGAAAACATAGCTCCATCCAAGCATGCTGGGACAAGAAGAGGTTACTGGGCTGTTTTTTATTTTTTTAAAACAGCATTGTTTTGCTTTGTCTAAAATCTGAACATGCAGTCAGACTGATGTTCCTATCTGTTTTTCAGTCTTGTTTTCTCAAAACATGATAAAATTCTTTCAATACAGTGACATTATTTCAACCATATTCCAACAGATGTCAGTTAAACATTTTGTAGGTATGTCAGTATGTTGAGACAAGAAAGAACAAGGCAAGGCTGTCTGCAGCTAAGAATGAAATAAGATGATTGATATCCCAAAGAAATGCATTTAGGTTGCAGTGAAGATAAATTCAAAAACACTTGTACATCCAAGTTTAATGCTACATACATTAATTCACACAATAACATACATACATGTCATTATTTGCTGTGTTTGCAGTAAATATTTGTAAATGATTATACATATTTTACCTTTTAACAGCTGTTGGTTAACTTCACAAACAGGAGCTCTTTTACCTGCATCTATAATAGTTTCCATTATTTCCAGCTGTGAGCACAGAAGCTTCTTACTTCACCTGTACAGTGTGAACACACCAGAGACTCGGGTTTTAAATGTCTTGACCAACAGTTCAATATCCAGAGATTGTCAGTTCACCAGCTTGTGCAACAAAGACAAAAATCTATATATTTTGTGTTGACTGAGTACTTAACTAATCAATGAATCACTGATGCTCTAAATGGTCGTATTGAATTGCGACTCAGCAATCACTTCCGCAAGTGGAACAGACATTTTTTCAGACGTTAATTGTGTCTTTTAATTCCTCCTGACCTTTGTGTTTTCGGCCTCCAGGTCGTCAGTGAGTCGACGCAGCACCAGCATGACATCATGTAACCAAAAGAAGAAGAAGAGAAGAAGAAACACAAAAACACACCTGTCTCTCGGAGTTGGACAGATGAAGGCGATTATGAAACAAAAAAAGACGTGCAAATAAACTTAAGCAAAAAGATGTTACACTCTTCATTTTGTGTTTAGGGTTAGAGTGGATGCAAAGTACATGTATGTAGCTGCAGATGGTCAAACTTCTCTGCAAAAATCAGAATCATTCCAGCGTACATACTTGTTGTTGGAGAAGTTATAAAACATAATTTTTAAACAGTTCTCAATAGAAATCAACCCATGCAAAAAAAAAATTGTTTAAACGTGCACCACCAATTATCAGTTCCCAACACTGACTGCAGAAGTTTTGCATCTCGAAGGTTTAAGGCTTTTCAGACGACCTCAAACAAGATAGTCTGGTGCTGCAAACAGTTCCTGCTCTGCATTTTAAATTGTGCATTTTAAATAATACGTGACAGAAAATGCATCCTTTCTCATCCTCTGATCAGTTTTTACCACAGGAAATGTGCAGATATATTTAAATCCACAATGAAAGTCTGGTTTCTTACGCGCACATCAGCCTTCGTCGTGTTCCTCAAGGTCAGCGTCACGGTTTTGTCCCATGAGGAATATTACGACGGGGAGGTGAACTGCATAAGTGTGTGTTTGTGCTTGTCAACAAAGGGGCAAGGAAAGGACAGATCAGAGAGGATATGGATGAGGAGATTAACGGTGTCTGGAGGTGAAGCGAAAGATAGGAGGGGAGATGTATGAGGTTGAAAATATTAAGAACGAAGCAGCGAGAGAGATGGGAGGGGCCTGTTAGCAGGAGAGAAAACACCTTGTGACTTTCAAATATTATTGGCTAATAAAAGTCAAGTGGATTTTATGCTTCATGCGTTTCAGCTGATTGATATCTGCATGTCCTTGCTTTAAAAGACGACTCGCACACATTGATTGTATACAGGCCCATAGGAACACATGCTTTAATAATTATAGTCATAAATCAGTTTTAAAAAAAGCATGGAGTTACTGGCCTACAGTGATGACATTGCACTCTCCTTTACAGAAATAAATAACTTAGCAAATAAATACATCCCACTGGAAAAGAACACGTCTCAATAAAATGAGAGTCCTAAGAAAAGAAAAAGAAAGAAACGGTTTAAATGAAATGATCAAAAGGTAAAAATAACATAAAAGTTAGTAAGTGCTGTGTTGTATGTACAAATTTCACATCGATGCACATGGAGGAGTGGAGGGTGTTTGGTGCCACGCAGGGCGGATCGGGGACACGTCGGAGGGGTGACATCATGCACTTCAGCTTGTCACGGACAAATAAAGACATTCCCCCCTCCCCACACATTTGTTTGCTTTTCCTTTAAAAAGGTCAAGACAATAACAAAGTATTCACATTTTCACTGTTGACAAAAATGGTATGTTGTCCCAAAGAAAGAAAATCAATGCACATGATGGAAGGAGTTCTAAGTACAAGTTGCTATGGCCACTAGTCCACTTTTTTCATTCAGACTTATGAGCCTTATTTACACCGGCGCCTCGGCATCTATTAAAGGTGTTTTCAAGGTAACACATTCTAAATGACACAAATCAAATGTTTTTTAGCTTTGTACCTTCGATTGCTTTTAAAAACTGACCCAATTTTTGGGGGAAGTTTGCAGCACAAAACAGGAAACAGCAAATAGAAATACTTCTGGTCTGCAGTGTCAAATGTCTCTAAGAGAGCAAACAGTTTGCACTGCAGTGTAAGTGTAATGCAGACATTCAGGGTGTAAAATTATTGGATTGTGTTTTCCTTGCCTTGAAAAGCCTAGAAATATTTTTCCATCCGTGCTGAGTGGGATCTCAGCTGAGGTGCCAGTGTAAATTTGGCTTTCTTGCTGTCAGTTAAAAGCAAATCCTCCTCACATATCCAGGCATCTGTGAAGACAACAAGCCAACTCGTCTCCCAAAACCTTTAACCCTGCTTGTTGTAGCTCCGTAGCTACACCCCCCTGAAAAATCCTCCCATTTAATGCAAACAAGCCACTGGTGGGAAATCTGCCAGAAACCCCCCTCCTGTTGCTGAACTGTACAGTCCAAGGAGGGGCAAGGCACCCGTTTAAACAGATTCCCTGGCCTTCAGAGAGCAGTTTGACGTTTGAAGTAGTATATCGTTCAGCACCAAGGGTGACAAAGGATTTCCCCTTTTTAAAAACGACATTGATGATGTCTCTCCTCATTTCAAAGAGGATGTGTGTCGTCCAGATAGCACAGAAAGCAAATAAAGGATCCTGGTTTGCAGGCCCTCACTTCCCTTTACAGATGATCTTTGTTGGGATTCTAAGAGGCCTACAGCCTGAGGAAGTAGTTGCTTCTGCAGCATCAGTTGAAAAACGACAACAGCGGTAGAAACAGCACGCTGAACGAGGGCAAAGTTGTATTTTGATTTTGTGTACGATGCCTGTGTTAGAACCTGAGGCGGGTTTGCACTGAAACTGTGATCCCTGATCTGTTTTGACTTGAGATGGTGACGTACAGGTTGGGGTGGGTCCAGCAGGCTGTTTCTGGTCTCCATTTTGACCCCTAAGATTTTAGCTGTGGTGTGTTTTTGTGTGAAGTGCATGCATGCATTTGTGCATTTGAATCTACTGAAAGACAGTGAAAAGAGGTCAGCCGAGACTCTGCACCACACTGATGGCTCCGGCAGGCAGTAATGAGGAGAGCTGAGGTTTGCGATCCAAAAGTGATTCAGTAAAGGGTTTGCATTTTAGGTAAATCCAGCCCTAAATATTATTTTCAACCTCTTAGGTGTGTGGCTCAACCGAGAATCTTTGCATTTCAACCCAGTGGTGGTTTGTTCTAGCACAGGTGTGATCTCCCCCGGATGGGGTGGTGATCGTAGAGTCATATGGCTCCCTGGTTAAGTGGTGTGTTTAGGCCTCTAGGAGGTGGGGAGGGGTCAGACCCGGAGCGAAGGTCCCGCTGCTCCAGCGAGGGGCGCCGTGGAGCCACAGTCATAGCCCATGTCCACAACGGCGTGAGGGCCACCGACCAGCCGGCCCGGGAAGGGCTGCGCCTGCACCTGCCGGTCTCGGAAACTCTGGATGTAGCTCTGGAAAAAAGAATTTGGTTTAAAAAGGCAGAAATGCACAAATAAAGTAACAGCAACAGAAATTTTACATGAACTTAAATACAGTGGGAGTGGAGACAATAAAACAGAAATTGTCTGTGAGGCTCCTCACCGGCGAGAGGACGTCTGTGTCGTAGCGGCGGATGGGGTTGGGTTTGCGGCGGTAGGCGGGCTCTGTGTGCAGCTGCTTGGCCTGGTGGTTGTGGGAGGTGGAGCCTTGCTGCTGCTTCTTCTTCTTCTTGTTGCGGTAGCGGTCGTCCCGCTGACGAATCCTCATCACCTGCATCCTCCTCTGCTGCCGGCTGATGATGACTGCAGAGGAGAGACGGGTAGATTCTTTAACAAAGCTCAAGGTGGAACCAGCGGCTTTATAAGTATTGTGATTTGAACACTATTGAACACATCCAGCATGCTCTGCTCACATACTGGAGCTATTTGATTTTGAATCAGTGATCTGAAGCAAACTGGAAATACTTGTAGCGTATAGTGCACCACTGGAAAACATCACAGCCAGTTATACCTCACCCTTGGTATGGGAGTATCCCTCAGCAGTCACCTTCCACTGGACCATGACACCCAGCAGGGTGAGGGCAGGCCACACTCCGAGCACCACCCACGTCAACCAGCACACAGGCTTGGCAGATTCTGCTTTAATCCGCTCGTACATGTACAACACCAGGGCAAAGAGCTCCACGAAGTAGTCCAACGCCACCGTGATGACCGCTGCACCGAACACCGCTGTGGAAAGCGTGGTAAAGAGACGCTGCCACTGCAGAGTGAGCACGGCAAACAGCATGCCCAGGCCAAGCAGCACGCCCAGGGGCACCCAGACGGAGCGCGGCGGGCTGTCGGAAAGCTCCTCCATGCCCACCAGGGTGGCCACGGCCACCAGCAGGCCCAGCAGCAGGCCCACCATGAAGAGGCCCACGCTGCGAACCAGCATGGTGACCAGGCCACAGAGCGTCCCGATGCCCAGGCCGATGCCCACTGAGGCCTCCACGCTCAGCTGGGTGTCCAGCACGCGCTCCTTGTAGCAGAGCATGAAGATAACGACGGAGCCAAACATCAGGCCCGTCAGGAACATCACCGCTTTGAAGCAGCGATACCCTGAAAGAAGGGGAGGAAACACGTCGTATTTGAAAGGCCTGCAACTCAACCAGAAAATCAATCAGACAGAACAGAAAATGACTGCTGCATGGCTGTCTGAGGGGTCAAACTACCAAAAGAGTCACATTTTCCACTCACCAAAGAAGCAGTAAATGATGCCGAAGAGACAGCACATTGAGCAGACCACAGACGGAACCACCTTGTAACGGCCGCCATAGTCCTCGCAGCCGTCCAGCCGCTCGGTGCTCAGCTCCTGGTCAGGCTGGACCAGCAGCGTCTCCAGAGTGGTCGTCATGGCGAACAGGGGACGAGAAGGAAGAAGAAAGGAGGTGGAGAGGAGAGATGGAGGAGAAGCGGTGATCAGGTGGGAGGCGAGGGGCAAGGGAGGTTATGGAGCACGGCCCTGGCACATGGTTTTACCTGCAGGAGACAAGAGGAGAGGAGGAAAAAGGTTTTATCAAGCAACAAAATAAAGAGTTGGAGGAGGAAAAATGGTACAAAGGGAAAATCAAGATCACTGTTTTTGTGTGATGATGTAAGAAAACAGTCAGACAAAAATCTGACCCTCATCAAGACAGTAAGGATGACTTTTATCCTTAAAATATTAATGAAAAAAGGTCACTGCATTGGGGGGTTTCAAGACTTGTGCAGTTGTATACGAGTGGGATGTTCAGTGGGTTGTACAATTACTTTTTTGTACAACAAGCATTTGTTATTTTCATTCTACATTAACACGTTAGAATAAAGGGCTATAAGAATATGCAATAAAATAAGACATATGAGAGGCCTATGTGATTTAAATAAAATGGGTTAAACCATGAAAAGCCACCTGCATGATCCAAAGGATCAGCATCCAAAGCAACCCTGTTACCCCGTTAATAAAGTGGCTTTCAAATCTGCAGCAGTGATGAAACAGATTTTGTTTTGTGTGCACACATACACAGAAACACACAGTTTGTCGGAAACGGAGGATAATAATAGCTCAGATAACAGCGGGCGTTTGAGCTGGGTGGACGAGGGCAATCAAAGCCTCTCGCTCTCCCCGTGTTTGATCATGAGGCATTTAAGGGGAACAAGAACCGGTGTCCTCGGGGCCGATCCAGCACAAAGCCAACACATCTTTCTAATGGCTCTTTTCCCAGTTAGTCAATCTCCCATCACTCATCCTGTTGTCAAGACCCAAATCCCTCTTTGAGGTTTATCCAGTCTAGAATATAAGATGCATTTCTAAAAGATGTCCTTCAGCAGGGTTCAAATGTGTTTTTTCCAGATAAAAAGTCTTCATAGCATTTTATTGTTCAAGGATTGCATTAATGGGCACCATGTTTATATTTCCTTCCCTGCAAGTCTCATCATTTTAGATTTTATCAGGCTGACTCAGATCTGTCCGTATGACCGACTTCTTTTGTTTTGCCTCCTTCCCTGCAGCTTTTTACTAACCTACCAGCTTAAGTGAGCACATACTGTGAGGAAGAGTGTGTCGTTAGGTATCTATCCATTCATGCAGCTGAGCTCCCAGCTGTCACTGTTATGGAGCTCTTTTCTTACTGTCTGATGTGTCTTTACTTCAACTTTATGTTGTCCCATTTTTGTTTTATTAAAGCACTTTATGTACCTACCTATCTTTTCTAATCTAAGCTGAGGCCATGATGAGTATTGGAGTATCTGTCCTTCCAAAACATCCTCAACTCTCATTGAAAAAGCTTTTTTTTTTTCCGTACACATCCCTCCCTTCTGTTTGTTTCCTTTCCTACAACCTCACCTGTACTCCAGAAGCCTTTGATAAATAAATTTGCCTTGATGTTGGTTTTTTTCTCCGTGTTCTTCAGCACCTGCCTGTGCACACCTGTCAGCAACCTGCAGCCGCACGGTGATTCTCGACTTCCTGCTAAATCTCACCTCGTCTTTCACCTCATTTCCAGCTGTCTTCATTTTTCAAATCTGTCTTTGTCCTCGCCGTCTTCCTCTACATCCCTTTTCACCTTTCATTGGTCAGTTTTATTAATTCTGCAATCTTTAGGTTTAAAAAGTGCAGATGAAGTAAAATAAAACTAGTGAGAGAAGTAGAACTCTCTCTTTTCTTTCCTCTTTCACCTCCTTCCCACGCCTCCTCTCTCCTCCCCCTCCAGCTCTTTTCGTTCTCACCATCTCCGGGTGAGTTCAGTTCAACTGCGGAGGGTTTCTGGGTCAGAGGTGCTTATGCAACTCCTGTCTGGGGAACTTACTGTGATATTCATGAGCTCCCCTGTTCCTCCCTGCCTCCTCTCCTTTTCTCTTTCCTCCTTTGTTGCCTTTTTGGTCACACCTTCCTTTCTCGTCCTTGTTGCTCACGTGACATGGATCAGTCTTTCCAATCCATCTCCCTTTTTCCTCCTCTCCACTTTCGTCACTCGGCCTTTAGTTAATTACCTCAGGACGTGCTTAGCTGGAGGTCAGAGGAACAGTTATTAACTAACATGTTCCATGTAATCAGTTCTCAAACAAACATAAAGAGGACATTAAGTGACTTTATTTATCATTTGACCATTAAAGGATGCAGATCCATTCATTTCCACTAACCCATCTATCGTTGCAACTCTAAACGATCAGACAATATATGACGTGAAAAACGAAGACATGGTGACGATGCCAAGAACCTGAAAAAGGTCATTATTAGCCCTATCAATGCTGCACTAAATTCCTTTTCTGTTGGTTATTTTGCCTCGGCAGCGAAGCTAGCTGCTGTCACAGAGAGCAGAGCAGGTGAACATGAATGTGTCGTCCATCTCCCTTTCCTGCAGGGAAGGTGGTTTAAAAAAGGCTGGACAGACGCAGCTGTGAGCCAGTGTCGACCCAACATCCTCTGACCCTGCTGGACGAGATGAGACAAAGCCCACCAACTCTCTGAGCACATATTAAACCACACTGCCTCATGACAGCATTAAAATGTGTATTAGCATCTGTTTTCTGGCAAAATAATAATGTTTGCTTTGAGTTTAATGGAAAATACAAGAAGGACAATAAATGACAGCCTTGATGTTAACTGGACGTAAACAGCAGTATGTTCGAGACCAAGAAGCACTTACATCTAAATAGAGTCATAATGTAAAACAGTCAAAAGGAAGAGGCTGATCTATAAATGAGCACTAAAGGCCAAAACTGACTTCAGACACACACACACACACACACACACACACACACACACACACACACACACAACTCACGGACACGTTCTTTCTTTTTATCCTCCTTTTCATCCAAACATGTCGTATTAATAATCATTTTTTGGAGGAGGATTAGCAGGTCTCTACCAAGTGACCCAGCAGCGTGCATGTGTGTGTGTGTGTGTGTGTGTGTGTGTGTGTGTGTGTGTGTGTGTGTGTTTATGTGTGTGTGTGTGTGTGTGTGTGTGTGTGTGTGTAGCAGCATTAAGCCATTTTGTACTGCAGATAAAAAAATTTGCAGAGGCTCATCCTCTGGAAAACAAAATTTCTCAAAAAGACTGAGGAGTTTCTTCTTCTGCTGCAGGAATTTGCAACAAAAACAAAAACATCGTTCTCCTCCTCCCTGCCCAGCTTCCTGTCTGTTGCCATGACAACGATTGGATGCTGACAGACAGCCAGCATTCGATCCTGGTCCGGAGCCTGACCAATGGCAGAGCAGCTTAAACTCCCATAGCAACAGCACGAGAGCCAATCAATGGCTTTGTCTGTTCGCTCTGAACGCATTGGAGTGTGTGTGCCCAAGTTGCTCATCTTGTGGAGACAAATCTATCTGCACAGTCACATTGTGGGGACTCGAGTTCAATCTGGGGATAAAAAATAGGTTCCCATAATGTAAATAGTTTGATTTTAAGGAGGCGATTTGGGTTAGAGTCAAGGAAATGAATGCAAGTCAATGTAATGAGCTCTGAAGTGATGGAAACGCAAAAGCCATCATCATCATCATCATCATCATCAAGACACTTTTACTCAACAATTGATGCACATAATTAAAAGTCTAATAGTTTAAAAAAAAAAAAAAAAAAATGAACAACCACTTTTACACTCAAAAGATTAATAAAGAGGTGTAAAAGTGAATCAAACTGCCATTCTGTCAGTCAAAAAAGCCACAGTGCTGAACTCATGGAACAAAGCAATCAACCTCAGGTCTAAACAAACAAACAAACAAACAAACAAACAAAGAGTTTCCCAGGGTTCAAAGGGTTTGTGGATCAGTCAACAAGTGCCAGACACACTGACACAGATGTGCAGCCTGTTCCGCTGCTGACATCATCAGTCTGAACTCGGTGACAGCGACTGAAAACAAAACCTCTTCATGAATAAAGGAAACGACGTCTATTAATACAGACTGGCTCCGAACCACATGCTGCATGCATTCGTACTGCAGCTCAGCTACTTCTGAAGAGTTCTGCTTCTGGGTCATCAGTTGTCTGCAAGAATGATGTGTCCAAACTGCTGCTGTTCAACACTTGAGACAACTCATTTCTAATTGTGTAAAGTTCACATTCAATTAACTGATAGATTTGTAGATACTGGTGTCATTTCATGTCAGTACATCATCGCTGTTGGAGGAAAGTTTTTATTTGTTTGCAGGAAGCTAAAGATTCAATCAGTGAACAGTGATGAAATCATTCAAATACTAAAGATCATCATTGTAAAAAGGATGAAGCGCATTGTGTGACAGCTGCTGACTCTTGATATTCAAGCAGAGGGTTAACACGCCCCCACAGTGTTGCGTATGGGAACAGGCAGCGTCCTACCTAAAGCAGTTAACTCCTCACACGGACACATCCTGGCTGCTGTTCAATGACGACTCCTCGGTGCTCCACAGCTGTCACATGACTCAATTAAGTAGGATTACCGCCTCTGGTTGTCTGCCTCCGCCAACCACTCAGTGGTCTGTCCAGACTCACATCATATATGTAGTTAAGACTATGAAGAATTTATTAATAAATTAAAACATAAAGTCTGAGGTGAATCGAAAGCAGCGCGTCCTAACATCTTGGACTCGGTTGTTTGACTCGGCTCCATATGGTGACCCTTGACGCAGAGCTGGATTCATCAACCTCAGGTGGACTGAGACTCCACTAGGTTCATGCCACGTGTCTGTACTAAAATGTACTTTCTGCCTGGGTGAAAATAATTTGTGTTTTCATGGCATGAAACAAGCAGAAGAAGGAGACATGATTCATTTTGCATTCATGCATCAAAATGAGCTCAGTCCCAGGCAGAGTAAATGTTTCATCTGATTACTTCATCAAATGTATTAAAAAAAAAAAGAGAAGAATCAAACCATTTTAATTTGATTCTGATGTAATTTACTTTCTTTGTCACCCCGAAGGTTTCTGAACATCGAGTTCTGTTTCTGTGTCTTGATCAGTGTACCGACACGTTAAGTGTTTCCTTCTGTGCAGATGTACTCAACAGATTTTCTGCTGGGTGCAAATATAGATGTGTAGGTTTTATAACCCTGTGACTCATAAAGTCTGTACACGATGCATCTATTTAAAAAAAAAATGTTTCTGTTCTGTTCATAATGCTGTGAATACAAAAAGATGTTTTCTTTGAGCTACAACTTGATTTGAATTGAATAAAAGTATGTGCAATGTTTTGCTGGTTTCATTGTTTCTAGTAAAACACGTCATACGTGTGTATTTGTGTGTGCATTGACTGACACGCTCCGCTTTGTTAATCCCCTCAGGCGAGGCCTCCTGTTCAGGGGGGTCAGACGGTTCGACGTGGGGAGATGCTCTTGGACTGAACTCGTCTGTCGAACGGCTTCAGCCAACGACTCCAATGGCCTCATCATCCAGTGTCTGACCAGACATATGTTTACTATGTTGAGCCTGCTCGTATTAATCTGGTGTATTAAAGCGCTGGCCTGTTTGCATGAAGGGTTGTCAGAAAAACTGGACCCGATTTGTATTCTTGTACTTCAAACCAAAGTTTGAGCAGTTTCCAAAGCAGTTTCAGTTCGAGTCAGGCAATTCCTAAAAAGCCTTTTTCTTTTTCATGGGATTTTTTTTTCTTTTTGTAATCAACATGACTTGGCTGGTGGTTCGTGTCACAGGATGACTCTGTTGACTCGCAGTTTAAAGTAACACACTCAAACTCAGCTTCCATTATGATTTATAAAATTGTCCAAAAGACCAGCTGCAAAATACAAACTCTCTCAACTGTCCACGTGTCACGCAACAGATTCCACCAACATGGAAACGACAACAAACAAGGTGGCCGCGTGTCACAGCCGTGAATGACGCCAAAGCCTCGATGATGGTGAGACGGCACCGAGAGTTCCTGGACATGCTGCTGCGTGAAGCTCCAGCTGGGACAAAAATATGTCAATCCGACTTCCTGTCTGAGGGAGGGAGGCTTGAAACAAACACTGAAACTGAACTGAGCCTTATTCATAGAATAATGTAGAAGAATGAAACAGACATGGACAGGCCCGTGAACAAAAAAAGCTCCTAAACCTCACCGGTAAAAACTCACAAGAGCAGAGGTGGAGGAAGAGACACTGAATAGAAAAAGGTACAATGAAGGAGAAGGGAAAACGAGGACAAAAAGAAAAGCACCAGTGGCCTTCCCACCACGTTGTGTTGCGCAACAGCATCATAATGCATTACTCACTGCACTTCAGCTCCTTTCCAAATCACTTTGCATTGGCAACGAGTCCCAAGATTCAAAGCAGGAAAAAACAGGCAGGCACAAAGCGCCACGTGTTCAAAAGCGCCTCTGAACAGGTGCAACATGGGGAAAAAGCATGCAGGTGCACCAGTGAAATTAAACTGCTGAGATTCATAAAAATCAGAAGGAAAAATGAGGCCCACACTTTCATCTGCAAGGTTAAGATATGTTTTTATAAAGATAGAGTTTTTTCACCATTACTTTCTCAATTAATAAATTTGAGTATAAGCTGTCGATCACAATTACAGATATGTGTTTCAGATAATATTTGATTTGATTTACTAACAGTAATCAAGTCCGTTAGCACTTTCTCAATCTGACATGGGGGAAAAAAAACGTATTCATGTCATGAGCATTAAAGCTTGGATAATTATGTGGCAAAAATGCAGTATGCAGAAATCAGAATTTATATTTATCAATGTAAATGTAGTTAAACTAATTAGTTATACTTCACACCAAACAAAACTCTGTAATTTTATAATTAAACTCACTACATTCAAAATAATCAAGTTGATCAAGACGCTTATCAGGATATCAACCAAATAACAATTATGATGAGTTCCTGACTGACAAAAACTGTTTTAATCTAAAAGATGTAAAATCACAAGAAATGAGGACATCATCACAAACCAAGTCCACTAAAGCTGATTACTGATACTATTGAATTATTTCCGAGCCCTTCATCACTGACCTGAGAAATGTGCCCATCTGACTGAGGCTGCAACATGCTCTCATCCAACACCTCTCGTCCCGCTTCACGGATTCTGAATGAGAAAAGGAGCACATGATGCAGACAGACCTCTCTCTGTCTCGGTGTTATATACGAGCCGCCCAAGGTAACAGGCTGGTGGCTGAGCTGCCAAAAACAGGCCTGTTCATGACGAGCTGAGAGCGAGCTGCCAGCGTCCCACCGCTCACAGCGGAGGGCCGATGTGTCACCGGTTTACAAGTCAGCTTCCGGGACAGACACAGAGATAGAGAGAGGTTGTTGTCGTCAATCGTCCTGCCGATAACATAATCAATACCGGGGTTGCTGTAGAAACGGGACCGAGTGCAGGGGAGGATGTGACCGGCGTCACAGCATCACAAGAGACAGGTCAGACAGAAAAGGATGAGACGTCTCCAAGAGCAGCAACGAGATGAAGACATGACGGAGGAATTCTGCTTTCCAGGGACTGGACTTCCCAGGAGGAAGGTGGGAAATATGTCTCTGATTATTAATGTGGGAAAATGATGTTCAAACCTATCAATATAGTATAAGACTGCTTATGTGGACTGATTTTTGTAAAGTTTTCTTATCCACTCTTAGAATGGACAATATGAACACCAAAACAATATTCTGTCTGCTGCACAATGAAGAAGATTTAAAGCTGAAACGAAGCTGGAGCCAGCAGCTAGTGAGCTTGGCTTACATAAAGACTGGAAATAGGAGGGGAATGGTTAGCCCGAGTTTGTCCAGGTTCCAAAATTTGGCTACCAGAAAACTCCAAAGCTCTCAAAAAAACACATTATATTATTTTATCTTAATCTATGCGAGGGTGTATTTACTGATTTAATAATGAAGTAATGCTGTATTTTTAGGTTGCTGTAATTAAGTGTTCCTTGAGTTAAATATTCTTGAAATTATGACATTTTGGAGCTTGAAAATATAAAAATTCTCTACTCTGATATGTCTATAGATATAAATAAACAAGACAATATGTTTTCATGTTTGTGTTTCTGCTATAAGATGAGTGTTGTGCAAACGTTTTAGGCACAAAAAGTAAAGTGAGGCTTTCAAAAATAAAATCTGAATGATAGTCAGGCTGAACATGAAACTGAATCCAAGAGAAGAAAGCTCTCCATAAAACTGAAACTTCACGGGAAGAATGACACAGGACTTCTTTACAGAACAAGAACAGCATTACGTGACTCACTCAGATGAACATTATTTTCAGTCTCTCACCCACAAACACCAGCACGACTCTGTGAGTATCAGGCACGACCGCCGGCAACGGGAGGCCGAGGCGTTCTCACACCTCCTCAAACACTCGCTGAGCAGGTTACATAAGGCTGAGAGTGAATGGGCTGCTCCACTTAGAAAATCACGTGTGGATGCTGTCATTTCCTCTGATTAGGCAGAATGTGGAGAATCTGCTGATGGGGAATCAGTGAGGAAGGAGGAGGCAGGAGAGGAAGACACGGAGGTCTTTGTAAAAGACCCTGCTGAGGGGTAACACATGGCTGGACTCACTGTTTTAGTCTGTAAAATGTCAAAAAACAATGAAAAAGTCAAAGGTTCGAAGAGCTCAAAGTGACATCATCAAACTGGGCCAAAATCCATCCAAGATATTAAAATACCAGTGACAGAACAGAGAAATGAGACAAGTACTCAGGTTTGAGAAGCTTCTCCATGAAGGGATTAACTGACAACATCTTTCTTACACAAAATACATTAAAAAAAAAAAAAAAAAAAAAAAAAAAAAAAATCAACCAGCCATGAATCTGAGGGTCAACCTTTGCTTTTTGGGTGATGAACAACATTCAGACTCTCAGTCACGTCAGTCCATTACACCTGGAGGAAACCAAAACTGCCAAATGTGTGGGAACAACAACTAATCCATCATTATAACCTCCAAACCATCAATAACCAGCAGGACTCCATCTTTACACGAGCTGCTGCAATAATCAGTCTGAATGTGCATTATTTTACTCACGTGTGTCAGAAACAAACCACACGCTGATTTCCAGCTCTTAAAAACAGCGTCTCCATCAACCTTGATTATACTCGTGTAGAAAAACTCATGATGCTCTGAGCTCACGCTTACACGCCAGCTCCAACAACCCTGTGATCATGGCACGTCGACGGGAGGGTCGATAGGGTTTCAAACGAGGGGAGCTGTGGCCATCAATCACCATCAAACAAATGATTTTCAGCTTCACATCAGTGAGCACAGAGCTGCACAATACGTTCATGAACCTGCTCAGGATGACAAACTTTAGAAAAAACAAACATGTACAAACAAGTCCTGCTTTTATTTCCACCTT
Source organism: Embiotoca jacksoni (assembly GCF_022577435.1). Classification (NCBI taxonomy): domain Eukaryota; kingdom Metazoa; phylum Chordata; class Actinopteri; family Embiotocidae; genus Embiotoca; species Embiotoca jacksoni. The sequence goes on along the minus strand of NW_027185382.1, from coordinate 4,895,458 downwards.
CAGCTGAAGAGGCTGAGTGAGGAGATGTAAAGAGGGAAGAGTTGGAGCGGAGACTCGACAGGAATGAAGCTTCTGTCCAACACTGATGAGAAGGACAAATCGTGAGTTGAAACACAATCAGGCCTTCACAGGTATTGATCCCCGACAGCCGAGGAAGGTGTGTTGCACCACCTGAATTCCCTTGACTGTACGGACGATGCAGACGCATGTTGAAATTATATGTCAGTAAATCTATCAGTTAATCTCGTAAACAAAAACTGTCAAACATATTGTGGCTCCAGCTTCTCTAATCTGATCATTTGTGAGGGAAAAAGAAGGATTTCAGTGATGTGCTACTGGAGTGTGAGGCGATTTCAGGAGAGAATAATTCAGAGTCAATGACTTCAGATGAAACCTGAAGCAGGACGGAGCTACAGTTTTCCAGACTTTTCCCGAGGTGCCGAGTCTGCCTCTCTGCACCTGTCAGCTTCAACAACAAGCTCTAATACTCCGAACAAACATCTGGTCTTCAGCAGCCTGCAGGTTTTAGCTCACCGTTTGAGTCGGCATACTAATTAGCTTAAGTCGATGCACCCATCATTCCTGCTGGACCCTGAAACGCCCCGGAGGAAACGCTGACATCAACACGATGCTTCCTGCAGCTTCTCAGTTGCTACTGAAATGTAAGTCAAGAGGACAACCAGGTAAACATCTTTATAAATGCTACAGAATGACACATTGAAAAAACATGCAGACAACACCTGTGCACGAGTTAGGAAAAATAATGTGTGAGAAAACACAACCACATAGAGAAGCACAGAGACGACAGGAGACACTGACAAGTGATGAGGCAAGCTTTTCATGGTCTTATCCACCATGAAGTCACTGGAGTCCAGTGATGTTGGAAAAATGAGTCAAAATGTGTGTTTTTGTGAAAAGATTCAGATCATATGATTCAGCTGACAGATTTCTGCTGCTAAGCCTGCAGTGCTTTTGGTTTTCTATGAACCAAAAGTAAGTGCTGATGTTTTCTTAGTTTGCCCTCTGAGCTCTCAGAGCCACTGGAAAAACGATGATTCAATAACAAAGCACTATCTGGATGTGGACCTGCATAGCAGCTGGTGACTGGATGCTCCAGACACAGAACAAACGGAGCTTCCTCCCCATCAGACAGATAGGAGGGGGTGAGAAGGGGGAGAAGGGGGAGGCATGGCGATGGAGGATGCGAGCAGCACCATGCCGGAGATGTTGACCCACTAGCGGATCCGAAGTGACGTGTTGTGGCATTTTCATTCCCCTGGCGGGCTGCAGAGCTCGAGCCGTACCGCCTGACTGCACCGATAAGACGGCAGCCTGACACACAGTGAATACACAAAGAGCCGGTCAAGGTCTGCAGGCAAGCCGCTCTGAGTGTCTCACATTGTCTCGCTGTTCTATAACTTCAGTCTTCAAAATTTCAAAACGCATCACAAGTTATTTTTGTGATGAAATGCTTTCCTTTAACCTTCCTCTTCTGCTTCCGCTTTACTTAGCAATGACCTACATTTCCCAGAATGCCTTTCAGTGACCTCCAGGACTCCATGAACTCAGTGCACATGGTGGTACTGAGGGTTCAGCTATGTGAACTGTGGCTTTTTCAGTCAGGTAAAAAAAAAAAGAAAGAGAAGAATGGACAGAAAAGGTTTTCTTGTCACAATCAGTGAATGAATTCTGGAGTTCTAACCACAAACACATTTTGTGATGTCGCAGTGACCTTTGGATTTTACAATCATTTCATCTTGAAGTCAAAGTGAGCATTTGTACCACATTTGGAAAGACTCCCCAAAGGTGCAGAAGAATAAAGAAAACAAAGTCCCTTTTACTTCTTCTGAAAACATCAGACACACTGAAAAGTCTCGTGCAGTCTGTCAATGAGCTGCTCAACGCCACTCTTCTTGTGAAAGTGTTAAAAACAACCCACTTAAAGGCACCACAATAACAATTTCTGATACCCAGAGCTTCTGACTATATCTAAATGTTATATAATAACAATGCTAAAGCGATGGAAAGAGTGTTTGGACACTCTTAGAGTCCCATTATCTGCTTTTTAAAACATTTAGTACACTTTCCGCAGCAGAACAAATACAATACTAATCTGGATTTTACTATTTCCATATAACAACAATAGATTGTCAAAATAAATTTTAAAAAAATGTATGCAATGGACTGTGCTCCACCGTTGTGCATAAACAAGAAGAATCTGCACGTCTAAAACAAGTCTAGATCATCTCAACATTTAAGACCATTTATGATTAAAGAAAGACATGTTAGGGTCTTAAATCTAATTGAAAATACTCTTCACAAAGCATTCATATAAACATGTGGCACTCAATAATCAGCATACTGTCCACTAATGCTGAGATCTGCATTCCCACTGCAACAATGCTTGTTTTCAGCAGTTCAACTGCCCTCTCCTAATCCTGCATTAGTCTTTTGTGCATGTGTATGTGTTTAGATGTTCTGCCACATTTGGTCCAGAGTATCACACGAGAGGAGACGCAGCGGCAAACTAAAACCCTCCAACTACACAGCTGCAATAAATGCTTACAACATTGAAATGGCAAAATTAACCCAGAAACTGATCTTATTGTGCAGGAAGGACCTCTGAGTGTCTCCACCCCCGAGAGCCTCTCACACATCTCTTTGAACCAAAAATAGAAGCACATTAAAAGCCTCCAACTTTCACCCAGAGCCTTTTCAAGTTATCTTAACTCGAGTTCAACTCTGAACAGATCTCATTCATATCAGTCAATAGTTCAACTATCTACTAATTCCTTTAAGAAACAGTCTATTGTTTTTTTTTCTTCCATTTTTTAGACCACATGTGGTCATTAAATGTTTAAAAATGTCCAGAAGGCACCATCAGTTTCCTGTTTTTAGAACAGCCATCACGATTGATTTTATCGCAACTATTTTGATGATTGAATAAGCATTTTAATAATTTTGTTTAAACAAAACTGGCAACTATATTTTCTGCTCCCAGTTTCTCAAAAGTATATTTACTGCTTTTCTGTCTGTCTTTTTTTTTTTTTTTTTTTTTTTTTTTTTTTTTAATAAACGGAGTATTTGCGGATTTTGGACTGTTGGTTAGACAAAAAAGGTTTTTAAAAAAATATTTTCATAATAGAGTAATCTGATGATTATTTTCTTGATTAATCGACTGTCTGTAACAGTTTGCCAAAGCCCAAACCAGTGTCATCAAACTGCATGTTGTGTGACACCAAAAGTCCTACATATGAAAAATACTTAATTTTATGTCATATAAGCCTGAAAAATTTTTTTTTTTTTAAAAATCAACAGATCAGGTCACAGTAATTTTTTAAAAATATGACAAAAATGATGAATCATCTTTTTAATCTTTTTTTCGTTACCAGATAATTCCCAGATTTCAACCATAAAACCACCTAAAATTGAGAATAAATATATTAAACTTACACTGAGCTTGAAACGAGTCCTGAGTTAGTTCCAGATACCTTCAGGGACACCTGGGAAAGCTCAAACTCCACCACCGGTCCAGATATACTCTCAGCTCCCTGTGTTAAACACCATCTATCCATTCATCTGCTATAATGGGAAACAATTGACTGTGAAAGACTGATCGACCCCGATGCGGCCATCCGGGTCAGACATCACCGAACCACAGCCTCCATCACACGAAGCCAGCTGACCTCAATTAAAGCGCAAACAATCCGGACTTCGACTCCATACTCTTGTGTTAAAGAGGCCTGTGCTCTTCTCCGTCAAATTCCTCCACATCCACCGACTCCATGACGTTTGACAGCAGGTGTTTGAGACAAAAGAGACGCATGTAAAATCGTGCGCGTAAAATCGGCCACTCACCATCATCCCCGACAGGTTGACGCGCCTCGTCCGCGTTCACATGACTGCAAAAGGAGCTTCCTGAGCCCGAAACACCGACCATTTCCACCGCTTTCACCCCGACCTGTGAGTATTCCCGTCGGTGTGGAGCTTCCTCTGCCCGGCAGCCGGCAGGGCGGTGAATCCCAGACCTGACTAGTCATCCATGGGGGAAAATGACTCAGAAACCAGGCTGAAAATGAAAGATACCCGGGGTTACATGCTGGATATAAAGCAGACCTGTGTATTCAAATTTAAAAACCCGCTATTGGCCCATCCAGGCTGAGGTGTGGATGGATGGATGGATGGAGGAGATGGAGGAGATGCAGCCTCTCACTAACGCGGTGCGTCGGGTGAAGAAGGTGGCCTCCGCTGCAAAAAATGACGAGTTGAGACTTGCCAAAGGCTGCATCGCGTTACTGATCATGTTCAAGGGAAATTAAAAGTCAGGAAATCCAGCAGCGGCTCCTACAGGCGGAGCTTTTAAATGCATCCACAGACATCAACAAACAACAATGATACAGGAAGTAGTTCAGCTCAGAAGCAGAAAGATTTCTTTTACACTTTTTATTTCTTATTTTTCTCTCCTACCAAAGACTGTTGTTGACAATTCATTTATTTACATGACTTTTTTGTGGTACTTTATCCCTTTTCTTCATATTTGCACTTTTTAATGTGTTACAGCTTTAGTTACTTTTCATATATCATGTTACATGCAAAATGTAAAGTACAACAGCAAATAAAGAAATTAACATGAGGTTCACCTTGACAAAGTAAAATACTAATTAAGGTGTTGGACATAATTCTGCACATGCAGGAATATAAATGTATTGACAGGTGTAATTAAGGAGTTATGATGGAACTATTTGTGAGTGTGGTGCAACAGAAAAGCAACATTCATATTTTCACATTTGTTTTGGATGAATGTCAAATGAACATCCTTCAAAAAATGCATGAACATACAAGTAGACCAAAATAAGCAACGTGTTCAGACCAGAAATATAAAAATACTGCGTGCATTTTGATATGCTTAAAGAAACATGAATTCACCTCGTACCACACTGGTACTTGGTGTCAGTGTAAGCGGCATTACATTTCAGATGCAAGGTCATACATGAAAATTAATTTCTATCTGTAAAACAAATTAACATAAAGATATTAAGAGATCGATTAGATGATAAAATACATTTTATTTGTATTTACCTTGTTAGCAAACCTGTGTCCATGGCTACAAACTACAAATATTATTAAATTGACCACAGTCATAGAGGAGGATCCTTCTTTCCTTCACTGCCTTCTAGTTTTTTCATACTCTACTTTTCCTGCCTCGTTATTTAAGCATATTGATACTGAAGTTAAAAATAAATGTAGTGTTGGGTGTGAAATACTGTATGATTCAACCTCAGCTGCCTCCAAGTGGTTCAAAATGTTCTGGTGGATCAACAGACTGTATTTCTACAGCATCGTCAGAAGGGGGCAGTGTGCACCCTAAACATCCTCGACACACACCTGCTTAAATTTTAAATTCAAATGGCTTGATCAAAACAAAGAAACACATCTGTCAGAAATATGCTTTCACACACACACACACACACACACACACACACATGTGCAGTGCACATAAACAGGACTGACTTGATATTGGACTTGTCACAGTAAAAACATGGACGCTGTGGTTATGTTCATTATCATGCAGAAGGAGTCCGAGTATGAAGTTCACTGTTGAATTAGTCATTCATACTTGAGAATAAAATACCTGGTGGAGGAAAATACCTTTTTAGCCCTTTAATCCAACTGTTAGATCATATTTTAAACATGAAAAGGAAGAAACCTCTATTGTGAGCACATGCAGTGCTGACCACCGGTGGGACCGTCCTCAGGCTCTGGGCAGGAGGCGCAGGTTGATGGGCTCTGCAGGGATGAGCAGTGTACGAGTTTTAGGCTCCACGGTTGGCGCTCCGTCTTCAAGCTGGACTTTGTAGTGCTGCATGAGCTGCGGGGCAACGCACAATCTCATCACTTTGATGCAGGATCAATAACTGGGCCCTCATTTTCTCACAAGAAACTTCCTTTTGTAAGACTTTAGTAGTTAAGTTATAGAAAGATGTCCATGTTAAATCCTGGAGGGTCAGTGTGATTGGTCATCTCGTAGTTTAAGACGTGGCCTTAATTGTAAAACTCGAATTAAAGACTTAAAACTTCCGGTGGATATACGGGACAACGATATGAAAGTATCTCAAACGACTGGTTGCTTGGAAGGTTTGAGAGATGTTCAGAAAGATCTACACATGTCTGGTATGCATTTTAAAAAAAAGTTAATCATGCAAAAAAAAAAAAGGTTCATTGTGGCTGTGAGACAACAGTCAGCTTTCTGTCTTTAAAAGCAAACGTCCTGTCGGTTGTTCAAATAAAAAGTAATGCTGTGTCTATGTCACTCACCCTGGACAGAGCAAAATACATCTCCATCTCCGCCACCCGCTTCCCCACACAGCCTCGCACCCCCACACCAAACGGGATGAAGCTGTACGGGTGGTGCTGGTAGAAGCCAGGCGTCACTCTGCCGCAGTGGCTGCTCGGCGCCTCGACGCGAAGCCACCGCTCCGGGATGAAGTTCTCTGCATCCACGAACTCTGCCTTATCGTGACAGGCTGCGTAGTGACACAAGTGGAACTGAGTCTGAAGACAGAAAAAGAACCGTTTATTTCAAGCAAACATACTGAAAGGTTCACGTTAGAGGAGCTCTGGGAGGCGTCGTCACATTGCATCCTGTGTGTCTTATTCCATTTTCCTACCTTCTTTGGGAACCAGTGGTTGTCCACAATCACCGCAGTCTCTGAAATAAAGCGTCCGTTTCCAGGCACCACAGGATACAGGCTGGACGGGGAAGACAAAAGGACCGAATCAAGCTCCACATCAGAGACCAACGCAACCTGCAGAGTGCTCATGTGGTTTATTCACTTTATGACTAACGTGATGTGCGCAGCTCTACGTCAGTTGTACCTGATGACTAAGATCATACCTGAGCACATAAGCAGGGCAGGGCAGTGGAAGTATTCATGTCTTTTACTGAAGTCCAAGTAAAAAGTCCAAGTAAAAATAATCTATTAAGTAAAAGCTGCTAAGAACATTCAAAAAGACTAAAGTATTATGAGCTGAACCTGCTGCCTTTTTTCTCTTTCAGATATTTTTCCTACATTAGAGCAGACACAGAGACAACTCAACACTACAAGTAAGATCTGATTTACAGAGCGGGTGAATCAGCTCTCTGCTATGTGGGACGATCTGGTTGGAACAGATTGCAAAACTGTGTGGATATTGTGAAAAAGGGTTTCTTTGTTACTCGCTGCGAGCACGAGACGCCGCCTTCAGATAACTGGGATGGATTGGCTCTCGGGTCAAAAGCAGAAACAACACTATGCAAAGAGGATTCAAAACCACTGCAGGATACGAGGGACGCTCGGTGCATGTGGCAGGGCGTGAAGGCCTTAACAGACGTCCGCCTCCCTGACGTATTCAATGACTTCTGTGCTTGGTTTGAAGCTTTAAATGAGGAGCAGGCAGTCTGTCAGCTGATGAGAAGCAGACCCTATCGGCTCACCGTAGCGTCTCCTTTATGACGGCCTTCAGGTAGGGCATCCTGCTCAGGTCGTCTGTGGTTGGCTCCCGTTTGTTGGGACACACTGAGCTCACCTCGCTGAACAGTCGCTCCTGAGCCCTGCCGTCCTTCGCTAAACGGTACAGAGCCCACGACAAGGTGTTGGACGTCTGAGATCAGGAGGTAGAAGAATGAGTGAATACCCACGTGTAGCTTTGCAGTATGTAGTGTGGTCAAAGTGGAAAATGACAAAAAACACCCCGAACAGTGAGTCAGTATCCAGACGAAAATAAGAAAAGACATGATATCTGTTCTTGAAAAAAGCAAAATCCTTGTTGAAACAGAGCCTCCTGTCTTGTTTTAAGGAGTTAAAACTGCCTCTGGACCTTTCCAGCTTTTTCTTTCTTCAACTTTTGTGTTTCTGCACATCGGTTCAGTCTGTGATCTCTTATCAAAGAATGTCGACCTCATCTCTGCTCTTGTTACAGCTGTGATTACAAAGATCTCTGGATCTCACAAACTCCAGCTCAGGGCTAAACCAATTGCGACACGCCTCAACCTCACCTGGGAATGCAGCCGTACGGCTCCGTGACAGCTCCAACTGTGCATGTAACATCAACCGCAATCTCTGCTGTGGGAGGTTTTGACTCCTTCGGGCACAACTGAAGGGTTTGTCCGTGAGCAGAGGAGCGCTTCAGGGAATTTAATAACTAAATAAATGTGTCTGTTGCCTGCTGACAGAAATAGAGCGCCAGAACAAAAACACATTACCGGTGCTTGTTTTTCTTGCAATTACGTCTCCTGCTCGTGTCATCAGACAGATTCTGAACAGCACCTGAGCAGGCATGCGATTTTTACCAGTGGAAGGAGCCTTGTTATAAATCACTGTCAGTGTAAAGTCATCACAGACAAATCTTTCAGTGACCTTGTGTTTTGTGCAGATGTGGGCCCAGATCTGTGTTTTGGTTGAAGAGGTCTGAGTGAGGCTGAAGTCCAAGACAAACAAATCCCAAGTCAAGTCCACTCCTCTAACTTTGTGTGCAACACAGAGATCAACAGAGTTTGAGATGCAGTTTTTCCACAGCAACAGAACTCATCTGGAACTTCTTTGTTTTCAGTCTTCACGAAGGAAGAAGTTTAATTTAAGTTTAAACCTGTCAGCCTGGAACAGAGATCTGCTACCTGAGCAAAACCAAACACATCAGCTGACATGTCTGGAAAGCTTTTGTTCATTTTCAAATGTAAAGTGTTGAGAAATTGCCTGCATCCATGCGTGTCAGATGTTTCAAGCTGATAAACAATCCACTGTGGGAAAGGAGCAGATGGCTTTCACAGGCCCGGTGAGCTGACCACAACAATACTGAAGCCGTGACGTGAAATTCCAGCGTCGGGCCGGACAACTCTCCGATCTGACACCGGCAGCTTTGTCAACCTGCTCGGGTCTCCAGCCGCCAACGTTTCCTCAATACCAAAGAGCATTGTTTCCCTTTTTTAAAGTGTTACACAAGAAGTTCTCTGGAAACATGACACGCAAACACACAAACGAAGAGCAAAGAACTCAGTCGACAAAAACATCCATCGCACATCCGACCTGCTTTCTCAGTGTCTTCATCACAATGTGGAGCAACAAGTTGTTCATGTTTCCTGCTTCTTCATCGTTTCTACAGAGTTTCAACGGATGTTTTCAGTATTTTTTCACAATGAAAACTGTTTTTGGAAATCGATTCTTGCTGACATGAATCCAAGCTGACCCTCGCTTGAGCTCGACACTCAAACGAGAGGCTTTCTGGGATTAAGAAGATGCCTCCAAATCCAAATCATGGATTTAAAAAACACTAAACTGATGAATTACAAAATACTGATTTAAGATGAACTAATTCAGTTGAAGGTTTGGTGTGTGGACGCTTTTTGTTTTTGACAATCACAAACAGTAAAGAAAAAGGAAAGCAGTCCATCAGGAGGGACCGGGACCGTAGGGACCGGGACCGTAGGGACCGGGACCGGGACCATCGTCCCCCTTCTCACCGTGTCGACTCCTCCCAGCATCAGCTCCGTCACACTCGTGTAGATCTCGGCTCGGGTCAGTTTGCCCGACGACAGCAGGTGAGTCAGGTACATGCCGTCTCCAGGCTCGCCGCTGCGCACCTGAGCTTCAACTTCAGCTATTCGTCTGTCGATGAGAGTCTGAGCTGCCATGCAAAAGCACAAAAGCCAATGTAATGTCCCAACTTGAAAGTGAACCTGAAACTGGAACACAAAGTCGGATGAATTTTCCCCTTTTTGGTTTCTTTAGCGACATACCTACATCATAGATATCATCCCAGGCCTGAACGAAGCGTTTCCAGAAGGGGAGGATGCTGCGGCTCCAGCGTGGAAACAGGAGCACCGTCTCAGACAGCATCAGCATGTTGTTCACAGCAGCAATGAAGCGCAGAGTGTTTTGGGGAATCTCCTCCTGCAGGCAGCCCAGCCTGGTCTCAAACAAGATGGAGGAGATCCCTGCAGGGTAAAAGACAGGAAAAGGATCACAACAACCCAAAGCTGCCCCCCGACCCTCCAGCTTAGGTCGTCCTGCAGCGGCTCCCACCTTCAAAGCCGAACTTGTAGAGCTCGGCCACCACATCTGAAACTGTGACCTGATCCGGACTGCGACTTCGGAGAACCTCAAAGCGTTGCAGCAGATCTCCGACCACCTGGTGGATGATGGGAGCAAAGGTCGACACCTCTTGCAGCTTCAGCATCTTGGGGTTCAGGGCGCTGCGGATCCGGTACCACTCTAGTCCTGTGCTGTAAAGTTGAAACAAAGGTTTTAGGTTCAGAAGATTCGACAGGGTTTCTAATGCTTCGTGGCCACGTAAGCTTCTGTTCTGGTCAGGTGACATCCTCCATCCAGCTGGTCTTCCAGACTTCTCTGTCCGCTCAATAAAATGTTTCCGTGACGACATCGTCTCCACTCACTCCACATGCAGTCCGTACGCCTGTCCCCTCAGCTCCCTGTACTCCTTCCAGTGAGGCAGCTCGGCTCGGACCGGGAAGCGCCCTTCCTGTTGGATCACCTGAGCGATGAGATCCGGAGTCGCCACGTTGACGATGTCAAACGGCCCGAACCTGGAGCGCCAGATGGGCCCATACAGACTCTTCTGCAAGACCTAGAAAATGATGGCAATGTGGTTCATATAAAACGTAACTTGGAGTTTAATATAAGTCAGTACATTTAAACAAGAGTTTTGAGGTACCTGCACAGCATCCAGGAACCACAATTTTATATACATATACATATATAGTCACTACTTCCTTCACTTTTATGACAAAAGAAAAATCATATAATCAACTCATAATTATATTATCCGGTAGTTAAAAGTAGTCAAATTTGTTTCACTTAAACATTGAAAAGTTGCTAACATGCATCAATAGTTAAGAGTGCTGTAATATATTTTCTGTCATACTCTGAAATTCTTCACAACTCATTTCTATTTTTAGGAGAAATATAACAGTTTAAGTTAAATCATTTTTGACAGATTTTAAGAAATGCACAAGAAATGAGGTACTATGTACATTTCTAAAAACTATCAGATTGTTGTAAACACATCCAGTGGACCTTCCTCTATTCCTGTTATTCTGACTATTTACAAAATAAAAATTATTTCTGAATATTTTTAACTAAAAATCTAAAAAATAAAACCAATGGAGATTATATACAGATTTGTCATACTTGGAAGTTGCTTGAGTCAAATTATAATTAATTAAAAAATAATCAAATCTCTGGACAATACATTTCTGAATTATATAAGCTTTTTCCCCGTCGCCAGCAAATGTTACGTCACACTTTCAGCACTTTTCAGAGTGCGAATTTACAAAGAATTAAAAACTAGTGTTTGTCCTCAGACCTGTGCAGCCTGACTCCTGTACCTGCAGTAAGTGGCTCTTGTCCGCATATCCTTTGACAAACAGCCAGTAAAGAGTGGTGGACAAACTGGGCCCCGGCAGATCATCGATGCTCTTCAGCTTCGCGGCCTCAGTCGCCGCCTGGACGTTTAAGTTTCTTCTGGTCCAAACACCTGAGGAGGCTCGGAGGCCCTGAGCGACCCGGGGCGCACGCAGTGTCCGGGCGCAGAGCGCAGGGGGCCGGGAAAGCCAGGCTGCAGCCGCCGGGGAGCTCATGGTGGAGACTTAGAGACGACTTTGTTTTCGAGTGCATTTGATGAGTTGAAGCACCAGTTTTACGACATACGAGTTGTCGTGTGCATCCCCCTACAGGCAGTGTTCAGGCCTGCAGTAACTGTTTCAATGAATGGAGATTTCTGTTCACAACAAGATTTGTCGTGACGACACGATTCAACGCCTCCTTTCGTTTCCTTGAACTGTTAACATACAATCAATTAAATACAACGTTCACAAATAATCATAATCTTACTAACTAATCATAATATTTGTGCATAAAAGGAGAAATAAATAATTTTCCATCAGCGTTTTAAATGTTCCTACTCAGTTATTTCACTTTAAACGTGTCACACTGGACTGTTGCTTGAAAATTTGGTTGCAACGTGATTCTCAAACACAAAAAGCAGAACTTGAACCAAGGAGGATAAAATAGGTTGGACAGCCAAAATTAAAGCATCAATTATTACGATGCGTTATAATAATGTATGTATTATGTATAATACACTGAAGTGCTGTCTACCTTCTCCACTTAACCGGCATTTACTTTTGTAATCGTGTTAGTAAAGAAAATAGTTATTAACTTGGTAAATACAGAGCTCGAGGTGATTCAATCAGAGGCAGTCCGACAGAACCGGCTGTTTGCTGCCCCCTTGTGGACACAGTGGGGAACTAACGGAATAGTAAGAGTAAAAAGAATTACATGAGAGCTACACTTCCTGTTACCTCCAAAATAAAACGTATAGACTAGTTGTTATGAACAAACGTGCTTGAAAACGTTTCGTTTCTGTTTTAATGGCAGCAGAAGATAGATGCATGTGTAAAAAGATTGACGGCTGCCTAAAATATGGACTGGATTTTTAAAAAAAAACTAGTGACAAAGTCGGCTTTTTAATATGGTAAATTTGGTCTTTCTGTAGAGGAAGTTAGCTTTAGTGATCAACCTGGGAAACACACCTCTCGAGTTGATCCAATCAGAAGTCAGGGTCCTACAGAGTCCATCAATATGACAGAACAGACTGTTTGCTGCCCTCTTGTGGACACATTTGAGAACTGCAGGAATTGTCAGACTGGACAAAAACTACGTGCGAACAACATTTTCGACAAGAAGAAATATCCACAAAGAGAAGTTGACAATGTCGTAGAAATAAGAGAACATGACATGAGGAGGATTATTTACATTCCTTATTATTAGACTGCTAGTTTATTGATTGTGAACTGAAATTGTAGATTAATATCTACCTAACGCAGCGTAATTAACTTTTCAGGTTAAGACGTTGAGAGTATTTCATTTGTCTTGTTCACATTTAACAGTGAAATGTAGAGATGGAAATAAAGTCATAAAAAGATGGTTTTATTGTAGTTTTTTTTTACGACCAGGATAGTCACTCCTGTTATCAGGGACTTGGATGTGGGTTAAATATTAATATGTTTGAAATTAAAGTCATATGTCAGTTGATCGCTGAGCTCTGCAGGTTCAGATTGGCTTCTTGTTTTATGTCTGGATGAAGGAGATTCAGTGTGAGACAGCCTGCAGACACAGACGGCTGTTGAAGGACAAGAGGACGAGAGACGAGTTCACAGGAAGAAGTTGAGTAAGTGGGCCTTTCATTTAAATCTTCTTTGTTAACAGGCTGATGTCTCTTCTTCATCACAAACAAGCTGCTCTTTGTCTGATGGTGTATTGACGTCCAGAATCACTTCATCTGTGATTCCTCTCCTCTTTCACTGGAACCTCAAAGATAATCACTATTGAATTTATGTTATCGTAAATCCAGATCGATGTATGCGGACAGATATCAAATCTGTGTTTTTACTCCGAGACTAAAGACTGATGATGAATTTCTCTCCGTTGTTTCGTTCATCAGGTGCTGCAGGTTTTTGCCAACATGAAGAGGTATGAATCTCAACACCTCACATTACATATTCATTCTTCTCACGACCTGTTGTTCACTGTTGCTGGAGGTGGTTCCTCCGACCTTTGGTGGATTCATGATAAACCATAAACATGATATGAGCTTCCTCATACAGGAAGTTTGGACTTTGACACTCCAGTTGTCTTATGACTGTTTAATTCATGTTTACTGAGAGTGTATTGGTGCTCTGACTGAAACCACGTGATGAGCTGAACACTTTATAACTCAGTAAAGTGAGTGAGAGCAGTGACTCTGTGCTTTATATTAAAGGTTCAGCTGCAGCTGCTGAGTTCTCCCACAGATGAGTTTTGTCAGGTCCCTGTGACCTTTGACCTCCAAAATTAAACAAGTTCATTATTGAGAAATGTAGTTAGTAAACTAAGTCCATGTTTGTGCCAAATATCAATAAATATTCAATAAATTCTTTCATGAGGGTTTTTTTGGGCCAAAAACAGCTCAGAAACGTGATTGAACTTAAAGATGAGTTGATAGTTTTCCTCTCTGTCTACCAGGACCCATCAGGAACAACACTCCCCAGGACCAGAACCAGAACCAGGACCTGAACCTGAACCAGGACCTGAACCCAGCTGTCTGTCCATGAAGAGTGATCGGTCGAAGCATCACAACATTGACTTTAAAAGATCAAAAACCCCTGCTGTGAAGAAGTAAGACAAAACTGAATATAAAATGAAACTACCTTCCACATGATGGTCGGGTGTGTTCCTGCACATGCTGCTGATGCTGTGATATTCCTGCAGAGGTTGTAGAAAGAACACGTTCTCATCAAACAACAGACTGGATGAAGTTACTCTGTGATGTCAGGCTGACACTCAGTTTATAAATGTTCACCCTGAAAAGCTTCAAACTTTGTTGTTTACCAAATTTATGCTTTTGTTGTTGGCATCTAATAAACAGTACATTTTGATGCCAGCTGGTTTTCCTCTCTGTCTACCAGGATCCATCAGGAGTCAGACTCTTCAGAACCAGAACCAGAACCAGGACCTGAACCCAGCTGTCTGTCCATGAAGAGTGATCGGTCAAAGCATCACAACATGGACTTTAAAAGAAGGACCCGCTCTCCTGTAAAGAAGTAAGATGTTCCTCAGTTTGAACCCTCACCGACAGGTGTCTCTACTGGTCCGCTGCTGAAGTTGAAGAACTCTGAGGTGGAAACTCATCAGGCTGCTGTCATGTTGTCTCTGGGGGAAGTGATGCTACCCCGTCTCTCTGGGGACGAATGGAACCGGTTTGGGCAGAAAGATGAAGATCTACGTTGTTTTAAGAGGCAATTAAAGACAAAACGTGTGAACGATATTGTCCTTTGCAGGAGAGCACCACTGACTCCATTTGTAATGTGCTTCCATATGTAACTCAACTCAGCCCACATATTCAGTTCTCCAGTTCTCTCTCACAATGTCACAGCTCAGTCGTGTTTGTTCTGATCAGGATGATCACCACAAGAACACACAGGCTTTAACTCACCTGTGTGAACCATACAGCGGTAACCATGGTAACTCACCAGTGTGAGCTGATGCTTCATGATTCCTCCACAGAGTCGGCCAGCAGAGCTCAAAGGTTCCCGGAGATCAGTCTGCCCAGCAGGATCAAACACAGCTGGACTCCATGTTTGTGGTCTGTACATGGATAACAACCAGTTTGACATCTGTTGTGTCCACAGTCATCTCTGTGCTGCACTTTGTACACCACTGGATTATCAGTCCAACATGGATCTGATGTTGGTCTCCATGATTTCAGTCTGACTTGTTTATTCTGTTCCAGCTGCTGGAGGAAAACATCGTCCAGTTTGTGAGGAAAGAGCTGAAGCAGATGCAGAAAATCCTGAGTCCACATTACTCAGAAATCTTAATAAGTAAGGAGGAGGATGAGGAGGTGTTGGAGGGTGAGGATGAAGAGCAGAGGAGGAGCAGCAGAGAGTCATTTATGAAGATCACACTGCACTTCCTGAAGAGAATGAAGCAGGAGGAGCTGGCTGACCGTCTGCAGAGAAGTAAGAGGATTTCTCTGCACATTTAACTGGCTGGAAGGACACCATATTTACTAATATCATATTTACCAATGTTATGTTTACAGATGTCATATCTTAGAATACCGTAGTTACTATTATATTCATTATGCCATATTTACTATTATCATATTTACTATTATATTCATTATGCCATATTTACTAATACCATATTTACTATTATATTCATTTTGCCATGTTTACTAATACCATATTTACTATTATATTCATTGTCATATTTACTAATACCATATTTACTATTATATTCATTGTCATATTTATTAATACCATATTTACTATTATATTCATTGTCATATTTACTAATACCATATTTACTATTATATTCATTATGCCATATTTACTAACACCATATTTACTATTATATTCATTTTGCCATGTTTACTAATACCATAGTTACTATTATATTCATTATGTCATATTTACTAATACCATAGTTACTATTATATTCATTGTCATATTTACTAATACCATAGTTACTATTATATTCATTATGCCATATTTACTAATATTACTAATATCATATTTACTATTATATTCATAATGCCATATTTACTAATACCATATTTACTATTATAATTCATTATGTCATATTTACTAATACCATATTTACTATTATATTCATTATGTCATATTTACTAATACCATATTTTATATTATATTCATTGCTATATTTACTAATACCATATTTACTATTATAATTCATTATGCCATATTTACTAATATAATATTTACTATTATATTCATTATGCCATATTTACTAATACCATAGTTACTATTATATTCATTATGTCATATCTGCTAATACCATATTTACTATTATATTCATTGTTATATTTACTAATACCATAGTTACTATTATATTCATTACGTCATATCTACTAATACCATATTTACTATTATATTCATTGTTATATTTACTAATACCATAGTTACTATTATATTCATTATGTCATATCTACTAATACCATATTTACTATTATATTCATTGTCATATTTACTAATATCATATTTACTATTATATTCATTATGCCATATTTACTAATACCATATTTACTATTATATTCATTGTCATATTTACAGTTGTATTTAGTAATATCATATTTACTTATGCCATTTTGAATAAGATCATATTTATTTAAACCATATTTACTGTCATATTTATTACCTCCATATTTACAAATGCCGTAAGTATATTCACTCATACTTACTTTGGTCATATTTAGTAATGCCATATTTACTTTTGTTATAGTTACTAATGTGATATTTCCTGTCTTATTTCCTTTTGGTTAATGAAATGTTGGACTATTTACTGTATAATTTATTCATCGCTCTTATTTGTTTTGTTAATTCAGAAAGTCTCGCTCCAGTTTGTCAACGTAAACTTAAATCTAAGCTGAAGAAGAAGTTCCAGAGTATGTTTGAGGGGATTTCTAAATCCAGAAAGCCGATCCGTCTGAATGACATCTACACAGAGCTGTACATCACAGAGGGATGGACTGCAGAGGTCAACGATGAACATGAAGTCAGACGGATTGAAAGAGAATCCAGAAAACCAGACAGAACAGAAACAACCATCAGACAAGAAGACATCTTTAAAGGCTCACCTGGAAGAGATCAACCAATCAGAACAGTGCTGACGAAGGGAGTGGCCGGCATCGGGAAGACAGTGTTAACACAGAAGTTCAGTCTGGACTGGGCTGAAGATAAAACCAACCAGGACATCCAGTTCATGTTTCCGTTCACGTTCAGAGAGCTGAATGTGCTGAAAGACAGAAAGTTCAGTTTGATGGAACTGGTTCATTTCTTCTTCAATGAAACCGAAGCAGCAGGAATCTGCGGCTTTGAACACTTCCAGGTTGTGTTCATCTTTGACGGTCTGGATGAGTGTCGACTTCCTCTGGACTTCCAGAACAATGAGATCCTGACTGATGTTACAGAGTCCACCTCAGTGGATGTGCTGCTGACCAACCTCATCAGGGGGAAACTGCTTCCCTCCGCTCGCCTCTGGATAACCACACGACCTGCAGCGGCCAATCAGATCCCTGCTGAGTGTGTTGACATGGTGACCGAGGTCAGAGGGTTCACTGACCCGCAGAAGGAGGAGTATTTCAGGAAGAGGTTCAGTGATAAGGAGCAGGGTAAGAGGATCATCTCCCACATCAAGACATCCAGAAGCCTCCACATCATGTGCCACATCCCGGTCTTCTGCTGGATCACCGCTACGGTTCTGGAGGAGGTGTTGAAGAGCACAGACGGAGGAGAGCTGCCCAAGACCCTGACGGAGATGTTCATCCACTTCCTGGTGGTTCAGGCCAAAGTGAAGCAGGTCAAGTTTGATGGAGGAGCTGAGACAGATCCACACTGGAGTCTGAAGAGCAGGAAGATGATGGCGTCTCTGGGAAAACTGGCGTTCGAGCAGCTGCAGAAAGGAAAGCTGATCTTCGATGAGTCCGACCTGACAGAGTATGGCATCGATATCAAAGCAGCTTCAGTGTACTCAGGAGTGTTCACCCAGATCTTTAAAGAGGAGAGCGGGCTGTACCAGGACAAGGTGTTCTGCTTCATCCATCTGAGCGTTCAGGAGTTTCTGGCTGCTCTTTACGTCCATCTGACCTTCATCAACTCTGCTGTCAAACTGATGGAAGAACAAAACACTAAACCCTGGTGGGCCAAAGTCCTAAATTACCAACCTGATCCAACACCTCTCTACCAGAGGGCTGTGGACAAAGCTTTGGAGAGTCCAAACGGACACCTGGACCTGTTCCTCCGCTTCCTCCTGGGCCTGTCCGTGGAGACCAATCAGACTCTCCTACGAGGCCTGCAGACACAGAAAGGAAGTAGCTCAGAGACCAATCAGGAAACAGTCCAGTACATCAAGGAGAAGATCAGTGAGAATCTGTCTGCAGAGAGAAGCATCAACCTGTTCCACTGTCTGAATGAACTGAAGGATCGTTCTCTGGTGACGGAGATCCAATGGTCCCTGAAATCAGGATGTCTCTCCACAAATAAACTGTCTCCTGCTCAGTGGTCAGCTCTGGTCTTCATCTTACTGTCATCAGAAGAAGATCTGGATGTGTTTGACCTGAAGAAATACTCTGCTTCAGAGGAGGCTCTCCTGAGGCTGCTGCCGGTGGTCAAAGCCTCCAACAAAGCTGTGTAAGCTTGTTGACATGTTGTTCAGTCCTGATGCTTCAGGTGTTCTGATACCGAATGAAACTGAACCTTGGGTTTCTTTTTCTGCTGATTTTCATCTCTTCAGGCTGACTGTCTGTAACCTGTCAGACAGAAGCTGTGAAGCTCTGTCCTCAGTCCTCAGCTCCTCGTCCTCCAGTCTGAGAGAGCTGGACCTGAGTAACAACGAGCTGCGGGATTCAGGAGTGAAGCTGCTGTCTGCTGGACTGAAGAGTCCAAACTGTAGACTGGAGACTCTCAGGTCAGGATTCAAGCTGCTGAACTGATGAGGATTATTTTCCTGATAAACAGCCGAGTAGAATCTGATCTGATTTGTTGAATTTGTTGTCTGCAGGCTGTCAGGTTGTCTGATCACAGAGGAAGGTTGTGCTTCTCTGACCTCAGCTCTGATCTCCAACCCCTCCAGTCTGAGAGAGCTGGACCTGAGCTACAACCATCCAGGAGACTCAACAGTGAAGCTGCTGTCTGCTCTACAGAAGGATCCTCACTGTAAACTGGAGACTCTCAGGTATGGAGACGCTGCTGCAGACAGACAGTCTGACAGAGGACAGAGGACGGGACTGTGTGAAAATGTTGGACTGGTCCTTGATCAGTGTGTAACAGTGTGTGGAGGAGAGTGATGTCACGTCCATGTCTGACCCCCCTCCTCCTTTCAGGGTGGAGCCTGCTGGAGTCCGATGGATGAAACCAGGTCTGAGGAAGTGTAAGTGTGCAGCACACATCCAACCACGTGACATCACTCATCCAGATCGATGATGTCATCAAATGAACAGGTGATGTATCAGTAACTGCAGCCGTGTTGTGTTTGTTCTCCATCAGATTTCTGTGAACTCGCACTTGACACAAACACGGTGAACGGACACCTCCGACTGTCCGACAACAACAGGAAGGTGTCGTACGTGGAGGAAGATCAATCGTATCCCGATCACCCCGATAGATTTGATCGATGCCATCAGCTGCTGTGTTCAACTGGTCTGACTGGCCGTTGTTACTGGGAGGTGGAGTGGAAAGACGTGGTCGGTATATCAGTGAGTTACAGAGGAATCAGCAGGAGAGGAGAGAGAGATCAATGTGAGTTTGGATTAAACCATCAGTCCTGGAGTCTGAGCTGCTCTGATGGTGGTCGTTATGCAGTCTCACACAATAAGGTGGTCACCTCCCTCGCCTCCATCGCCGCCTCCTCCTCCTCCTCCTCTGTCTCTAACAGAGTGGCAGTGTATGTGGACTGTCCTGCTGGGACTCTGTCCTTCTACACAATCTCTTCTGGCTCTCTGATTCACCTCCACACCTTCAACACCACATTCACTGAACCTCTGTATCCTGGATTTGGGTTCTGGTCCTGGTCTGGATCTTCAGTGTCTCTGGGTTCAGTTTAGTATAAATCATCTCCTGCTGTAAGAAAAACCCTGTTAAACAGAAAGTTCAGTCTCTCTCATTCAGGAACATCTTTTCACATTAATATACTGAATCAGATTCTTTTGTAAACTTCTTCCTCTTCTCGTCCTTTGAAGATGGAAACTACAATCATCACGGGATCAAATGTTGTTCTGTTTTTCCACTTAAAGTTTTTTAGTGAATATCACTATATTTTGGTAGTGTGACAGTGTTTGGAGTTATTCAGAGATTATTGTCCAATGATACATACTTTTATTTACTTTAATGATACCTAGACTTTAATTGTATTTTATCATGGTCAAGTTTGGGTTATCTTCACGTTTTCTTGAATGATAACTAGATTTGAATCATATGTCTGTGACGGTAAAATATTTGTAAAGGTGTTTTTGAAAAAGTAATAAAATCATGCTTTACAACCTGTTGCTATAAATGCTCAGTGATTATTGGAGGAGTCGCTGGCTCTGAGCTTGTTGGGGGGTCGTTGGCAGCTCGAGACTCACCCCGCCATCATCTTAGTCATTCAGGTCATGAGTCCTGGGTGCTGAGCTGCCTGGGGAGGGATCTCAGGGCTGCACTGTAAGTGGCTGATAAGTGGTGTACGCTGCTCCAAGGCGGTCTGGTCTTCGATGGATCCTGAAACACAAGTTCAGTCTTTTAGCCGATGATGAAAGGCTGATAAGAAACGGCTGCCATCACTTCACTCACTGCAAACAGGCTGCAAGGTTCAACAGCAGCTTCCTGAGTCCTCCTCACGTTGTTGTTGTTCAAACGGACCTTTTTCACGGCAGACATCGGAGTTTACGTTGGATCAGTTTGATTAAATGTCCCAGGAGGTCATGACAGCGATCCAGCACACACACAAGCAGGACTTCCTCTAATTGGAAGGCAGCCATCATTAACACACCTGAACTAAAACGAGTTCAAATGTCTGTCGGGGAAAAGTCCAGTGGACCCACAGCCTGTTGGACATCACTGTTGGACACACAGATTCTCAAACCACCTGCAAAGAGGCGAAAAGATTCAGAGCTACGACAAAGAACCAAAGTTATTACAAACACAGAAGGATGGAAAAAGTTTCTAAAAGAACAGATCGTCTATACTTTCTAGTTACCGGTTGCATAATTATAAAACAAATTCTAAGAACAAACAACAAATATCAGAAAAATACAGAAAAAAACAACAACATAATTCTCTCTTACGCAAGTAAATGCTATAGTTGTGAAAACTTTGAGTTCATATTCTTATTTATTTTATGAAATTAATTATAATACTTCTACAATGATGGATGGAATTTTTCTAGATCCAAACCTTTGGGTCTGGCATGACACAAAATGACCCACTCAGGAAAAAATGCCACTAACACACCAAAATGCAATAAATATCTTTTATTGTTTTCATCGCCAGTCATAATTGTTGTAATTATGAACACAGAGCTGTCGCAATACTCCAGAATTTTGCCAAAAAACAGCAACCATTCAACGGCACCGCTGCGTCTCTCAGGACCCAACCATGCATAAAATCTCCCATTTAAAAAAAAGTAAAATAAAAAATATATATTAAAAAATTATGCGTACCACTGATATACAGATCTGATATAAACAGGCGTATTGGTCACAAACCAATTAGAATTATAAACATGGCTTCTTTTACAATACACAGAGACCAAACATGTCGGATATAAGTACTTTTCTTTAAAAAAAAAAACAAGGGTGGTGGGGAGGGGTACAATTTCATTTTATACATTTGTACACGATTTTTTTGTTTGTTTTATTTTTCCGTTTTATTTTAACGTTCTCAACCCTACAGTCAGAATGCTCAAGGCATTTCGGCCGCAGTGTCCAATGAGCAAAATCTGCAGTAAATGCACATTTACACATACAAATTTTACACACACACACACACACACACACACATACGCACACACACACACACACACACACACAGGAGTGGCAGCAGTGGCTCCAGACACTATTGAGAGAACTACAGGTGTATCTTGGCGTTTGCAGGTGACAAATACTGGTACCGAAGGGTTAATCCACTGTGGTGAACGAGGCCACCTGGCGGTCAAGATGAGACATTACATTCATGTAAAGTTGAACTGAACCACACACACACACACACATACACACAGTAAAAATAAAAAAAAACAGTCTTTTAAATGTGCAAAGAAAAGGTCGCTGAACCGAGCTGTGCGATTGACAGCCGACAAGGAACCGTGAAAAAGCATCAGTGAATAATCGATAGTGCATAATGGTAGTGCGTATCAAGGTTTACCAGTGCTGGCGGCGTTTACAGCTCAGCCTCCACCTGTATCAGACATTTTACAGTGAGCCGCCTCAAACTCAATACAACCACAAATGCTTCCATGACGACAGGCTGACAACTTCCTGTTTTCTTACCGCTATGAGGATGCATCATGACAGTCAGAGAGCGTTTAAGTTTCCACAACCCGTGTGGATCAACCAGCCAATCAGACGCGTGTACCACAGAGCAACAGAGGCCTGAACCTTTCAGACCTGTTTAAGTGCTTTCAGAGAAAATCCAGAACTGTGATGAAGGTGATGATGAGCAAAGCAAAGGTGAAGAAATCCTTCTGCCTTTAAAAGGGGCAATCTGTAAGTTGCAGCTCTTTAGTACCATCTAGTGTCCACTGAGGGAAACTACAACAACAGCAAATATTGTAAAGTCTTGCTGTCAGGACTTTAATGTGTTAAGTGCCATGAAATAACCTATGTTGTGATTTGGCGCTATATAAATAAAATAAAGTTCAAATGGAACATTTATTTGTACCAACATCCGTCTTCTGGTGGATAGAAGCTGCAATCTTTACGTACCGTTACAAACATATGAGAGGCGGCGCCACTGAAGCTCGCAGTGAGAAACCGGACCAAAAGCCATTTTGTTTAACCTTGTTTGGATGTGTGGATGAGAAACGTTTAACTTTAGCTTCGGTGTGCTTTTCTGTCTCGAAGGACTGTGGAGAAATTAAACCAGAGCAATGCAGCCGAGGATCTACCAGCAGTTTCCAACAACACTCGGCCTGCTGCACTCAGCCTGTAAAATGTTGCGCATTTCTCCTTTAATTAGCAGAAATATTTCATCACTTGCTCTTCAGTAAGTAGAAAAGGTTTCAATACCTTCTGTTAAACCATGCAGCTGCAGCCCCGCCCACAACAACCGACTCTGCTCAAGTTACTGACTCACATTATTATTACTACGTGTAAATGATTCATAATCTGTCTTCTGCAGGTCACTCAGTGTGTTTGTCCAACATCTAATATTTAAGGCATTGCATGAGCCCTAAATCAGCAACGGGCTGACTGGTAAGGATCAGGTGTGTTATTGATCGGATGAAGAGTGCTGATTGAACAGAGTCCGCCTCTCGTCTAATCGGCTGCCGACAGAGCTGCCCAGGAACCAAAACACAGAGTTGGTCCCGCTGCCCGGTGAGTAAATATCTGCGGAGGCGATGCCGTGAAGCTCGGCCCCGCAGGGCGCAGCGTTTGTGGTTCGGCTAAAGTGACGAGTTAACTTTGAAGCGTTTGATTTGGCGGGAACAGAGACTGCAGAGCTGAGTGACGCTCTGAGAGACTGTAAGCTGTCGAAGTGCATCAGAGGCTGAAAACTAAAACAAATCCAGACATGGAACAAAACAAGAGCTCTGAATGGCACAGCGGCTGCAGAACACGAAGGTACCGACTGCAGTTGTGGAGCAGGAGGAGACGTGACGGTTAAACAGTGAGCAGCTCGTGGAGCAGCGGGAAACGGCCGAGGTCGAAGCTCCTCGAGTCGTCCACGTTTAGTTTGAAATAAAAGAAGCAGAAGTGCGAGTGTGAGTTTTCTGCAGCGCTGCCTGAGCGCTCCTCAGATGTTCACCTCCTGCTTCGCTGCTCTGTCATGACAGAACAAACCGTTCACATTGTCTGAAGACCGACCGAGATGTCTGCAGCATCGGCACTGAAAAACTCGGTGACTTATTTTTAAAAGATATTTCCAGATTAAATACTTTAGTTGAATTTAGTTTTAAAACTGACAAACTTTGATTTAACTTTCTGCTTCCTGGAACCTCAAACCAGAAACTGATCTGCCATGACGAGAGTTCACCTGATCTGACTGTTGGAGAAGCAGAGGTGAGAGGAGTGCATCCGAGAGGCTGCGGCAGAAGTTCTGATCCTGGTCCGAGTGCCATTCAGCTGGTGAATCCAAAAACTCACTCGCCACACTTCACTTCACTTCACAGCACGGCACGTCTTCCAACAGAAGGTCTGAGGGATTTTTGGTTACCAGCCAGAGGAGCCGGTACAGCAGGCAAAAACACAGAATGAGCTGAGCTGAGGTGGGAACCAGGACGATCCCCGCTTAGTACCAGAAGTCCCTGCTACAGAGGAGGCAGAAACGGACATTAGAGCTGAACTGAGATCAGCTGCAGTTGGGCTAACGGTGCAAAGGCAGTTTATCCAGGAGCCAAAACAACACTGAGAACTGTTGCAACTAAGAGCGAAACGCGGGACTCGTTCCTCCACTGCGTTAAAAACAGAAAAGGCACACGGCAAAGAAGGAAGATGAGCGAAGGTCACACTAAAGCAGACAGCGGACGAAGGATGAGGGCAGGTGAGTGGAAACTTCTCACGGAGTGTCCTCTGCGTCTGGGATTTAGCTTCGTCTATAGCAGCGGGCGCAGGTCGTCACCATTGCTCTGGGTTTTGGCAGGAGACTACATTCTGGGGTCGGGTCAGCGAGATGGGGAGGGGGGGGGGGCAGGGCCACTTCAGAGTCAGGCATCACTTCCTGTAGGTCCACAACACCAACACGATCCCACGCCAACACGTTCCAAGAGAGAAACCGTACAAACATAAAAAAGGTTTTCAAAGAGTCATCGCTTCAAGAGGAACAGCTCCACCCTCCGTGTCTGAGAAAATAAGGTGCAACTTGCGGAGAAACATAAAATAAAACTCATGTCCTCTATGGCAGTCTCATACAAACAGAGACAGGAGGAGCCAGTACTCGCCCCCTGCCTGAACACTCCACCTTCTTCCAGCCAGTTCTTCCTGGTCCGACGTGGTCCGAGGCGGAGGCGGAGGGGGCGGGGTCAGAGGGGGTACCGCCTCATCAGGTAAGGCCATGTTTGGCAGTTCGGCAGGCGGGCGGGGGGGCAGGTTCAGGGGTTAATGTACAAAGATGTGCCTCAGTAGCTCATCTGCAGACGGGCGCTGCTTGGTCTCAACGAAGATCCGTTTAAGGAACTCTCGGCAGTGGTCCGACACATGGGCGGGGAGAACCGGGTTCGTGGGCTGGGTGGCAATCTTAAAGATGGCTGCCATGGCCTCAAACTCTGCCCATGGAGGTCGCTGCGTCAGCATCTCCACCACGGTACAGCCGACACTCCTAAAGGGTGAAATAACACGTTTTTAACGGGACGTTCACACAAAGCTTTCTCGGGCCCGAGACGAGTCCTTTACTGTTGTGCATCTCTGATACAGAGTTTGATTCAGATATATTTCTATATGTACCTGACACACTGAAATATCAGCTGCAGTTACTTGATGAAAAAACTGAATTAAACTTACTGATAACATGGAAACTGCAGAGACACGGCCCAGTTTCTCATTGAAATGATCTTTTGTTAAAATTCTTCTCTAAATACTAAATCAGGCTTAAAGTACAATGTCTAATATATAGTGATCTGTGTGGCCTCACCAGATGTCAGCCTTCCTGCCATAGCCTTCTCCACTGATCACTTCCGGGCTCATCCAGTAGGGGGTGCCGGTCACCGACTTAATGCCTGTTCCTGACAAACAGATGGTCTGCAGCCGCCTGCTGGCCCCAAAGTCCCCCAGCTTCACATTACCCACGGAGTCGCGGAGGATGTTGGCCCCTTAAGGAAGAGGACAGTCATTCAGCTGCACCTTCAGCTCCACCTGCATCTTTATACTCTGTGTAAGAGTTTACACTGAAATCCAGTGGCAGCCAAAAACACAGCAAGATACCTTTGATGTCCCTGTGGACGATCATGTTGCTGTGCAGGTAGGAAACGCCCTCCAGAATCTGCCGGGTGTAGCGCCGCGTGACGTTTTCCGTCAGCGCTCCGTACGACTTCAGCTGGTCCTTGATGGAGCCCTGAGCAAATCATCAGAAATATCTCACTACTGCCGGCACCAACGCTGAGGAACTCTCACCAGAAATGTTTGCTGAACCATTTCATGTTCAGCCAGCCGACTTTTTAAAACAGTTAGTAAATGATGAATGAGCACTCACTCCGGGCATGTACTCCATAAAGATGGAGAGCGTTCGCTCCATCGTGTCTCGCAGACAGCCGTAGTACTGGACAATCCGCTCGTGGCACAAGTTCTTCAGAAGCTGGATTTCACACTCCAGCGCGCTCACCTCCTTAAAAAAAAAAAAAGAGGGGAAAAAAACGTGAATCTTTTCCTGTCGACTTGATATTTCAAACTACAATACATCATAATCCAGGGTTATGCGATGTATAATGTGAAGCAGCAGCAGGATGGAGACACAAGCATTCTTTCAAACCTTCACACACACCTTGCTGGTCTCGGGACTCTCTGGGTCAAACTGGACCTGTTTAACTGCCAGTTCTCGTCCAGTATCGGCGTCATAACACAGGAAAACCCGTCCGAACGCCCCCTGACCCAGAAGTTTCCCCAGCCGCCAGTTGGTTGGAGCACGTGGAGCTGGACACAAAGAGACACCACCGGTATTGAGCACACAGACTGATGTCTTGTGCACCTGTTGTATATGCAGATAAAGCGAGGACTCACAGCGGCTGGGTGGACTGATGTCCATGACCGAGAGGGTCGGTGTGGGGGTTGAACTGGGGTTTGGTTCAATATCGCTGCCCCTCCTCGGCCTCCTGGCGGGCCCAGGGGCCTCTTCCAGGTCGGGGGTGAAAACGCTGCTACCGCTGCTGGTGCTCGGCGACTGCTCGGTCGGGCTGAAGCTGACAGGTGAGCGGAAGCCGTGAACCTGCGTTCGTCGAGCCCGAGGGAAAGTCTTCCTCCCTGCACGGACGATCAGGATCGACAACATTTTTATTTCACTTATGCAGTCGTACTCTTTGGGTGTCAGTCTAAAAAAATTACCCACCGTCACTGTAATCTTGAAGACCGAAGGGAATGCCGTAGCGTCGAGGATACGTCCCCCCTTTCCCTGATTTCTCGAAGACTGGGATGTCGTACTCTGCAGAGAAAAAGGAGCACGACTGTAAACAATTTATGATGGAAGCCACAAAAGAGAAGTCGCATCCAGCAGTTGCAGGTGAGTGGATTGAATTGGACACGTTTTAACTTATTATTTCAGCAGATAAAGCAGAGAATGGTTTATTATCAATTTCCTTTTCTATTTACCAGCTACTAAATGTTTTGCCCACTTACCTGGAAAGTCCTGGTGGTTGTCTGGGTAGCTCTGTGCTCTGGGCATCCTGGACTTTGGGTAGTCACTGCACAACACCAAGACAAAAACAAAAAACTACAATGACCATCACACTTTGTTTGGTCAGTTTGTGCAGCACAGTGCTGGGTTCTCTCTGATTATGTATAACCGACAATTACATCTTACAACACGGGCCAAATACTTGATGTACAACGATGTATATTTTAGATTTTGTCATACTGACCTGTCTAGTGGGCTGTCTAAAGACGGACAACTTCCAGAGGCCGAGTTCTCCGGACTGCTCATTGACAGCGGGTCCAACATCTGAAAAGTAAAATGAATTCAGAGAAAGAAACTCGTATACTCTCAAAGTGCCTTCACTTTAGGACTAAATTTTCTATGAATTTCTAACACGAAACATGAAAAATGACATTAAACAAACTGCCTGCAATGGGCCACAATGACTTGCACAGGTTTTTGGTAACCACAACTATACAAGTGTGTTGATTGCA
This sequence comes from Embiotoca jacksoni, assembly GCF_022577435.1. Classification (NCBI taxonomy): domain Eukaryota; kingdom Metazoa; phylum Chordata; class Actinopteri; family Embiotocidae; genus Embiotoca; species Embiotoca jacksoni. The sequence continues at coordinate 4,867,381 of NW_027185382.1, read as the reverse complement.
CATGTGTGAAACAAGTCTATGTACCCAAACACACCATGTAGTATTTAAGGAAAAAATATGTGCATCCACCACTTGCTGTGCTGTGTGCACCCGGGGCTGTTTTGGAGTATATCAGGGATGTAACATTTCCCCCAGAGTATCAAGTACACCACAAAATCCAGTGGTCACAGCAAAGAGATACTTAATACTACATCCGAAAATGTTCAGCGTTTAATGGAAAGTGATGGTTTCCCGACAAAGTTGCTGGTCAAAAGTCCAACATAGCAGCCATAACAACCTCTACAGCCGACAGTCCTGAGTGTTGGTACCTGGTCCATGCTCTCAGGAATGAACTCCCCTTCGCTGTTGATGCTGGTGAAGGAGCCGTTCCTCGCCACCTGCTGGAGAGCGTCGGGAATGTATCCTGGAGGAGGAGAGCTGCGGTCTGTTGAATGGGAACCTGAGGTTGGATGGGGAACAGCATTGAAGAGAAGATGACTGACAAAGGGACGAACTTGTGTGCATCAGAGTGAGAGGAGCTAAATTATCTCCTAACTTTTAAGTTTGCTGCACCTCTCATTAAAACCATTCATTTGACCAGGAGACATTATTCACCTATCAAAGCCAGCATGCTTTTCTTGTCTACAACCCTAAATCCTGTGTTGTCCAGCTCCTCATGGGACGGCAAGAGGTCCATGCTGGAGGAGGAGTTCTGGACAAACAAAGAAACAAAACAGGTGTTAACATTTAAAAGACTAAACTAATTTGTACCTGGTTTTTCAGTTCATATTGTGTGATAACAGTCTCTGATGAAAAGATTTTAAATGTTTTAAAGTTTGGAGAAACACAGTAAAAACACAGTTTCAGACAAACAAGTTTTTGTTATTAAACCTTACTGCGTACGGCAATCACGATCACAGAATAAAATAACCGTATGTACAATTGTCTATACGTATATATTGTGCCAAGTATAAAACTCAGCGTTGAAATCATGGAAGAGGATTTTCCACTGACTTGAGAGGAGATCTGGAGCACCAGAAGGATCTTCAGGCTTTTCATGTGAACACTGCGATCCAGCAGCTCTATGGCCTTGTCCAGGTCGTCCTGAGTGGTCAATGGAATCACCAACTGCAAGAGGAAAAAAATACTTTTGAATATTCAACGTCAGTATTACAACACGTGTTGTGTCATTGAGGCCCGTGAAGTCTTTGTACCTCATTGTTAGTATAGTGAAGGTCCATCGTCTGACCAAACGCCACTTTTGCTTTTGCTCTCAGGTCTTCCAGCTTGACAGGTCGAGGGAACTGCAAGATCCTGCAGAGAAGAAAGGTCAAAGGTCAGAAAGGCACAGTTGGTTTGCACTGGTAACATTAAAGGGATGAACCTGGTCAAAACTTTACCTCTTCTCCCCTTTGAACTCGAACTTCACTCTCACATCGTTCTGTTGGAAAAAGAGACAAATTCAGCAACAGCTGTAAAACAGCCAAAGTAACACGCACTCAAACAGCTTTAAAAACCCACAAAAAAGCTTCTGCAAGATTTCTTTAAAAAAAAAAAATATATATTCATTTCAATGAGCATTTTTAAACCATCTTGATCTTCAGTTGCATTTGTGGCATCGAAAGATCAAGGTTTTGACTCCATGAGCCTCCCTTCTAGTCTTTCAGCCGGAGTATTAAAAGCGGTTACCTGGTTCTTGGGGGAGGAGGCTTTGGGTTTGCCCAGGTCCGACAGGAACATGGCAGGACGGCTGGAGCGGTGCAGTTCGGCCAAGTCCTGCATGATCGAGTTCAGCGCCTCCTGCTCATCTGTGAGACAACATGACGTCAGTTTATTTAGCAGATTTTGCTGTTAAAATTGATAAAACTATAAAGAGAGTTAATTAAAAAAAATTACTAAAAACACCATTGTAACGAGACAGAAAATTAAATAATCCAGATGGTTACAAAAAAACATCTGCAAAAGACATATTTCAATCTCAGGAAAATACTGTTTCCGAGAGAATAACAGAATATAGATATTTTGGGTGAATTTGACTCGATTCAAACTGATGCTGTGAAAAACAAGAATCAAAATTATGCCTCACAATAATAAATGACTAACTTTTCCTTCTTCACATATCGCAAACTTTAAACTTATAAAGACTTGAAGAAACACTGGAAAGTACTTTTCTAATGATTGTAGACGTGCAGTAGGAGAGCCATTGTTCTTGGAGAAAACACATTCCTTGAGCTGCAGTTTTGACAAAAGATGGAAGTTGGCTCACTGCCAAGCAGTAACACTACCTCAACACACGCACACGCATACGAACATACCCATCATCGTGGCACGGGGATTGACCCAGGAGGCCAGGAAAGAGGACTCTCCCATCAAAGGGATTCCTTTCTCCTGAAACAGCAAAAGGACAACATGACATGCAGTTGATTGGAGACGTTTAAATAGCCTGAGGCGGCTGATTGAGCAGCAGATCTATAAAGAGGGACTCCGAGCCAGAAACCACCTGCACTGGGAAAGATGTGGGGTAAAATAAATATGCATAATAACAATAATTTAATCCCAAATTGGTGTCATTACAGTGATTTTAGAGGAGAGCAGAGTGGCAAACTGCAATTAAATGATCATTTTTTTAGGTAGTCATGTGAAAGTCGGTTGAGTTGAATCATATTTAAACAGCTTTATAAACTGAAACACTATAAACTGATGGTACATTTTGATTGTAAGATCTTAACCTGCAAAGTCATTTCTAGCTTTATCTGTCAGATAAAAAAAAAAAAAGTCAAAACAGAAGTATAAACTTGGATGTATAATTAGGTGTATTAGTTATTTATTATAAGTCTTACTGTGCAAAACGCCACCGTCAGTATGAACAGACCGACAACAGTGAGTGAAGACTGCTGATTGGTTGTTGATGATGAGAGGCCGTCGCTGATTGATCAATGTCTGCTCGTGACGTAAAATCTGACAATTCCATCACATTAACATGATCTTAGCCCTTAAAATGTCTCAGCGATGACATTGACGTGTGTGATGGACAGCTGGACATCAGCACCACGTTGACGCGTGTGATGGACAGCTGGAGATCTGATATGGCCTCCTTCGATAGACAACCAGCTGGCTTTAAAACGAACCCGCTCACGTTAGCCGAGTGAGCAGCAGCTGTTGCTGGTCCGTTTAACGCGACGGACAACAAAGTGAATCCGCTTCACGGACGAGTTCACGTCTCGAAACGAACCGGAACACATCACGAGCTGCTATGCTAAGCTAAGCTAAGCTAAGTGGCTAACGCTTAGCCTGTCGGGCCGGGGAAGTTGTGAAGCTAAGCTAATGCTACTCCAAGCTTCGCCTGCTCTGCACGACCAGACCGGGTCCGGAGGGTCGAACCGAGGTGCTCCGTGTTTCCCGTCGTACCTGGCGGGTTGACCCGGTTCGCGCTCACTCACTCATCCACAGGGCCGGTGACCAGAGCCCCGGGCCCCGCGGAGAGCCGCTGGAGGAAGCAGAAGTTTGGCAGGTCCGCTCCCAACTTCACTCGAGTCCTGCTGGGCCACGACGACGAGGCCCGACGGCGGCTGCTCAGCCCGCGGCGTCTCCAGGGAGGCAAACCGCGACGCGATGGTTCGTCCGACGAAGCGTTTCCGTGTCTGTGCGGGAGTGAAGAAGCCAATTTAATGGACGGCTGTCATTTCGTGGGACTTCACAGCCCGGTTAACGGGAGCTCCGCTCGCTGTTGACCCCGCCGTCGCGTCAAGCTAACAGATAGCACATAAACTGCTACCGGAAGTGTTTACATTTTGCTGACAAAATAAAACACAGAAAAGGTCCCGGCGTGAAGAAAATAACATTTTGTATTTTATAGCGACAGGTATTAACCGGAAATAGTATTTTTTTATTTTTTTATACTTGATACACGGTATTTCCCCCAAACCTCGTTGGAGGAGTCCAACAAAAACACAATTTGTGATGTCAGAGAAATGTACGAGTTTCCTTCATCATGACTGAAACATGTCAAATCAAGACATTTGGGAGGTTTTCTATTCAGTTCAGCACTGACAACTCTATTGCTGAGTGAACTTATGATGTGTTTGGCATAGAAACACAGGAATAAGTAGGCTGGGCTGTATTTTCAAAAAGATATATGATAAACCCTTGAATTATATAGTCTTTTAAATTATATAGTCTTTTAAATTATATAGTCTTTTGAATTATATAGTCTTTTGAATTATATAGTCGTTTAAATTATATAGTCTTTTGAATTATATAGTCTTTTAAATTATATAGTCTTTTGAATTATATAGTCGTTTAAATTATATAGTCTTTTAAATTATATAGTCTTTTGAATTATATAGTTTTTTTTAAATTATATAGTCTTTTGAATTATGTAGTCTTTTGAATTATATAGTCTTTTAAATTATATAGTCTTTTGAATTATGTAGTCTTTTGAATTATATAGTCTTTTGAATTATATAGTCTTTTAAATTATATAGTCTTTTGAATTATATAGTCTTTTGAATTATATAGTCTTTTAAATTATATAGTCTTTTGAATTATTATAGTCTTTTAAATTATATAATCTTTTGAATTATATAGTCTTTTGAATTATATAGTCTTTTAAATTATATAGTCTTTTAAATTATATAGTCTTTTGAATTATATAGTCTTTTAAATTATATAGTCTTTTGAATTATTATAGTCTTTTGAATTATATAGTCTTTTGAATTGTATAGTCTTTTAAATTATATAGTCTTTTGAATTATATAGTCTTTTGAAGGTGTAATTTATGTGGTCAAAAACGGTAGATGAAACAAGTTCTATCATAAATAATGTCATTGTAAGAAAATGATGGTACATCTATTTTTTTAAAGACTCGTGAATATCAGACCCAAACGAGTTAGTGTGTGAACTATTTTTTAAATGGTCGACAGGTTCATCCTGTAAAGAATAAAAGATGCAGGAATCTACTTAAGTTTTTAAATCTTTTGTCTAGAAAATCACCAACAACACGTGCTATATTGATGACTACTTTAAAATGAGTTTCTTTAACAATCAGAGCAACAGGACGTATTAAATGAAAATGAAAATCATTAAAGATTTTTATTAAATCCCTTTCTTGGAACATTTTATACTTTTTGGTAAATTCTTTAAAGGAAAACAAATGATCCTCTGAACTCAGTTAACAACAGACAAATGTTAAAGTTATCGTTCCACAATCAAACTCCACACCGTGTAACGCTTCACTTTGGGAAACTCTTACTTTGAAAGAAACAGGCCACTGCGTCATTTCCGGGTGCTGTCGAATTCTCACAACATCAAGCGAGAGCGACTGAGAGCTAACGCTGCATCTTTTGTCAACATCACACATAAAGGAAAAACATGTCAGACACGGTGAGATGAGAGATCCGAAGAGTCTTAAACGTTTGTCATCAACACGAAGTGTCAAAAGGCCGATCAGGGTGATCAGGTGGTCGCTCCTCGTCTCGTTATCTAACGAGCTAACTGTTAGCTCGTGTAGCTTCAGGCCCACAACTCTTGAGCTTATTTAGCTGTTAGCAGCTAGCTTCGTGTTTTGAGTCATTTTCTAAACTTGTGCGACGAAAACAAACGAAACTGAAACGTTCAGATCCGGTGTTTGGGCTCCGTGAGCGGAACAAAGCTCTCGGATCTCATCCGGGACGTGCGCGTCGTCCGCAGGTCAATCTGCTGCTGATTTGTTTTGTTTATTTTGTTGTTGTTGTTGTTGACGACAGGAGACAAAACCATCCGGCCAAGACGGGGGAGAAAAGAAGGATGGAGAGTACATCAAGTTAAAAGTGATCGGTCAGGTGAGTCCGTGGACACGAGGGTTACTCCTGAGATGTCACACATTACTTGTTGTCCTGTTAAAAAACGGTTTTAACGGTTGTAACTCACTTTATTTGAAGACTTTCTCATAAATGCTGCTGACTTGTGACATTAAAGCTGTAAAGCAGCAGAATGAATGAATGAACCACAAAGAATGAATCCAGATGTAATACCAAAGTCACCAAAGTGACTTTTGAATTCATAAACTTATACAGCTTTCATGAGTTCATTTAACAGGTGAAAAGAATGATGTAATGCATATTTGAGTGAAACTATTTTATTTAAATTGTATAATTCCCAGTGTGATTTGGTTTTAATCACAATCTGCTTTCCTGTTTTTGCTGTTTTGTATTCACCGTGAATGCTGCCGCCTTGTTGAAGCACAGTGTTGTTGTTTTTTGTGCTGCTCCTCATCACGGTTTCTTTTTCTCCCGACAGGACAGCAGTGAAATCCACTTTAAGGTGAAAATGACGACACATCTAAAGAAGCTGAAAGAGTCTTACAGCCAGAGACAGGTACAACAACAAGAGGAAATTACCGAGCCGCTCCCCGTCTCTGAATGACAGGAGTTTGATTCATGGCCGACGTACAAAGCACTGAGAAATACAGCTCAACTTTCAAAAACGTTTGAGCGTGAGTTGTTTTTCCTTCAGAGCACCAGAGACGGTTTTCAATGTGTCTCTTTGTATGTTTCCTTCAGGGCGTCCCAGCGAGCACGCTAAGGTTTCTGTTTGAAGGACAGAGAATCGCAGACAACCAAACTCCAAAAGAGGTAAACTTGTCTCTTCTGACTTGATCCTTCTTTTGTCCTTTCGCCGACACCCATATTGATCCAAAGAGTCTCGTACTCTTCTTTTCATTTATCTCTTCTGGGAAACGTCCAGGTTTTTTATAAACTCAAAATAAATGACTAACCCGATTATCCAGATTACTGTGGTGTATTTTACCATCGTGGCTACAAGTTCTGAGAGTTTACACTTCCTGCATTTTTGGCATCTTAAATGAGCACCTCATGTAGTTTGTTACTAAAATAAGGAAGGAAGTATCAGTAAAAGGAGCCAAAACCTTGTGGAGTTGATTCAGTCGAACCATCTTCCTAAAACCCGTCTCTCTGCTGTTTGTTGATGTCAGCTTGGGATGGAGGACGAGGACGTCATTGAAGTGTATCAAGAACAGACTGGTGGACTTTGGAATGATTAAACCTCCTGCATTTCTAAATCTTTTTTTTTCTTTTTCTTATTTTGTATTTTATTTTGTATGTATGTATGTATTTTTGTTCATTTTCAAACCATCTGGATCAAAACGGACTCAGTTAGGGCTTCCATGTGTGAGGGCAGGGAGGTGAACAGACTGAGGTTCGGGTGAGGACACCGGCAGCGGGTCTCTGGGTCTCTGATGTGCAGTGATGTTCATGTTGTTGACCCGAGCAATAGCCTTTGATGTGAGTGTTCACCTAAATTTATATAGGTAACCTTTTTTATACAAATAATACTATTTAGTAAAATTCCAAATTGTCAAGTTAATTAATGAATTCGTGCAGCTTTGTTTCAGCTTTCTCTGTCGAGATCAGATTTCATATGAGGTGCAAAGGCAGTGAGAAACTCAGAAATATATTTCTGGATGTACTGCTCCTTTAAACCTGTGTTTGACTAGCTGGCATCGTTTCTATCTTGTTTCTTATTTATAGGACATTGAAAATAAAAGATTGCTTCACGAGGCAGTTCATTCCACTCGTCTTTTGTGTTAAATTCAGGGCATTTAGGAGACAGGTTCACTTCAACACAGCACACGCTCACGAACATCTGGATTACTGGACAGCCTCTGCAACTCCAGATCACACGATGAAAAGTAGCGTCAACATTTGTTTGTGTTGATTTTAATAATTTACATTTCAAGCCTCTGTGTGCCACGTTTAAAGACCTGCACCAGTACGAAATTGTACAATTATAATAATTGACATGATGCCGACATTTTTGTTTCAATGATAATTGTGCTTTACTTGTATGTTGTATTCAGTATTAGTGTGTTTGCCATGTGTATCTACAGTGTCGTCTTTTGTTTGTATTTGAGGGTTTCATTCTGTGATGATATATCAAAATATATACCCGTTGTAGAAACATGTTGTTCGCTCACAGTATTTTGAACTCAGATGGTTCTGACCTCCAGCAGTTTGCGCAAAGAAAGGTCTTTCAAATCGTCAGAAACAGGTGATACTGTGATGCCAGCACTTGTTTTTAAAACTTTTCTGTTTGTTTTCGAGATGAAACTCTTAATCTGTGTACTGTATGAAGTTTCTCAAGAAGGTTAAGATCAATAACAGACCCAAACTGTTTCATTTTTTTCTTAAATCAGTCTGAAGAGGTGGCTGAAAAACAGATATTTGCATGATGCAGATGATCAACTCCTGAAGGATGAAACAGCCACCAAACAAATCCCACGATGTGGGTCGACAGTGGTTATTTTACTCTTCACAAACACTCAAAATGTCAGGTTAACGCTGCAGCGGATGAAGCGCACCTCTGGGATACAAGTCAGCCTGCAGAATTAACTGCTGGGATCAGCTGTCTACTGCCATACATGATGCTTTTCCCTGCATTTGTAAAGGAGTCCTAAAAGGAACTTCAAATGGAATAATATAACTTTTCTAAATGAAGCAAAGCAGTGATCAGGGTTCGTCACTTCCCAGAGGTGTGCGCAATAAAAAATATTAAAACTTGTCCTTCAAAATGTTGCCTCAATTGGAAATCCTGTCAATAATCTTTCCTTCTTGCATCAGTGAGCGGCTCAGGTGAAGTGTACTCCACCCAAAATCCTCCATGCAGGCAGGAAGGGCTGTGATTTGAGCCATAACACTGATCTCAGTCAGGTGAAGGGACTGTTCTTCACTCGAGGAACATTGATACAGATGGTTTGAAATCCTGGAGATGAGCTTTTTGCTTTTTTTGAATAAAATATTTAAGAAAAAAAATGTCAGTGCTGTTGTGTGTTTTTGACTGTGTGCTTTTTGGTCCTGCACTTCTAAGCTGTACAACAACACCTACTGCAATTACAGGAAGTAAAAGTCCACAACTGAATGTGTTCAGATCCAACAGTTAGTTAACCAAATTTAGGCAGAGACTTTTTAAAACATCGGTCAAAATATGTTCTCAGTCTCTCTCTTTTTTCTTTTTTTTTATCAGTCTACTGCACGAAGGCAATGGAATTAAGTTTGTTTCCTCAATTCATCCCCAAAGTATAAAATTAGATGAGTCACTGCAAGCACCCAAGGAGCTACAAAAATACACATCAGAGCTTCGTGTGTGCAAACCGCACTTTTATTTTGAAATGGTGCATATCTCAATTTGGAGCTCTTCAAATGTTAAAATTGTCATTCAGATGCGAGTTCCTCCTTTCACGAGTCAATGAGCCAAGAGTCAATCCAAACAAACTGCTCACAAGCATTCGTGAGGCTCAAACGCTCGGTTATCTTTCCCCTCGGTGCTCGTTAAACCCCCCCAGCTGTTCCCCAGTGATGGTAATGGCCTGTTGTGGTGCACCTGTTCTCTCAGAGACACCCAGGTCCTGGTCTGAGAGCCCTCTGGTAACCTGTATGTGCAGAAAATAATCCCAGAGACAATCATCAGGACTGTGCCCACCAGACCAACCACAATGCCATAACCCACATCCTGTGAATAAGGTGCCTCGGGCATCTTGAACTCAGGGGGGAACCTGATGGTCTGATTGTTCACCACTGAGCTGATATTCCACAGGAGAGGCACGAGTGACATCACAGCAGCCAACAAGCACAGTGTTCCGGTGATGATGAAAACCAAGCGGATCGGGGAGTTCTTCTCCATCCCAAAGTAGATGTTCCTCATGGCATAGACACCACCAGCGTTCCCACAAAGTCCCACCAGCACAGAGAGTAACATGAGAACCTGACCAGCCCCAATCTCTGGCGGCGTGAAGGCCTCTGTCAGGCTGATGTGCTTGCAGTACATGATCCTTAAGCCATGACTCACCACGGTGTGGCTGTGGAAGCAGGTCCTCCAGATTCCAACCCAGGCCACGCCGGAGCTGATGGCCTCCCTGTCAGACACGAGCCACACCCTCCACTGGACAAGTCCAAGAGCCATGGCAGTGAGCGTCCAGCCCACACATGCCAGCCAGAGGGCTCCCAGCTGGGCATGGGCAGTGTGAGCCAGGTAGGTCATTGCAGAGCAGCCACAACCGCTTCAGGGCACCGAGGAAGTCTTGAAGATCAAAGCCAGGAGGAAGGTGAAAGGTCTCACCTCTGGAATTGTCATGTAACTTCAGAATCAGACTTCATATCCAGCAGCAGAGCCCTTTGAGGCAGCTCATCCACCCTCTGGTTCTTGTTTACTTTCTCTCCACCTTGCAGGTCGTCTTTTTTTCCTCGCGCTCTTTTGTCACCTGAGTTACCTCGCAAACAAGCACCTGCAGATCCCTCTGAGGACAGAAACACAGACACAGGTGAGCAACAACAAATCGCCTCCTCACTGTGTCAGCACGACTGGATCATCGTGGAAGCCCGGGCACTGGCCCAGGAGGCCCAGGAGGCCCAGGGGGGGGTCAGGGGGGTCAGGGGGGTCAGGGAGGTCAGGGGCCCCCTTGGTCAGAGCCCCAACATTAAAAAAAAAGTACAAAATGACCACAGACTGATGCAATGAACACAAAATGTCAAGAAATACATGCAAAACAACCACAAAGAAACAAATTGACAGCAAAGAGAGATCATGTGAATAAAAAAGCTTTCTAAAGCTTTGCTGGTGACATCACTCAGACAGGTGGCTGACCTATAACACATATCTATAGCTCTAACATGGCCTGTGTGTTTACAATATCTTAGTAATTAAATGTATAAATTATTGTTGAGGGATTATTTCGATATGGAAAGCAGAATACATTATGGTAATCCAAACATGGAATAATCATGAAACATCATAACTAAAAATTGTCCTGACAATAACCTGTAAATTAACTGAAATGAAGTTGACACACGCTGAGTACATCATCAGAGGCGTCAGATTAAAGCAGATTTTTAAAACATAGCTATAATCCATCATAAACTACACATTTTGAAGTCAGTTCTTTAATTTGTCACGTACCTGTCACGCTGTGAGCTGTCTTGAAGAGTGAAAACACTGAACATGAAGGTCCATCGACACACCTCAACACTTCCTCATCCTGTTACCAATAACCTAGATACAGTTTACTGTCATGCCTCTGAAGCTGTAAATAATTGACAGGTTATGCAGTAAATTGATTTTGTTACAGTAAAAGCAGTTCTTAAGTACTTTTCTATCCAGTTAAATGAAGGACAGTGTTTCATTGCTGGTATCAGATTTCTAAATTCTGTATTAAATTTTTCACAGAAATGTCGATCTCATGCAGGAAGATTTTCAGAGCTTTGTGATAAGAACAATTGAATATTGCGTGTAGTTGGTGTGGGCAGATTAAAAACCACAATGACATAAATACCTGTAAACAGCAGCACATTTATACTTTTACAAATTCAGCAGGGATTGAATGTGCAGAAATATTTTACTTTAGTAAGGACAGAAAAAACATTATTTGTGAGTATGTTTTGAAAAGCACCTCATTTGCTGAAAACAACTTTGCTTCTGGTACATTTAAACAATATTCATTGTACCAAAGCTGAGCATCACACTTCAGTTGGCTTCTTTCTTCAACTCTAACAACTGAACTATAAAATCAGGGCTCATAAAGTAGAAGAAACTGGATTAGATGTTGATTAAAGTGTGAAAAATATGAAAAACTTCTGTGTCCTAAAGTTGGAGTCTGAAAGGAAGACAAACATATTGTTCTGAACCAGAAAGCAAACTACAGGATTCTGATCCTTTTTCCAACAGGGCAGTAAAATTTGGGAACGGCTGAAGAATGTCGCAGCACAGTGCTATAAAAGAGATTTGCATCACTGAGTTGAAAATGCGTCATCACAGTTTGTGGAAACAAGAAACTGAAAGGCATTTACGATCATGGAAGGGATTTTACATGATTACAAAAGACCTCGGAAAAAACACAAGATATATGTACAAGCTGAATGTTAAAGAAATCCTGAGAAAAAAATATATCCTAATATCAACAAAAGACTTTAGAAACTGGTTTCTGGAATAACAAACTGTGCCAACCAAAACAAACAATACAAATAGCCGCAACATTTGGTTGTTTCAAAGGACAAAACCAAAGATGATTTTTTTTTTCCTCCCAAAACTTGTCCAAGTAACAAAAGACATTGTGTCACTCTTCAAATATGGCAAAGATTAACAGACCAATCAGTACAAACTTGACCTCCACAAGCAGAAGGAAATAAATGCATAAATGGAAGAATGGATTAACTAATTAATCTTGGCTCCACATATGCATTTTACATTAGGAGGTGTGGAACAAAAGTGCAGGGGAGATTCTAGCACAGTTTGGTAAAAAAAAAAGTCTTTTGTAAAATGAGTTTTAGGGAAACTGAAATCGGTATTCTCAATGACCATAGAAAGTTTCTGTAGCAGCAGAAGTACCAGGGTTCACTTCAAGACACGTTTTAAAACACACTTTTACTTTGACTAACCCTTTCACAACTTTTACACCCACGCAGGTATGTTTTCAGATATATATAAAAAAACGTGATAACATATCTCAGCTTTATCATTTTATTGCCACTGAAACTGAAATCAGTATTCTCAATGACCGTAGAAAGTTCCTGTCGCAGCAGAAGTACCAGAGTTCACTTCAAGACACGTTTTAAAACACACTTTTACTTTGACCAACTCTTTCACAAATTTTAAACCCACGCAGGTACGCTTTTAGACATATAAAAAAACAAAAACACGTGATAACATATCTCAGCTTAATCATTTTATTGCCATCAAGTTGGTGAAATAGCACACTCCATACACAAGGTGTGGTCTGTACATAGCACGCAGCGGTGCGCCTTCATCAAATCGTGGAGATCCCAGTGGTGGGAGGCTACAGCAGGCACATCTTCAGATAAATATCTATGCAGAGAGTCCCCTGAAAGGACCAAACCAGAGAGTAAAGTGCTAACTTGATCAGCCTCCATAAAATCACCAGCTGCGTCTCAATCTTTTAATCTGAGAGTCAATATATGACACCGGTCAATATTTTTGGATCGGAGCTTCAGCTAAAAGCACCAAGTGTAAATGAAAGCCTTTGAGGTTAAAACAAAAAGCAGTGTTTTAAATGTATAGAAAACAATTATGAGCAACATCTGTACTGCTGGAGCAAGTCAGCATTGTCTTTATGAAAAGAAAATCCAGTTATTATACAATTCAGCATAAATAAAAGAGTTACCCTCCTAATTGAGATTCACCTTATGCAAAAGTGACATCCGCTCGTATAGAATAATACACTACACAAAAAGGAAGCAATAGTTTGTCGTAAAAGAAGGAAATATTACTTCTCTTGTTTGACAACATGATAACACTTTCAAAACTGGATCATTCCCTTGAACAGATTTATACCATTTTGGAATCAAACTCCTCATTCAATGTAATTAGAAAACAAAAAGTATGTCATGAGTGAAATTCAATTACTGGGAAAACAATTCCCTATCTTCGTATAAATTTTCAAAAAGGCTACAATAAATTACTAGAAAACAATTACTTTAAAACTTAAAACACGTGAAGATAACTGTTTACGAACCCGGCCTCATTCAGCAGGGGAGCGAACTCATGGTACAACCTACAAGACAAAAAATAAAAGAGACAAGAAACACTGACAGACGAAGGGGCAACCGAAGCGGGCAACAAAATTTGGTTTCTGTGTACTTTCCCATCTTCATCTCTGGGAGGCGTTGAGGTGCAAAAGAACTGCAACTTTCATACAGGTATCAGTAAAAGTTGATCATTTCTGGAGAAAGAAGGCTTCAGCTTCATGAGTGTTAAAAAGGCTGAAAAACAGTTTAAAAAAAAAAAATGCTGGTTACTATTAGCACTATTAATATTTGATACAAAAAAATTATTCGAACTGTTGTGTCAGAAATGTCATCGCATCATAAATACCTTGAAATCACCGAAACGACTGTCAGCATCTGACAGTGTGTTTACTTTGTGCTGGAACAAACAGAAGACACAAAATCCTTTATGTGTCTCCTCGTCTGAACGGTTCAACTGAAAAATTATAGTTTGTGACTGTTCACCCATTTTGACCACAGAAACTTTCGGGAACTTCACCTGGGAATGTAAGCAATGAAGGTTTATTCAATGACTAATTCTGTTACAAAGTAAGAAAGAAAAACTGAACATCAGTTAATGACAATTGAGGCACAACGTCTCTTGTGTTGTCATTGTGTGTCAAAATTGGGCCCCAAAGAAGCCATCGGTTTTTTCTCTATTTCTGCTCTAACTAATAAATCTTAGCACTTGATTTTAGCTGCTGTGGCTCCTCAGTTCAAATATCTACTTGGTTGAAAAGCTGCATTGGAAAAGCATTAATTCTGACACACAACAGGAATACCACTGGTGTAAAGTAGAGGCTAGAAATTGTCGAAGTCATAAACTCAATTTAACACAATTTAACAATGAGATTTATATTAAAAATGCTACATGTCCCAACTTCAAGTGTAGAAATTCTCCCCGACTTACTGGCGTCCCGGTCATTATCCAGTATTTCTACTGCAGAGCCGGACTTGTTGGAATCAGTGTCAGAGCAGTGGCCTCTGCTCCAGCGGCAGACTGTCCACCAGGCACTTCAGCTGCTCCTCGCCCAGCTTGATCTTGTCTTCCAGCTTGCGCTGCTCAATGATGAGGGCAGACTTCATCTTGACGAAGTGGCTGTAGTCGTCCAGGCTCTCTGCATCCAGGTGAGCCTCCATGATGCCGGACACCAGACGTTCCCGACGGTCCAGATTCTCCTTCAGCTCCTTGGCGTCTTCGTGCTGCCGCATCAGCAGCTTGCGCTTCTCTGTCAGGGTTCGCTGATGGAGGACAGAAATGAGTTATTATTCTGTCAATGACAGCTGATAACACTTTGTTGATTCATCACTGCCAGATACACCTCTCACATTGTCATTAGACACATTTATATTACAGTTAAAGCCACCTTAAAGAAATAAATTGATGTTTTTCCCTTGCCCTCAGGTGACCAGGGGTGTTACCTTCTCCTCTGGCGGGGCTTCATCCTCCAGGCTGTTGAGGGCGTTCTCCACCCGGGCGAGCCGACCAGACAGTGACAGCAGCAGGCTCACCACCTTGTCCAAGTCGCCCACAAACATGCGGAACTTGTCGAGCTGGTTGGGCTGACAGAGGTGCTGGACTGTGGCCTCCACCTCGCGACCCAGGGCCTCGTTGTCCTCCACATCCTCCTGCAGGCTCTGCCGCGCCTCCCGTAGCACCTCCAGCTTCTTCGCCAGGCTGGAGATCAGCTCTTGCTGAAGAGGAGGAAGAAGGTACGAAGAAAAAGAAACTCGCGTAAAGAAATAACTTTTTTCTACTTTTCTCCCTGGTAACAAATTTCCATTTTATCAAACTTTATTTTTAACTTTGGCTGAGACTGACAGGCTGATTAACTGTGAGCACCATGTGCAATAAAACATCCTAACACATGGTGTCTGTTTACCTTTTTATTGGCCAGGTCGACATCCAGCTCATCCTCCGAGTCTTGCTCCTCCAGCTGCTCCTGCATGTCCTTCATCTTGATCAGGAGCTCGGCTTTGGGAGCTGATGTGTTGTAGTAGGAGGAGCTGGGGACCAGGGAGGCCGCTGCTGATACAGACACATCCTCCTCCTCTCTTCTGACACAAACACAAACACAGGTAAACATAATCATACGTACATAATGCTGTTTCTCTTTTAACTGACGTTCGCAATTACTAAGATACAAAAAAATAAAATAAAAATACATGTCTAAAGCTCCAAATATACACGGCAACTTTAACTTTTTTTTGGACCATTAAGATGACAAAGACATTCGGGAATATTACAGACAGCAAAACTCTTGTTAAAAAGTCACCAGCAGTAGCCAAAGATTCGAAGTCTCTGTCTTAAAATCTGTTTAAATCGTGGAGTGGGGTCAGAGAGATTTAATATCTGCAACCAGCAAATTAAAACTGCAAGAGTTAACTGTAAAATCCGTCCACCAGGGGGCAGGCTGAGCGACGGCTGATAAGGCTGGACTGAAAGGTAAAACATCTGTTCACTCATTCCTGGGTTACAAAATCTTACTAGCTATTAAAATTGTAAAACCAGATGATTCATTTCAGGATAATCTGATCAAATGTGAACTAATCAGTTGTTCAAGGAAGGTCAGAGGTCAGTCAGAGAAAGGTTTTACCAACATTGGACCCTAAACCTTTTGTGCTGCAATGTCCCACCTATCTATACTCCTGGGGGACGACGTGGGCAACCTGGAGCCAGCAGAGGCCCTCCTGCGCTGCTGGGCCCCCTCCAGGATTTCCTCCTCTGGGGGAAAGAGCCCTTCCATCAGGTCCATGGTGGTCTTCCTGCCACTCTGGTCCAGGATGTCCACCAGGGACTTGTCTTTCCCCATGATGTCCCTCACCAGCTCCTCTCTCTTGGCATCTTCTTCTGAGTGTTGGGCTCCAGAGGTGCTGGACTCGTGGACTGACTCCTGGGCCGACACTGGAGCCAGTCCTGGGTCCTGTGCAGCCTGGCGGGTGTATGCGCTGAACAGGGAGGAGGTCGGGCCCAGGGAGGGGATGTAGGGTGGAGGCTCGAAGACGCTGCAGGTGTCAGTGTTCTGAGGCAGGTACGCCCGCCCCTCCCGCTCCGAGCTGCTCTCAGCGTGGACGATCCTCACGGGGACTTTTCTCACTGGACTGCTCACACCCATCGCTGCAGGGAGCTCTGATTCATGTTCTGACCTACATAACAAACAAATCTCAGGATCAACGACAGAAATAATAATCACAGAAACTGAACATAGAAAGAATTGAGGCTTGCTTGATTAATACGTTTAACTTAAAGACAAGCAACCCTGATGCTCCAGATTCTTTTAACCTCTCTTTATTATTTATATTATTCTTGTATAATTAATTATGAGACTGAGGATGTTTTTCCAGCATCCTATTCTCATAGTTTAACATATTTCTGAAATAAACAACCTGCAAAATAGTGGATGCCAAAACTAATGCCAAGCTTTTAGCTTTTCTGGCTTCCAAACATATAGCAGCTGCATGCCTTGCCCAATCGTTTCTTTTTCACTTTTGTCTCAAAGTCTAAAGAAAATGACTGGGCTGGACATTTAGATGAGCTACACTACGCTTTGTTTCTAATTAAACAATGAATCGCACAGTTGAACAGCAATGGAAATCAAAGGTCACAGCAGCCATGTGGCTTTAACAAAATTACAGCCTCCAGTTTGATTCATTTCAGGCCGCAGAAGAAATCTACTACAGGCACAATCAAACGGGCAGATTTTCCTTTCAGGCGCTTGCAGCTGCTGGCTGAGTTCTACACAGCGAGAAGAAGCTGCTGCTTCATCCCTCTGACCATCTCGTCTTTCTGCACCGTTATCGTGTTGTCTGTCACCGTCTCACTTTCCTTCTTTGATTTTTTTTCTTGAACTTGTTTCCTTGAAGCTGTTATTAAAAGGCTCTTCTACTAGAACAACACGGGGAAGCTTTACATAACCAGGGACAGTGAGGAGACCCGAGCCTCCCTTGCTAAGCTGCTTACCTGAGCGGCGAGTCATCCTGCACGGATACGGCGGGCGGTGTGTCGGTCAGCCTCAAAGGCGCAAACTGTGGCGAAGGAGACCGAACTCGATCTGTTGCGGGAAGAAAGAGAGCGGCTGTCCAGGAGGAGAACGGGGATGAAGAAGAGGGACGTGGTGCCAGCGGCTCCTTCTCCTCCTTGTTTTCTACACCTCCTTTACTCATGTCTGGTCCACACATCCTGCTGATGCGAGGGGAAGTGGCTGGGGCGGGGCCAGCAGAGACCTGGACAGCAGCATGGTGCTGGCTGTCAGAACTGGAGCTGGACAGAGGCTGGAGGGCTGCCGGGTCTGCCTGGGCGCCAGCGAGGAATTCCTGGGAGGAGGATGTGGTTTCTGGGCCTAAATGGGGCCTGGGTGGCGGCAGGAGGCTCTTGGTTTGTGGAGGCTGGGCTGGGTGCTCAGAGCCATAGCTGGGGCTGAGGCTGCGAGGCCCAGAGGAGAGTGTGGTGTGGGAGGAGTTGTCAGTGTCTGGTTTGGTCCTGCGGTCAGAGAGCCCCGGGACCAGGCCTTCGTTTCTGGGGGCTGACGGGACCAACTGTGAGCTGTGGTCAGGCTCATATGGCAGCCTGTTCTCCACATCCTCTCTGGAGGTCAAAGTAAAGACAAACCTCATCAGTACCTGGATAACACGTCCTTAGAAAAGTCATCAAAACAAACATCATAATTTGTACTTTTGGGTGTCCAGTGCAAAATTATAAGCCAAACCAATTATTTTTTATATGAGCAGCTTATATCCTAAACTTGCCGTTTTCCACTATTTTACAATCAGAAACTGCCTTCCTCCAAATAATCAGAGCTGAAAAACAGTCCTGAGGGGCCCGCTGTAAGAATCGGGTTTACATGGTGTACATTTTATATTTCTAGATATATTTTAGGAAAGTAATTTAGAGAGAAGAATATAATCTTTAAATATCAATCGCAGACATGGCTGCAGAAATTAAGCACAGACTCCCCTAAACATCTAAATGTATTGCTTTGAATGTTTCTTCGTTTGCGAGATTAAGATTAACTGGTTTAAATCCTGGG
Source organism: Embiotoca jacksoni (assembly GCF_022577435.1). Taxonomy (NCBI): domain Eukaryota; kingdom Metazoa; phylum Chordata; class Actinopteri; family Embiotocidae; genus Embiotoca; species Embiotoca jacksoni. The sequence goes on along the minus strand of NW_027185382.1, from coordinate 4,848,828 downwards.
AACATAGGAAACACCTGGGGCTCCATTTTGTACTGTGTAATGTGTAAGGTGGTCATTTAAAAGGCATTTAATAACATGTTTTAATATTATATTAATTGTCAAATTTACAGCAAACTGGTTTAAAAAATCAACTCTGAATTCTGTGGTTGAAATGATATTCTGTGTAGTGAAACACTAAGAAGGAGGAATTTGAGCAACACTTTAGCTAACCCCTCTTAGTGCACGGCATGCTGAGAGAAGAGGTTGAATTTCGTTTCTCCTGAAAGACGTTAACACCCCACCTGGCGTACGAGGCAGCACTTCAACAAAAGAGCAAATGCTGCGGATTTATTTCAACATTTAGCAAAGACAGCGATCGCGTATGCAGCAGATAATGGTCTTTGTCAACAGCAGCTTAAGGATGAACTGATACACTCTCCACCCACCATAAATCACCTTTAACAGCACAGACTCTTTTGTAGATCTGGGTGTAGTTTACAACTGGAGTCAAGGAAATATTGTTCCCCTCAACATGAGCTCCAACAGCAGATGATAAAGTTGGAAAAGGGATCTTAGCATGACAGAAAACGACCACTTCCTTTCAGCTCAGGACACTTGAAAGGAGAAACTGAGACCAGTTGTCTCTCACAGACCAACTACATTCCACATTTAAACGAAACTTCGCAGGCGTTTCATTTTGCCGGCTGTTCCAGAGAAATCGACAAGTCAGAGTGGGCAGATGTGTGTTTGAGATTTCTCTGCAGCACACATAGGTGATGATGGACGCACAGAAAGGAAGCGATCGCCTGTTTGACTTTTCTTTCACCTGACAAACTCTGCGTCATCCTGCAACCTTTTGGGTCGTCTTATAAATATAGAGCCAAAACAGACAAGATGTTTATGTCACCTGGTGGTTGAACTGCTCTGCTGGGACTGAGGGTCTCTCCATGGAGAAGGGATACTCTGCAAAAGAAAGAGAAACTTCAGGGTTTCTTTGCTAAACAACGTCCTCAACAGAAAATGACAGTATTTTATTTAACACTTTAAACAACCTGCGTTTACACTTTGACCGAGTCTTTATGCAAATTATTTCTTGTTTGACAGGTGCAAACAAAGACAGCAGTGGTGTAATGTTGGTTTCTTTTAACCATTGTCCCTCATCTTAAACAGGATGTTTTCATTCTCCAAACCTTGAACTTTAACCCTCAAGGAAGCAGATCACAAGGACGTTGTGATATAAGTGGTATATTCCTTATCCAGGATGGCTACCTACCAACTCACTTTTCTAGTTATTCTGCAACATAAAAACCCACATAATCTTAGTCACCTGTGTGTAGAAGTCTGCAGAAGGAGAAGATCTGGATCTCTCATGGATGCAGATGGCCTTCTCCTCAGCACCTGCATCTAAGATGTTCTCCGCTGAGTGATACCTCCCTTGCGTCTTGACTTCCGATGGCTTCTTCTGCTTGTTCCATGTGGCCTGGTACTCAGCGAAGGTCCCCAGCCTCTGCTGCTCCAGTAAAACCTGCTTATGTCCCGGGCTGAGGTGGTTGGGGTCTGCAGATGCGAGAGCCTCCTCAGACTCTCCAGAGGGAGTTTTGTCTTTGGGTTTGCCCGTCTCGTCAAGATCTGTGTTCGTGTTTGTACCCTGACCTGACTTCAGCACCGGCCTGGAAAAGGCTGGTTTGGCCTCAAAGAACTTCCTGCGCTCCCCAAATGAGCCTGTTTGAGATTCTCCCTCCACTCCCACTTTGTCTATCTTGTCAGGCTCTGAAAAAGAGTGCATCCTCTTTGCCAGGTGGAACCGTTTACGTCCTCTAACTCGTCCATTGGATGTTTTAAGTACCGGGGCTTCTGGTCCAAGGGGTTCCAGGTCTCGTCTCTGGAAGGAGGTAGCCTGGAGGACTCTGGCCTGCGCCTCCTTTAAGTGGTCCTTGTAGGTATTTGAGAAGGAGACACCCGAAGATGTAGAAGCCTCCATGGATCTCCATTCTTCTGCGTCCTCATCCTCTGCATCACAAGTCAGGGTTGCAGCGCTGCGGCTCTTTTGCAGCTGGGCTCGCTTCTGCTGGATCTCTTTGCGGAGGGTGGTAGCGTAGCGGTCGCTGCGGCGATTTGCTTTTCCACTGCTGGTAGCCATGGTGTCACCGGCGTCCTGGTTGATTGTGACACTCCTGGTCGTAGCTGCTGGTTGCCTCTCAGCTAGACTCCTGCTCTCCTGGGCCAGGGAGTGAAGAAGAGGGGTTTTCAGGGGGGATATTCTGTGGTCTTCTTGAGGCACCCAAGGATCCTGGTGCCTTAAAAGACTAACCTTATGATCATTACTTTGATGTGTCGTAAAGAGTCTTTTCATGTCATTAGAGAGTCCTTCGCCTCTTTTTGCAGCATCCTCTGGGCTACGGCTTCGAACAGAGAGCTCAGCGGTCTGGTGGTCGTAGTGTAGACCATTCCCCAGATGGGAGAGGCCATTGCGTTCTTTATTTTCACAATAAGGCATCTGGGACTGAGGTAGAGAATATTTTGCCTTAATGTTCGTCATCAAGGAACTTGGGAAGCCTGCTTCATTGCTGTTTACCCAGAGGGGTTTGTCTGTGTCCCCTCTCCGGCCCTCTACTTTGCCCTGCCTGGCCTTGTGTTCAGCAGTCTGGACCGAATGTTTACTTGCCAGGCCTGGCCAGTATCTGTTGTGACCCCCGCTCTCCAGGTTTGGGTGTGCGGCAGAGCTTGCAATGGATGCTGAGGAGTGCTGTGTCTGTTTGCGGCCGAAAGCATTCGTGGGCAGATCCTGGAGGCTGCGATAGTAGCTTCCCACACTTTGAGTCTTTGTGGGAGGAGCTGTTCTTGTCTGCAAGTAGAAGGGGCTTTCGTCACTGTATTGCCTCTGGTGAGATGGTCGTTGTGAGTAATGAGGCTGTCTGACATCACTGCTGGACAGGGAGAAGAGTTTGTTGGGGTGCAGCTGGTTGTGGTTGTGATCAGCTGGCGTGCTGGGGTGGGAGAAGTCTTTGGTGGGTAAAAGGTTGAAGCTACGTTTGGCCTCCGAGGTTTTCTCCTGGTGAGTTCTGAGGCCATTCTGGCTGTTATTTTCAGTCAGTTTTTCAATTGATCTGCCATGGCTCTTCGCTGAACCATTCGGCCCTTCAGGATAAGGAAACACCTTTGTGGCAGCAAAACTGTCACTGCGTAGCGGAGGAGGTGGGGGAGGAGGAGACTGGGACTTTTTTTTCTCCGGTACCTGCCACACTGGGCTGATGCTGGGTCTTCCTGCAACAGAAACCCGAGATGCTGGCTGCTCCTCTGCCCTTGACCCCTCCCGGCCTCCATTCCCCAGTGTTGGCTGCAGGTACCTGGGCCGCTCGGTCTGCTGAGGTCCTTCTCTCTGAAGGCCCTTAAAGAAGATATTTTCAGTGCTGGTACCCTTCCTACACGATGTGCTGGGTTCATGAACAGGAGGACTGGAGCCGCTAGAGAAACAGCTTAACCCAGAGTCTCTTTTGCCTCCTGGTCCACAGAGCGGATCAGCACTGCTGATGTATTTATTTGGGGAAAGACGGCCTGGTGGGTATGGATGGGAGGGGCGGTCCAGTCTCTCCATGTGGTTCACTGAGCTGAACTGACTGACTATCTGATGCTGGGTGTTCTGGTCCCCTGGAGTGGATGACTCTTTGGGCCTGTAGGGGAAAGACAGAAAAAAAATATTGCTTGAATTTGATGACTATATTTTGTGCCCTGTTGAATGCAGAGAGAAGATGAACCCAAACATCTCACTTTGCTTCATGTTTTGGCTGCCAGACTGGTGCTGGGGTGGCGTCTCTCGCAGCGGGCTCGGGCTCCTCTTCTGTCAGCTTGGAGGAGTGCCAGGAATGGGGCCGCGAGCTCGGATCATTCTTCCTGCAAAGCAGAGAGGCAACAGAGCACTTTATACATTCAGGGGAATATTTGAAATTTCAGCTTCTTTGGCATTTTCCAAACTCTTTCACGACAAGACGGATGGCAGGATTTCGCAGTTGAACATTTTTTTCATGTGCAAAGCAGGGCATCCCTATCCGTCTCCTCCACATCCCACGGTGAAGATGAGGTGTCGCTTCAGATACTGAATAAGTCCACAAAGTTAAGAGTATCCAATCATTTTTCAATTCACTTTAATATTCTTGCATTTTTGCAAAATAAGAATCCACTAATAACAGGAGGCATAAGTCTATGATTACGGATGCATGTCGACACAATTAGCATTTCAGAATACTTTGTTAAAGTTGAAATTTAAAACATTTGGTTTGATATTCAGTATGTGCCATTAAAAGTTAGGCAGTAGGATTGTGAATTAGTTGCAGGCCCAATTAATTATTTTCTAGACATGTGTTTAAAGCATTCAGGCCTGAAAATGTGGTTAATTCATCATCCATGCCTTGGTATGAACCGCACAAAGTTCCTCCTTTTGCCCACACAAAAATTGCACATACCCCTTGAAGCGGTTCTTCCTGGAGAGCATGTTGAAAAGGAAAAGAGTCAGACATGTTCAGTAGATCATACAACCTAATATACATAATAATAAACATGTCAACTTCATGACACATAAATATGACAAAACCAACTAAAAGCAACATAAGTTACAACCAAGTCATATTTGGTTTGGACAACTAGCACCATACAAACTACTACAAAAAATACAAAATACAAAACACGATGTACAAACTCGATGACCAAAAATCACAAAGGCTCACCAAAAGCCAGCAGTAAACAGCCAGACACGGCAAGCTAACAGTATGGTACCTCATAGAGCTTCGCAAAATCTTGGTGAGAAAGCTCCTCGCCACATGAACCTCCGTTTCTGACGGCATTGTACGTGGCGATACAACATCGACCATTTTAGCTCTGATGGGTCGAGAGTGATGGATGGAAAAGAAGGAAAAGGAGGAGGAGGACATGTTGGCATCAAATGATGACAAAAGAGATGACAAAATGACAGAATTACACACAATCAAATTTAGTATTTCGACTTATGGAGAGTCTGACAACACGCTTGGAGCTTTAGGTCCATATTAGTTCCTCCCAAACTCATCAAATCCAAGTTGGACAACAAATAAATACGAACTAATTAATAATTTTCCACAAATATAATCCATGACCTTTAAACTTAAACCTTAGATTAGCTACTCAGTATTCCCAGAGTTCAGGAAAAATTAAACCCATTGCTCCACATGAATGATGACAGTAACCTGAAAAACAAGATAAGCCATTATGTTGATGTCTGAGATTTAATTCAATCACAACGACCTCGTCGGGACAGTCAATGTGTTCAGATGCTGAAATGTCACTGTATTCTGGACCCAATCACAGAGCAGAATTTCAATCAGTCAAGCAGGCAGATAAGAGCACCTCTTTTCTGGCTGCTGCATCTGATGCCTCTCTTATTGTGAAGGGCGTTCACAACAGAGAGAAGTATATCCGTCACAGCCATATGGCCCTGACAGGGCTTAGCTGCTTGGCTTTTAGAAAAATTAGACGGATGCGAGGTGGATACCCAGAGTGAAACAAAATCTGCCTCCCAACCACTGCGCCCTCCTTCATCTAACTGATTAGGTTGATGTATAGACCTGAGGAGATGTGGGATGAAAGAAAAAAAAACATACAGAAGCGCTTAATTGTGTCAAAAACTCTGAGAAAGATCAATTTCAAAATGCTGTTATTTTGGAACATCTGAGTTGTCCAATTTCAAATGTCGGACAGAAGAGAAATATCTCGACCTGATGAGAGTTTACCTGCCCTAATTGAAACTTTAACCCTGCCAGGCCACGATGGAGTCGCTGCATTCTTTCAACAAAGGAATGCAGGGAGGTATTTCCCTCCCTGCCGTACCCTCACTTCAAGTGGGACATCTATATTGGCCATCTCCCAGGAGTCTGAGCGTCTCCCAGTCGCTCCCATGAAATAAAGAGAGTGTGACATCTTCTCTTTGACTTTTTAAACTGCATCTCACCTGACTCTGGTGTCTTTACTGTCTCTGCTTTGTTGCACATAACCCCTCAAGGGACGATAGAAATATGTGGATATTCTTGTCAGTGTTGTAAAGTCGAAACAAGTAAAAGGACTCATTCCATTCACAAGTAATGAAGGAAAAGTCATCAAACGTCTTCCGATATAACTGTAACTCAATTCTCTATTTAAACCCGAGTCATTTATTTTGAGTATTAGCTTCTTGGAAACGTCATTATCCATATTTGTTGAAATGTTTGTTTGCCTGTAAACAAAATGTTAAATGTTGCATTCTCAACTGACCTGCTGTGCACCGACTAAAACACGTAGTCCTAGTTGTACCAGCTGCAAAAAAAACAGACATGCATGCATCGATAATTTTCTGAACTTTGAAGCTAGAATCTACTTTGTTGAAGGATTTCTCACTTCAAGAAAAAAATGTGAAAACGATGTGGCAGCAAATTACAGAACAACAAAAGGCATCTTTCATTCCACGGACATCAGTGTTTAATCACAAACTGTTCCTTTAACTTGAAATCCTTCCCTCGCTCTGATCAATGTGACACAGAAAGTGAGAGTTGCTTTGCCTCCAAACAAGCTCCTGCACAATGGAAATGCAAATGTCCCTTTTTCTAAGGCGCTGAGGGTCTATTGTCAGGGGATACAGCTGGTCTGGCGCAGATATTCCACAGAGACGCCACCGTTTGCTCCCAGGAAATATGAGCTGGGCTGGACTCTTTTCACTAAACATGAAACTGAACCAGCTGACCCAGTTGGCTACGAGGACCCCCGTCATCCAGAGGGTTTGATGAAGTAAATACAAAAAGACGACAAGAGCAGTGACGAAAGAAAGACTTCCCTCAGCGTCCTTAAATCATTTGGACTAATCTTATCTTTTAAATCCATCATCAGTAAAATCTGAAGAACCTGTGAAGGGAAACATCTACGACTGTGATTTGTCCTGCGCTCAAGAGCATAAAAATAACACCCCCACATAGACTGATAACTGAGACATTTGTATAATCTATATCTAGAATAGAGCTCAATCAACAAACAGGTGGCACAGAAAAAAGTCAATAATTCAGTTTGGCAGAAATAAGTGTAAGTTAAGACAGGAAAGAAAAAGGCAGACTGTAGCAGCACAAACTTAAAAGTTGATTGGATTTTTTTGATTTAAGAAAAGAAGAATAGCTGATGATGTGCTGTGATGCTAAATGGTTGCTTTGGTTTGTTTGATGGATGGAAGTGAACGAGCAAAACATGTTAACTTACCAACCAAGTGACACAGTTTTCTGTTTGTGTGTGTAATCTGTCTTTGTGGTGTTAAAGGACACTTCCACTCCACTTCTCCACAGCAGACTCCTTCAAGAACATTTCAGGACAAGAAAAAGACACACTTTGACACCACTACTCCCACCGGATCTGAGCGATCTGAGGAATCTGGCAATTTCATGACTGAAGAGCTGCTGCTGCCCTCCTCCTCCTCCTCCTCCTCCTCCTCCCGATATGAAAACACACACACACACACACACACACACACACACACACACACACACACACACACACACACACACACACCACACACCCACACACACACACACACACACACACACACCACCTTGTGCTGCAGAGGAGATTCCCTTGAAGATTATAAAGGGAGATTTGAGATGAGGGGGAGGAGTTATTGTCCTGTCCAGTGTCCTTGCTGTAATCTAGTATTTGGGCTGTAAGCGGCTGGGCCTGCAGACTGAGAATGCTGGGGGAGTAAATCGATGCAACATAAACACGAGAAGGAGAGATTAAAAGATTCAGGTCATCAAATGTGACACAAACCTTTCGGTTGACAACACTAGCGGTGGGTTAAGGGTTAAAATCATTTAAATTAATCTTGTGCTCTTAAAACATGTAAATTAACCTAATGAGTTTCTTTTTTCTGTGTAAGAAAACAACGAGTGGTTCTCATGTTTAATTGTTGATATTTTCTCTGATTGTTATATTGGATTTTGTCCTGTTGTCGGCCTGACACCATGTCAGTGTTACATTGCAGCACATTTCTACATTTCAAAACCAATTTTGTTTGCAGTTAACAATCTACTTCAGTGTCCTTGACAAGAGACACAGCACAGACAGGAATGTTTGGCCCCGGCCGACGTCTGTTTTGAGAGATACCAATGAATGTCAGACTGAGGAGGGGAAGAGGGAGAGAGGCACACTCAGCGACTCCTTCACCGTGAAATAACTGCTCCACCGAGGGGAGGAGGAGCGGCTGAAAACTGTGCAAGAGTTTAAAACACAAATCAGGTGTGTTTGAAGGGAGGTCGCTGTTTATATTGTCCACTCAGTAGCTTATTACAGGGCTTGAATGGTAGCCTGTGTGTCAGGCTGAACTCTTATCAAGTGGGTTAAATTTGGTTCTGTCAACATCTTTCAGATGTTTATGCTCTTCTGAAAATTGAGCCTGTTTTTATCTTTATCTGGCCATTTGTCAACCTTAACAAAATGTCACAAAAATCAACAAAAAACATGCAAATGAATGCCTGTTTTGATCCACGACTGTTCGGTGAATATTAAGAGTTGGTTTTGAGCTGGTGGGCTCAATTCTCCAGTCGGGGACATTAAACAACTGCAGAAAACGACGACACAATGAGCTGGTGTTGTTTGAATGCATCCTGTATATAACTTACACTTTGTAGCACTTTGTTTTTAATCAAAACCTTTAAAAATAACTTTTCCACCTCAGCCAGGCGTAAAAACTTTTATGTGATATTGATAATGCACATAAAAACAGATGGAAGATCACCATATATTTCTTTTCAGCTCGTTGAAGACTCTTTAACTCAATACTTTAGTATTAGTAATGTACACCGGGTACATTAGCAGATATGTAAATACAAGAAAGGGCTTGATTTGTTAAATGCGGTGGATGTTTATCCATCCTAGTTTTACACCTTCACTCTTTCCTTCTCTGACCAGTCTTTTCATCTCCTGCTTCTATCAGACAGCTCGGCGGTGACACATCTTGCTGATTCACCAGCTTGCTGGGGTTGGAGCCCAAACATCCAGCAGCAGCCGCCCGTGGGGCCGATCTCACCCCGCTGAGCTCTAAACACGAGCACACAATAGAAAGTGCCAGCGTCATCACAGCTGGGCTTATCGGTGTGTCACTGACTGCACGGGCAACAAAAAAAAAAAAGAGGAATCGAATGCAGTAAAGAGTGCAGACGTGAAGATGGCCAAGATCTGGAACATCTGGCTCTGTGGTAACAAGAATTAAACTAATACCATTTCCTAAATCCTGAGCTTTGTTATGAATCAGACTTCAAGTTATCTTCACAGCAACCAGAAACTAGAAAAACATTTTAGTTTCTTACAACATGTACTCCTCGTTTTGCCCTTAAAACTATTCAGGTAATTCATGGAAAAAAAAAATCATTACTTTTGGTGTCAATAGGTAGCCTAGTCTCCAACAAATTACACTTATTTACAACAGGAAAGAAAAAGTATTTAAGACAGTAATTTTCTAATTATTTCTAAACAATTACTGACATATTGCAGTCAATCTTTCCCAACAATATCATGATTAATTATCCGCTTTCTTTGTCTACAAGTGTAAAAATGTCAGCTCTTCATAAAACTACTGCCAGTAAATATCCAAAAACAAATTTTTCTTGAATCAGTGCATAAAGATATATTAACACTGTGCCAGTGGCCAGCTGCCTGCTTGAGAGTTTTAAGACAAGCTTCCTTGTAAATTCACTCTGATCCTCTCTGCTGAAGCTGGAAAATCAGTTCCACACAAACAGACTTCAGTTTACCTGCGCATGTCATCCATCTTTTTTCCATGCTGAGATAAATCCTGAGGAAATTAAGGAAAGTCCCTTCAAGCATTTTGGCAGTTTTTTTAAATTTATAGTTGATCCTTTGAGAGAATGGGTGACTCCCTCTGAACCTTTATGTGTCATCTAGACGAAGAAAACATGCCGTTATCTCAACCTCATTCACTGTTTCCTGCTCTAATCCCACAAATGATTGAATCAGAGGAGATGAAATAAAAAGACAGAAAAACCAGCAAGAGACAGAGGTGGAGGAGGAGAGGAAGTACCTGGGAGTGGAAACCTTCTCTTTATCTTCTAAAAATCAAACATGTCCAGAGAAAGGAAAGAAAATCAGGCAGGAGTGCCCACTCTGTGCCTGTTGGAGTAGCCAAAGCCCCAGAAAACAATGGGCTCTGCTGATATGGCCTATCCCACTAAGCAGTGTCAACTCACCTAGGCAACATGGACTCTACCACTCCTCCTGCTAACAGGGGAGGACCGCTGGACTGAAGCAGCCCTGACGGCAACTAAACGATCTCTCAGAGCGAGTTTTAAGATTTCCCTTATTGACTCGAGCCAAGCGTTTGCTTTCTAAACGTGCTCAGATTAAGTGTTTCCACATCAGCAGGTTGTTGAAACACCATCAGCCCACCTTTCCCTGCTGTTGACTCAACCCGCTCTGCAAAGCTGAGTCCACGAATGTGCCTTTGCCACAGTAATTGGATTCAAGCTTTAAGACTCTGTTGCCATTTGCCAGCAAGGAGACGAGACGGGACATCAGTGACACATGTAGTAAAATAGTTTTAAGGACCAAGTGCAGGGTTATTATTATAGAGACGCCAAACCAACAAGTCAGAGACACAGTCATAGAAATGTAATTGAAATATACTTGCTCTAGATGGGCGACTTGTTGATTTAATATTATTTGCTGCAACATGGTGTCGTTGTTGTTCTCTTGAGGGCAGTAACTAATATGTCTTTGCTTTACTGACTATTCTGTAGATCATATTTTTGATTTACTGATTAATTATACGGCCATAAAACTCTCAAATTTAAAGATATTTAGTTTACAGTGATATAAAACAGAGAATACGCAGTTTTGACAAGGTTTCTTCTAAAATAAACTCACTAAAACATCAAGTTTGCACTTTGCTGTAAGACCATTCACAGCCTTTAAATCCAACTGGTTAACAAGACAAACTAAATCATGTTTCAAGTTCAGAGAAATGCCGTCAGTATCCGCATGCCACTTGCTCATTATTTTTGTTGATCTGTCCATGTTGTCCTGGGCTGAAGGTCGACCCTTACCGTCTCCTAACCGTCCGACCACAAGTGCTGGTTTGAGACAGGTGAGTTTTGACAGAGGGGACTCGTCTCTGTCTAATTTACGAGTCATTATCTGCGCTGTGGAATAACGGTGTTGGCTGGACCTCTCCTGCCTCCACAATACCAGCTTTTGTTTTAGCCTCAGGAGCAAACAAGCAGCGAGAGGCCCATGTGTACGGCTGTCAGGCAGACTCTGCCTCAGCCGACCCCCCTTCATAAAATAAATTAATGTTTGGAGAAGAAACAAAGTGGGATTTTAGCATCTTTAGGACACAATCTGCTTATAAGCAACAGGTTAGTACCCTCTACATTATCTCCTGTCCTCTCTGTCTTACGTCATGAGAGTCAAGTCAAGAAAAAGTATTGCAAAGTTGATCTATTGTCAGGACGCTGACCTCTGACCTCCTGATAAATGGGTGGTTGTTAATCTAAAATAGTTATTTCTTCTGACACAAAACAAGGATGTTTTCTGTTAAAGAAAACGGTTCCTTTTCTCAAACTAAAGTGACAAAGGTACCTTCGGACCACCAGGGTCAGGGTCCTGTGGGAGCTCTTCACCAGGCAGATGGCCTCCTGCCGAGAGCCGCTGAGAGGTACCGCATTCACTCTCACCATCTCATCGCCAGCCTGGAGACGGACCGCTGCTGCCGTGCTGCCCTCCTCCACCTGGACAAAATGATTGCATAAGCACGCACATATTACTATGAGCATTAGGCATGTTAGTACCCTTCTTTTAATCAACATGGTAACATAGCTGTTTTCATTGGTGTTAGAAAATAACAGGAACGTAAGCATTCGAAGCACAGAGCTTAGTTTGATACGTGCTAAATGGTCACTGTACAGAGGGTACATTACTGATTTATCGTAGCCATACCTGTGTTGCCCTCCTTTGTAAAGATGTCTGTCATCCATTTCTACATTGTAATGAGTTACAGGAGGTGGTAGGAGGTGCTCATTTTTTATCAGGTGAACACATTTAAGCCAACATTTGAAACAGGAAAACAAACCGCTATAATGAAAAAAATGTGAGGTACAATTTACTTAGGAAACTATTTCATCCTCATCATCCAGGATGACCTGTGGTGGCCGCAACCTGAGAGTTGTGATGAATATTTAAACCCTGCTCCACCTGTAATCTGAGGTGGCTCGAGGTGCAGTGCTGCGTGTAAGCTGCAGTTCACAGCAGATAGAAAAGGCTCCTGGTATCTGGGTACCCGAACCCTTAACCGCTAACGCTGATTATTCAGTATTATTAAAACTGGACCACTATAATTAATTGTTCAAAATGTGGACCTCGTGTAATATCTCACACTGCGATGGTGTTCAGCTCAGAAAGCTGAGCGGTGCTCTAAGCTGCTCTACTCAGAGGTCAGACACATTCAATTCTGCACCAGGAGTCTAATTGAAATTAAACCTGCACTGCAGATTTGGGCTGATGAAGGTGCTTCCCTGAGCTCTGCCCATTCTTCACATCCAGTGAATATAAAATGTAGTCCAACACCTGCTGAAGAGTTGTTGATAATCAATAATGAAATTTATATTACTGTGCACACACAGGCGTCGCCCCGAAACAATGAGTGCTACCTTTGTGATGACCAGGGGCTCTCTGTGCTCGGTGCCTCCCCTCAGGGTGAAGCCCCACGGCGCTTTGCCTCGGAGCAGCACCTCCACCAGCTCCTCCTCTTCCTCGATCTTCGGCCTCCCTGTCCCTCTCCACCTGTCCACCTCCCTCCACCACTTCATCCTTCCCGCAGACACTCTCAGGTCATCTCCGTAGTCCACGGCATCCATGATGCCTCAGGTTCAGTTGGATCCATCAACACCAGTTCAGTCTGAAAAGATTGAGCATTTGTAAAGTAACAACATCAATGAAATTATTTTTTTGGATTTATTTTACTGCCAGATTAACTCTCCATAAACATAAAAAAAGAGGTCCTATTAAGATGCAACGAGGTTTTTGTTATGCAAATGAATGAATAATAATGTCAATAATGTCAAAGACATTTTAATAAAAACAATAATCATGCTTCCTTCTGCTCTATGGGAGGGTTACAGACGTCATTAGAAATAATTAGAACATTTAGAAATATTTAATAGTTAAACAGATAACAGTAAAAAGGATCCTTTAGCCATTATTTACAAAGTTATTGTAATAGTCCTGTATTTTTTTTAAAATTAAATATACAAATGTCAAAAACATCACGCGCAGCCAAACGTAACTAATTATGATTCCAGAAACGCTCTCACACCAAAAACAAACCTCCCAAAAGCAATTTAATATTTCATCCACTTTGAGTCATTTTATGACCTTTAACTTACTTGAAAATGCTGTTTCTGTTCAAAAGCTGTCGACAAACCTTGCAAAGAAGAAAAAGGTCGTTTGTCCGTGTCGGACTGCAGCAGGTGATGTCGCAGCTCCTCTTTCACTGACGACTAAAAGTTCATGTCAACTCGAATTAATCACCTTGAACCGCTGCTCGTCCTGAGGTCCAAGCTGAGGTCCAACCTGAGGTCCAAGCTGAGGTCCAAGCTGAGGTCCAACCCTCTTCAGAGCTTCTCTGAGCAGTTTCTGTTGTCCAAACACAACAACTCACCGGTATCATCATCATCTCCCACCTCGCGCTACCAGGTTTCTAATTCGACGTGGTCGATGATGTCACAGCGTCCCCTAGCGGCGACGTGCTGCGTCATCGGCCGGATTGTTGCCTTCAATTGTTCCCGAAAACTTCAGTGTCCTTTCTCACGTCCTTTCTTTCTCTTCATTCTTTCACTTGATATATTTTTGATTTCTTGATCGTTTTTATACATGTTTTTTTTATTGTCTTTAACTTTATTTCTTTTTTTTGTTTCTGTGTTTATTTTTATTTTATAAAAAAAACAGATTTCAAGAACAAGAACAAAATACTAAAATATTTCATAATAAACAAGAAAAAGGCTCAGTTCAAGCCATATTGGCCATGTAAGGATGAATGAGAATGACCTTTTGAATTGTTGTACTACAACATAGCAAATAGGAGGCAGCATTTATGGTTAAAAATAAGATGATACTTGAATTTATATTGATTGTGATATTGATTAATCTGGAAAGAACAAGAAAATATTTTTTTAGGAGACAATTGCATCTCATTCCAGTCACTGCATGTCTTTGTGGGGTTTTGTGTTTCTTTGACACATAAAGATGCAGAAAGACTTTCTACTGTTCATATGAGATTCCCCTGAATTCACCTTTACGCTGACGTAATGAGACAGGAATACAGGTGTGCCAGACAGCGCCTATTAATTACAATGCATCCTCTCTTCACTGGCAGAAGACAGAGTTGCAGATTGTTGGTCAGATCATGTAAGTACATTATTTTGTTTTCTGTCATTAGACAGGTTTTGTAAAGGTAATGAAGCTTTTAGATGAAATGTTTAAAACATGAACAGTTTTGAAAGTATTTAGCAGACTTGACGATATTCTTTTTTTTTCTTGAAGTTAGTTGTACTTAATTAATGTAACAAATCTGGAATATTTTCCATTTAATTTCAGTACAGCTGCCTAAAAGCAATCAGATGGACACAGCAGTGAACCAAATGCTACTTTTCCTCAGAATTTACACTGAAGTTTTCCTTTTTTTTTTAAATTTAAAAATGTGTTACTGCATAAAGAAATACTTTTATATTTACTGAAAGACTGGATGCTCTTTATTAAAAAAGCTCTCAGAAACAGTAAAACCAAACCAACTTGTTTGTTTTTAAAAGGTTCATAGTGGCAAGATATATATTTTGTACCATATACTAAACTTTCACACCTGTAATTTTCCTTGCATGTAATCAAACTGGTTTAACTGAAATGTAAAAAGGCACCTCCCTGTTTTCTTTCATTTGGTAGTGTATCACAGAGGGATTATCTGTCCCAAACACCAACACTGACAGAAATGTTCAGCAGCAGTTCAGGTAAGACGCACAGTTTTGTATTGATTCTCCGTTGTTGAGAAGCAATAAAACTGTCTCATTCTTTTGAGTTGATTCAAGTGAAAATCGTGTAAAAATGTGGTAAATTTTGAATTTTTTACTTGAAACAAAACTTAATTTTTCTTTGTCTTCTGATTGGTGCTGCTGCAGACAGCCACCCCTCAGGCTACAACCTGGACCCCCAGCCAGGGGACCGCTGTGGAGGAGATCTGCCCCATGGAGAAGATGACCATAGCGATGGTCGCCGTGAAGGAGATCGACGCCATGGAGAAGACGACCATAGAGATGGTCGTCGTGAAGGAGATCGGCGCCATGGAGAAGACGACCCTAGAGATGGTCGCCGTGGAGGAGATCGGCGCCATGGAGAAGACGACCATAGAGATGGTCGCCGTGAAGGAGATCGGCGCCATGGAGAAGACGACCATAGCGATGGTCGCCGTGAAGGAGATCGGCGCCATGGAGAAGACGACCCTAGAGATGGTCGCCGTGAAGGAGATCGGCGCCATGGAGAAGACGACCCTAGAGATGGTCGCCGTGAAGGAGATCGGCGCCATGGAGAAGACGACCATAGCGATGGTCGCCGTGAAGGAGATCGGCGCCATGGAGAAGACGACCCTAGAGATGGTCGCCGTGAAGGAGATCGGCGCCATGGAGAAGACGACCCTAGAGATGGTCGCCGTGAAGGAGATCGGCGCCATGGAGAAGACGACCATAGCGATGGTCGCCGTGAAGGAGATCGGCGCCATGGAGAAGACGACCCTAGAGATGGTCGCCGTGAAGGAGATCGGCGCCATGGAGAAGACGACCGTAGAGGCCGGAACCACAGTGGCAGTGGTAGCAGTGGCAGCGATAGTGATGGCGGTCATGGGAAACACGGCCGCAAACACAAGAACAAGCATGGTCATGGTCACGGTCATGGCCATGGGCGTGGCCATGGGCGTGGTCACGGAAGAGGGGGCGGACACTGGTAGAAAAGTGAGTGCAGGTGAGACGCAAAGATCATTAAAGATCCTGAGAACATTTTTGAATATTAAACAACAACAATAATACCTAAAGAGATTTTTTTCAACTTCGTTTGTCACATTAAATATTTAGAACTGAATAAAAAAATCTGAAGTCAAGTTTTTCAGGGGCTTTAAAGCTCGCTGCGGTTTCCTGCTGTATTACATATCATTGTATTTTTGTCTTATTTTGTTTTTCAGGTAGCAGACACACCACCCAGCAGGAGAGTACTCCCCCTATGATAGAAACTTTAAAAGATAAAATACCTCAACGCATTTTGCATTCTACTCATATTAAGCACATTGTTAGTTCAGTGTTTTGTTTTCCCATTGGAGCAGCTTTTGTGAAGTACAATGACACCAAACCAAGCCGAGAGGATGGCTGCAGGGCACCAAACGGGTTAAAGCTGTATGACTACAATTACATGCAATAAAATGTTCTGAAGACAGGATCAGCAACCACTGTATTTTAGAGTGTGCTTTATTTACACAGAAACTGAATATATTCTTTAGCAATAAAACGATTTAAAGTGTGACAGGGAACAACTTCTCATTGGTTATCATATGTGATTAATTGTTTCTATTAAAGCTGTTTAATTTCAAACTGATAGGAGTACATTCTCAAATTCAACACTTTTCTGAGTGTGCTTCTCTGAGACTAAAGAAAAGTGGCTGACATGAAAGCCGAGCAGGGAAACATTGACGTAACCCTCTCACCTCTGCTCATGTTTTCATGTACACAGAATCTCTTCAACCTGCGCAGTAAACATGTCGAGTGACAAGGTCGTCCTGTTGAACAGGTGTCTGATACGTGTAATTTTCTCACTGACTCAGAGAGAAAATGATTTATATTTTTGTGTACAAATCCCACATTCTTCATAAAAGAGAAGCAACAGATCAGTGGGTTGCAACTCTGCTTTTATTTTACATAAACATGAGAACATTTACGCCTGAGGAAGACTGTTGGTGGTTGAAACACTGTCACGTCATTGAAGACTAAAAGAAGTACACAGAAAAAATAATCCTGAGATGAACGGATGAAGTAACAGTCAGAGCAACCATTTTGGATGCATCTGATCTCGAGATAACATTTACATTATTTCTACCTTTGGATCACAGTGATTCCACTAATTATTGCAAAATGTTATCTAACTGTCAGAAGGTCCACTCGTCATTACAATCTCGGTTGCAACGCAGATTCACACGTGTTGCGATGTTGTGAAATGACACAGATTCTTCAGATTACATGCTGTGGCTCTGAGAGAAGTTACATTCGTCCAGTATTAAAATTCAAACAACCTGACATTCATTTTCACCTGATTCACCAGCAGCACATTTTGGGTCCACGTTCAGTCAGATTGCAGTGAGAAAACTTTGTGTATTCATATAACATAATCATAATCATTGTCAATGAAAGGCAGCTCCTTGTATTGAGTCTCCACCTCCAAGCAGAGCTGCAGAGCCTGAGCCACGATATCCTCCGAAATCCTTTGAGCAAAGTTCAGTATCGGTCTGCTGGCTGGAGGATGATCCGATGAAACATCATCAGTTGAACTTACAGAACATCGACTCTCGTTCACGTCCCTCAGAAACTGCTCTGTTTCGTCTTCTCTACGTTTGTCGATGACAGCGTCCTTTGGTTTGGCCAAACAGGCCCAAAACCTGAATCTCGACATGTTACATCCCATTGCACCAGAAGAGACACCAGAAGAGCAGGCGACTTTTCAGCAACAACAGCATTTCATCATAATTTCTATATCTGCAGAAAAGAACAAAAAAATCATAACGATATTGATCTGTTTTCCCCCAAACAAGGGCTGTTTACCCACTTTAAAGAAACATCATCGCCTGCAAGGTTGTGTATTTAATCCTTTACCCTCTGCTCTGTGCTGCAGCTCCTCTCTGGTTAATTTATGGTTTCCAACCGTTCAGAGCTGCTGATAAACAGGCAGCTGAACCAGTTTCCTCCTGCTGCTGCTTGGTGGGAGGAGCAGATCACTTGAAACCACCCAAAACACACAATTGTACTCCTCAAATGATCTTAATTTCACAATTTAATGAGGAGAAAAGAGCCATTAAAATATCTATTGAAAGATTTGTTTTTCCTAAAAGTGCACAGTCAGTGTGTCTTTGGGTTTTTAATTGTATTTTTGCAGTTTTGGAGAAAAGGTTTCTCTGTTAGACCAATTAAGATATTCAAATGGGTATGTAAAAGGTCATCCATGGGTCAGCTATTTTATACCAACAGGTTTTTTTTTTTTTAATTTTTTTTTTAAGTGGTTTATGTTTTTTTAAATCCCAGTCAATATTTAAGAATCTTGAAAGTCCTCCTACCTCTTTAAATCTCACTTCTAGAAAAAAAAGATGTTTTGCAGCCAATCATAAAGTCCTGAGGCGCGGGGACACTCTCATTTCAGACGGCGTCACTGACCTCCTTTCTTCCCTCCAGGATGCTCCTCTTGCTCTGCCTGACCGTCTTCTTCTCTGCGGGTTTTTCCATGGAGATGAAGCAGACCTCCAAGCTGCTGGCGGAGAGCGGAGAGCAGTGCTCGGCCTGCGACTTCCGGGAGCACAGCAAGCAAATGAGGCTCCACAGCATCAAGTCGCAGATCCTCAGCATCCTACGGCTCGAACAGGCGCCCAACATCAGCCGGGACATGATCCGCCAGCTGCTCCCGAAGGCACCTCCTCTGACGCAGCTCCTGGACCAGTACGACCCGCGGGTGGAGGACGAGGACCACGCAACGATGGAGACCATCATCACCATTGCTACCAAGCGTAACTAACCCGAATCAAAACATTTTTTTAAAAATTTTCTTTCATTTTATTCTATATATTTTCTGAAAGACAAAAAAAAAAAAAAAAAATCGAAGTTCGTGCGTAAATTCTGTGCGTAAAGGTTGTTTCCAAACTGTATACAGGACTTTGGAAAGCTGCATCTGAAAAATATAAATATTATATATTATATTACATAATATAACAATGCAGATATATAACTTTTGCAGACATTCTGTTGAATTTATAGTCTGCCATTTAAAACTAACTCTAGCTGGGATGTTTAACTGAGAGCTTAAGTAATAGAAAAAGAGCATAACAGACCACAAACCAATACAATTTTACCTTTTTAAAGTACCCACTTACACATCTAAAAAGAATGACAGGCCAATTACAAGGGGACATCTTGAGGTGCAAAAGAAAGACAACAAAGAGTAACATCCAAAAGAAAAACCCATTAGGATTCATAGCATACTATAAATCAAACCATCCCTCTCAAGATACTTCATCATAGGAAAAAGGGAAAAGCTTATATTGAGGGGGGGTGGTAGAGGAAAGGTCAGGGGGTCACCAAAATAATTAGGGTTCTTCATCTAGAAATCACAAATATCTACAGCAAATTTCATACCTATCTTTGCTGTAGTTTTTTGGACATTTGTTGGACAGAAAACAGCCAGAAGTTTAACCCCAAATGTTTGTATGTAATAAGAAAATTCAACATTATGTCTGGATTATTTCTTCCAGCCAATCCAATTTCCCAGGACGAGTTGTCCTCCTGCTGTCTGTTCAGCCTGAGTCCAAAGATCCAGCCCAAAAACATCCTGAGTGCTCAGCTGTGGGTCCACCTGCGACCTGCCGACATGGTCACCACCATCTTCCTGCAGATCTCCCGCCTCAAACCCGGGAAGGAAGGAAACAACACCCGGGTCCGGGTCCGCTCCCTGAAGATCGACACTGACGTCGGCGCCGGCTCCTGGCAGAGCATTGACATCAAGTCTCTGCTGCAGGCTTGGCTGCGTCAACCAGAAACCAACTACGGCATAGAGATCAACGCCTTCGACTCCAAAGGAGAAGACTTGGCTGTCACCTCAGCAGAGCCTGGGGAGGAAGGACTGGTGAGTGCAAATCAACGTCTTATCACCATAAACCCTCATGCTTTCTGGTATTTAATATCTCCTGTCGAAACTTTGTCACTTGGTTCAAACATTTCTAAAATTAGACTAAAGGGACAAAGGGACAAGCAACAGTACTGAGGTACTTGTAGTTGGACCAGTTATTATACATTCAATTGAAGTTAAATTATTCAAGCTATACCCAAAAAAACGAGTTTCTGTCTCGGATTTTTGCTTCCAAAAACAAGCTGTCAAGCTCAAGAACTTGTAATATTTCTCATAAGGAAGACCTGTAGTCGAGCTTTTTTCACTGCCTCCGTCATTGTCAATACATTTTTGATTCCTTTCCAGCAACCATTCATCGAGGTGAAGATCCTCGACAGCCCCAAGAGATCCCGTCGCGACTCGGGCCTCAACTGCGACGAGGAGTCTGCAGAGACACGCTGCTGTCGCTACCCGCTCACCGTTGACTTTGAGGAGTTCGGCTGGGACTGGATCATCGCGCCCAAACGCTACAGAGCCAACTACTGCTCAGGAGAGTGTGAGTTCATGCACCTGCAGCAGTATCCGCACGCACACCTGGTGAACAAGGCCAACCCACGGGGCAGTGCGGGGCCCTGCTGCACGCCCACCAAGATGTCGCCCATCAACATGCTCTACTTCAACCGCAAGGAGCAGATCATCTACGGAAAGATCCCGTCCATGGTGGTCGACCACTGTGGCTGCTCCTGAGGACGCCCTGGGGTCCAGCAGGGTGATCATAGAAGTGACGCAAACCTTTAATATATTGAAAAAAAAAAATCTAAATTTGGCACAGTAGTTTCAGCAAAGAAACCAATAAAATATCATCCATAAGACAGATGGAAGAAGTTCTTTCAAGAAATGGACTCCTAAATTTATTCTTTAGTTTTGTAGTTTTAATTTTTACCCAATAAATAGATGCATTTAAACCATTAAGTAAGATATGAGACCCAACACGATGGAAACAGGAGATATTACTGTGAGGAACCAATTACATGTTGCAAAAGCAATCACAAAAATTCTGAATGTAATGTTGCAAAAATGCATTTTTTTTTTTACATTTTGAGAGGATTTAATGAAATCCTGAAGTTTAGCACTTTGTACTTAGATGGAATCTGGACTCTAATTTGAAATCAGCCAATCGGATGCACAGATGTCAGGATTTTTTCTTGAACATTATTTTGCCACATGAAACGAGACTTAAAGGCAATGTGATAGATAGATACTTAGATGGATAGATATAAAGGCTCCTGTCGCTTCCTGTCTTCCTGTGCCCTGATTTAAGCTTTAATCAAAGTAAACCCTGCGGGGCATCTTCCACATGCGTTTTATTTTTGAAAAACATGAACTGAATGACTCCCCGTCCCAGCGTCTCTTGGAAACTCCTCGCTGTGATCAGTTCTCAGCAACAGAGAGGTGCATTTTTTAAGGACGTTGTTGCACGTGTTGGGATTTGATTCACTTCCTGTTACAGTCAAAGTGGTGCAGCATCTAGTGGACATTAGATGAACTGCAGCTAAAGGCACAGCAATGCTGACTATAAAGTTGAGCTGTGGTGTGTGGTAGTTGCTGGTCACACTGGTTTTTCTCTTTATAAAAGGTGCATTGAATTGGTTCGGTAATATTAAGCAATTGTTTTTAGCCCAAAGGAGAAACTATAACCTCAAACCTTCTTCCACGGTGCGGAAATCTCAAAAGAATCAAAATCAACAGTTTTCTACAGGTTGTTTAAAAACTGGAAATCATTCCTGACTGGTACCGTAGCGTACAAACAGCCTGGGATCAGCCACTATGACAGTGAGAGCAGACAGTGATCTCAGAGGGAGGCTTCATCTCAATTTGGAGCCAAGTGCAGCTGTCCTGACTGTTGTTGTGCTTCATGGGGGTTTCTGACACAAAACGCTTTGTTCTGCTGTAGGAACAGAATGTCCTCGACTGACACAGTTTCATCAGTGTAGAAAACATCAGGCCATGTTGCTGCATTTGTGGTTCTGAAAGTGAGAAGGAGATGGAGATGTTGGATGTAGGGACGACATGTACTTCACATATCCATTTATTACCCCACAGAGTGAACACGAGTTCTTACTGCTTAAGTTACAGCTACTTTAAAAATACATTTAATAAGTCTATTAAATGCAACACAGTGTTAAAGACTAAACTAGTATACTCCAACCACAATGGCTTGTGATGCTCTTAAAAAAGTCACTGTCTGCTTGTGTCACATTTCATATGTCTGAGTTACCATTTCTTCCAAAAGACACATTTCCCCTCTAAACAAAGCTCCATGTAAACAACTCTTTTGAGGTAAAACAGTTGAAGTTTAGGGACCAATGAATAATTTTAAATGTACTGTAAAAGTCTCAACTTTACAATGAAGAGCTTTGAGGAGAGATTTCACCCGTCACTATTAATTTGTAAAAACTACATTATAATTAATAATTAATAACTACATTATAATTTACTTTATTATGTTTTATCGAGAAAACTCTATGTTCTTGGGTACATTTGTAAGTTGTTATGATTTTTATTATTGTTGATTAATAGTTATGTTATTTAGATTTGTTTTTACTGAAACAAATATTGAGTTTCCTTCATATTGATTAACCTGAACTATATATATATACATATATATATATATACAGCGTGGGAAAAACATTTAGTTTTATGACCATTAAAAATAAAAACCCCATCACAAGAGACAGAAGTCAATATATTACAAGTTTTTAACTTCAAACTTCACAGATTATTTGATTTGAAAACATGTTTGCGACTGAAAAGGTTTAAGGGATTTTTCACAAAAAAAGACATCGAAATTAAAAAAAAAAATGGAAGCAGACTTCTTTTACTCTTCTTGTGTAAATCCCATTAATGATAATTAATGATATTATTAATTATTATAACAAAAAATAATCGGTAAAAGAAGAACTGACAAGTATCATTATTATTTTTGTAATTTCAAACCACTTTAGCCTGTTAATGGTTAAAGTTGTATTTTCCAATTATAAACAGTAGTTTGTGGAAATTATTTTCACGTCTTATTTTGCAAACATTTTACAACATAATGAACAAACTGACGTTTCACAATAAATTAGGTTTCAGTTTCAGAGTTAGCGTTTCCTTACTTTCTCTTTCTTTGAAAACACGTGGTCAGTGGAGGCTGTTCTGTGGACTGTCTTCCCTCCCTCAAAAAAACAAACATTATTTTGCTTTTAAAAATGTAAAATGTATTTTAGATTTATCACAACTCTGTTAAAGTCTATAAAAGGACACAACACGTTTTCTCACTTGATCTTGTGCACATTCGAGGGTATTTAAGTAAAACTAGTCCTTGTGCAAAGTTGTTATTGTGGGCACCCCTGCTCACTTGACAGAAGAGCCACCAGGCCGTCGCTCTGATTGGCTATCACAAAGGAAAGGGCGGGACGTATGGTGAATCCTCAGCGGTGAGTGGCTGTTTCCGTAGAGTCAGCCGGACCACATCAGTAGAAACAGGTCGTGTTGCTGCCTGGCAGATTTGTGGCACGTTTAAGTAAAACGAACTTTTATTTAAAAAAACAAACACTTTTGCGTTCCTGTGAGAGGTTGTACACGTCTCCTCAAAATAAAAGGTAAGTGTTATGGCTTCCTTTCTCGTGTAGTGGCGTTATTTAGTCCAGATCTCTTGATTGCCCAACTTGGCTTCACGAGGACTGCAGGAACACTTCGAGGAATGATTTGTGGAGGTTAATGCAGCTTACAGCCTGCAGCTGTCAGTTCAACCACAATGATCCTGCAGCAGGTTTTAGTTGTGCGTCGACGCCCACCACTAAAGGTCCAAAATAGAAAAGCATTAACGATAACTTGTCGTAAATGTGGTATTACGAGTTCATATGTAATAACAGGTCAATCATATGTATGCCGGACGATGAACTAATGCATCAACATGTAGACAAGGCGTTGAGTCTAATTCTATTAAATACGACTGTATGGCATCAGGATGGAAATCCTTAAAAAGCCAAATATCTGAAAGGAGTTTGGTTGATGAGAAAACCGTGTAATGCGCAATTGGGTTTTGTGTTACAGCTGATTAGTGAAACTGTCATTATAACGTAAGATATGAAACAAATCAGTATTTTGTGTTTTATTATTGTCAGTGACTCTTTTATTCTCGTGGGGGAAATGAAACCTATGATCCTCCTGCTTCCATCTTTGGAAGCTAATAATAAAAAAAATAATATTAATGTTGAGTTTATATGATGAAAATACGGTTTGATGCTGCATTTGTCTCACTTAGCTGAAGAGTGTTATATTAACCAGCTGTAATTAATCTGTGACTCTCTTCAGCTGTTAAAATGCACAAATAAGTCCTTTATTTTTTATTTTCTATCAAAACAGAGAGTCAATGTGTTTTAAACACAAGTTTAAACTTGTTGGACTTGAACACACCTACAAATTACTCCTGCATTCAGCTTCATCGGCCCGGATCCCTGGATTAGTTTCTGATGAAAATAGGAGTCATGGAGTCAGCACTTCTAATTTCCTCTTTTCTTTTCTTGTAAGCAAGCAGCAGGTTTGGTGCAGTGAGTGAGGAGAGGCCTTGCTAAAGCTTGAGAAAAGCTCCCTGACCTTTGAACTCTGACTTTCTGATGGATGGAGAAACAAGAGACTGCAGAGATTATTTAGTCAGATTTTCAAATTACTGCGTTATTGTTATCCTTTTATGGTTATTTATCTAATATGAGAATTGAATTCTGCTCCCTTCAAACAAGCCCTCAGAAGGTTTTAAAAAGTGGTGAATTACATTTACAATAGCTGTTGATATCATGTAATTTTTCTTCTTTGCTGCTGGAGACAGTTACGTCAGTATGCTGCACATTTATTTTAGATTCTACGTGTTATTAAAACGGTCTTTAATGTAACTGAAACACAGCAGAAACCATCGATCTGTTTGAGGTGTCTCCCATCAAATGACAAACATCCCACTCCGCTTATGTTCAAGAGATTGTTTTCGAAAATGATTATTTATATCTGAAAAGTAATTACCAGTTTGAACCCTGAATCCTCATGAAGCTGCTCTTGTCCACCAGAAGATGGCGCAGTGGGGCCAGCTTCAGATGTTGGACTGCAAGTACCTGGAGCAGGTGGACCAGCTGTACGACGACTCCTTCCCCATGGACATCCGACAGTACCTGAGCAAGTGGATCGAGAGCATCGACTGGTAAGAAGTCACGTGATTGATGGGTTGCTCATATGCGCTTTACATTTATAGAGTAAAGAATTTATTTAACAATTAATACTGTGAGTATTTGTTAGTATTACTGTGTCTCTGTCTCGGCCTCCTCAGGGACACGGTGGCGTTTCAGGACTCGCTGGCCACCGTCCGGTTCCACGACCTCCTCGCTCAGCTGGACGACCAGCACAGCCGCTTCACTCTGGAGAACAACTTCCTGCTGCAGCACAACATCCGCAAGATCAAGAGGAACCTGCAGGTCAGATCCTGGAGCGAACACTCCATCCAGACCACATTCAAGTTTAAGATCCTAACTGGAGGGTGACTGTCTCTCCAGGATCGGTTTCAGGAAGATCCCGTCCACATGGCCATGATCATCTCCAGAAACCTGAAGGAGGAGCAGAAGATTTTGGCCAACGCAAAGAGCACTGAGGTAAAACCTGCAGGACCGACTTTAAAATATATTTTTATCCATGGGTCCGTTTCTTTGCATCTCCCTTGAAGAGACTTTAGAATTTAAGTAGAATAACAACCATAAATTGTATAATTGCAATTCTTTTATCCTTATTATGATTATGATTTTTGTCAGGAAAAAAATCCTTTTAATTGAATTCCTTTGATTTCTTGGTACATTCATATTGATTGAATGTGCTCAGTCTATAAAGTTTTATTCTTTGATTCCAATAAACTTTATTTAGAGAGACCAGACAAAGTACAGCTGAGCAATAAAGAAGACTGAAGTTTTCTGTCATATTTGCATGATCAATGAATTAAAATGAAGCGTGACCTTCTGCAGCAGGAGGGTGAGGGCGCGGTGTCGGCCATGGTGGTGGAGAAACAGAAGCTGGACAACAAAGTGAAGGAGATGAAGGACAGAGTGCAGGTGAAACGAAACAAACACGACTGATGTTCAGTCGGACACAGATGGAGGTTCTGCTGGAGCATTGATCATTAATGGATTCAGATGATTTGTCTTTGCAGGTGGTCGATCAGAACATAAAGAACCTGGAGGACCAGCAGGACGAGTACGACTTCAAGATCAACACGCTGAAGAACAGAGGTGAGAACATCAGATACTTCCCTCCTCTGTAGGAGTGTGTGATGATTCCCTGACAAGCTGCTCATGAGATGGAAGACAAAGGTCCTTCGTTAAGGTGTGTAAGGAAAGCTCGTGTGTTTCTTCCTCTACAGAGAATGAGGTGAACGGCATGACGGCGAAGGAGCTGGAGAAAGAGAAGTTGACGATCGCGAGGATGTGCTTAGAACTGAAAGCCAATCGTCAGGTGAGCAGAGCGGGGAGGCGTTAGCGGTCCGTCCTGGGTGATCCCGTCAGAAGTGTTGACGTGATGTCACCTGTGCTGACAGGATGTGGTGATCCAGCTGACCGACCTGCTGAACGCCACTCAGGCGTTACTGTCGGACCTGATCTCCGAGGAGCTGCCGGAGTGGAAGCAGCGGCAGCAGATCGCCTGCATCGGCGGTCCTCCCAACGCCTGCGTGGACCAGCTGCAGAACTGGTGAGACACCAGAGGGGACAGGATCCATCTTACTGTCCTCTGTGGGATTACATGTCTTCCTCCTCTGTTCTACATCTTTTCTCCTCATTTTCGCCCACTACATTTTTGTCCTTCTCTTCCTCTTGCTCCCCCCATTCTTCTTCATCTTCCTCCTCTCCCTCCTCGTGCTTTTCTTCATCCTTCTGATTGTCTTCCCTCCTCCTCCTCCTCCTCCTCCTCCTCCTGCTGCAGGTTCACGGCCGTAGCGGAGAGCCTCCAGCAGGTCCGTCAGCACCTGAAGAAGCTGCAAGAGTTGGAGCAGAAGTTCACGTACGAATGCGACCCCTTCACGCAGAAGAAAGCTTTACTGGAGTCCCGAGCTCTGGAGCTCCTCAAGAACCTGCTCTCCAAGTGAGGAACCCCTCACACACGAGTTATTGATCATTTTATTACTGACCGTCAGTCACCATTATTATCTGTGTGTGTAGCTCTCTGGTCGTAGAGCGGCAGCCCTGCATGCCCACCCACCCTCAGAGACCCCTGGTGTTGAAAACAGGCGTCCAGTTTACCGTCAAACTCCGGTAAGAAACATGCAAAAATCAAACTAAAATATCTCTGGTTTCAGCTGGTAAATGTATTTTTGCTTAATGAAATGAAAGTGCAGAGACTCAATGAGAAGTTGTTTACCTGCAGATCAGTTTCTGTTTCAGTCGAGTTGATCACGCTTGCTTTTTGTTCAGGTTTCTGGTGAAGCTGCAGGAGTTCAACTACCAACTCAAAGTCAAGGCTGTGTTTGATAAGTAAGCTCATCTCTCGGTCTCAGATGTTTGTTTTCTGCTTCAAATCTCATGACCTGCATGATTTGTAACCGACAACGTGGTTCTTCTTCTCCTCAGGGATGTAACAGAGAAGAAAGGGTACGTCTGGAAACCACTTCCACACATTTAAACACACTTTGTGATAAGTTAAAAGGAAGGATCACATTGGCACTAAATGTTAAACGTGTGATAGTTAAAGACTCCTGATTGATTGACTCCGATGCTCCGTCTGAAATCAGGTTTCGGAAGTTCAACATTTTGGGAACGAACACCAAAGTCATGAACATGGAGGAGTCGAACGGCAGCCTGGCAGCAGAGTTCAGACATCTGGTGAGGCCTCGGTTATATTACCCGACATACCTGCGTGGGTATTTTTGGATTGAACATTAAGGCCTTCAGTTCCCGTGGGTTTAATTTGGTTATTATGGAGTGGATAAGTCATTTCACAGTAGGATTTAAGAACTTGCATGAAGACAGGAGGATGTTGTTTTTTTTTTACAGGATTTTTCAATAAAGGGTTGAGATAATTATCTCATGATGAGAAAGGGTGAAAATAATTAACTCTATGACCAGTTTTCAAAACAAAAAACAAACTTCATTTTGTTCTTCGCGCAGCAACTGAAAGAGCAGAAAGTCGCCGGCAACAGAACAAACGAGGTGAGAGCCTTTATGATTTTGGAAAGTGTTAAATTACAATTTAAAAAGGTGCTAAAAGTTTAAAATTTAACCTGCAGATCCTGAATTTAAATTAAATATGGTATTTGTGTTCCTACTGTGAGAGTTTTGTGCCGTTTCATTGTGTGTTGCAGTATTGTGTGATGTAGGTGTGTGTGTGTCTGTTCAGGGTCCTCTGATCGTCACTGAGGAGCTTCACTCGCTCAGCTTCGAGTCCGAGATGCAGCTCAATCAGTCCGGCCTCGACATCAAACTGGATGTGAGACGACACCAACAAATGTAGAAATAAGTTCTGGTCGAAGAGGCTGAGTTCTCGTTGCTTACTCGTGTGTTGTTGTTGTTGTTGTTGTTGTTGTAGGCCATGTCTCTGCCGGTTGTTGTGATCTCTAACGTCTGCCAGCTGCCCAGCGGCTGGGCCTCCATCCTCTGGTACAACATGCTCACCACAGAGCCCAAGGTGACGACAGGTTTCACATTTCCTCCCGTCCGTGTCGCTGCTCCGTTGTTAATGGACTCGTCTGTTTTCCAGAACCTGAAGTTCTTCATCTCCCCTCCTCTGGCGAAGTGGTCTCAGCTGTCCGAGGTCCTGAGCTGGCAGTTCTCCTCGGTCACCAAGCGAGGCCTGAGCCAGGAGCAGCTCAACATGCTCGCCGACAAACTGCTCGGTCAGAGCACACAAACACAAACACACAACCAGAGCCAAGACGAGCAGTATGCAGATAAACACACATTACATCAGGGCAACTGTTAGTTTTATGACATTTAAGGTCACAAATTGTCTTAAAAATCCTCAAATTTCTGTTTTCTGAATTCGGGATTGGAACCAAACTGCTAATTGTCTGATAGTTGTTGATATTTCAGCGTGGACCAAAATGCCCGACTGACCAAAAAAGTCCTCTAAAGTCTCCAGCTCTAAAGTAATGACGTCAGCCTGTGAAAGGACTGCAGATACTTTTACTCTGCTTTACTGACGCGAGTGTGTTTCTGTGTAGGGTCCAAAGCCCAGAGGAACCCGGAGGGACAAATTCCCTGGACCAAGTTCTGCAAGGTGAGCCACCGTCCCTCTGCAGAGGAGCTTCTCTTCCCTCCAGTCCAGCTGCTTTTATTCAAGCTGAACTCAAAGCCTCTCTTTCGTCCACATGCAGGGCGCCAACGAGAAATCGTTCCCCTTCTGGTTGTGGATCGAAGGAATCCTGGATCTGATCAAAAGACACCTGCTGTCCCTGTGGAACGACGGGTGGGTGCTGCTGTGACGCTGCTGTAAAACCCTCCAGGGTGCATTTGGACTAAAGAAGTGTCTGTTTGTTGTGTCTGCGTGCAGCTCCATCATGGGCTTCATCAGTAAGGAGAGGGAGAAGTGTCTGCTCAGCGACAAGTGTCCGGGCACCTTCCTGCTCCGGTTCAGCGAGAGCAGCCGGGAGGGAGCGATCACCTTCACCTGGATCGAGCACGACGTGCACGGTAGAGTGATGGCAGCCGCTTCCGCCTCAACGTACCGACCGACCGGTACCTTTTCATGGCAGCATCACAGACACATCGTTCGTGCAGGAGAAACACAGAATCAGAAATTATTATAAATTATTCTATGTGCACAAAAATAATAAAACAGCAGAAGCACTTAGAAACAAATATTTGTGTTTAATTTGGGTTCTTGAGCAGCTCACTTCATGTGGAAATAAAACTCAGGTGCTGATGTTGATCAGGAGATGTAACTTCCTCATGAAGGTTGCTGCTTCCTCCTGCTGCGTGCATCACTGTGCTGCGTTCAACAGGAACAAACTCTGAATTTATTTATCGATCTTCGTTCAGTATTTTCTCCAAATTGCTTCAAATTTTACCACAAAAATCCAAAATGAATGCCCGACTTGAAAATGTTTTTGTGTCCAGTCTGGAGCTTCATGTGGTCCTGTTTTATTTGATGTGCTCCATGTTTCCAGGTGTAAAACTGAAATCTATTTCCTATAAATATCATTAAAATAACACTGATTCACACCGATTAATCTCCTGTCTGATTAGCAGCAAACAGCTGATGTGTCTCCGTGTCCTCCCAGACAAGCCGGTCTATCACTCGGTGGAGCCGTACACCAAGAAGGAGCTGTCCGCCGTCTCGCTGCCCGACATCATCCGCACCTACAAGGTGATGGCGGCCGAAAACATCCCGGAGAACCCGCTCCGCTTCCTCTACCCAAACAACCCCAAAGACAAGGCCTTCGGGAAGTACTACCCCAAACCCTCAGAGAGTAAGACGCCGTTTCATTCACGCAGCAAAGATCAAAATATTTATGCGCAGAGCTTCATCACATTTTTGAACTGACTCGCAGCTCCGGAGCCGATGGACGTGGAGAACAACGTCAAGAGCGGCTACATGAAGACGGAGCTCATATCCGTGTCAGAAGTGTAAGCAGACATATTCACCACAGACAAAGTGAAGTGATACATGTGATTGATGAGACTGAGCAGAGTGAATGTTCCTCCGGTACAGACATCCGTCCAGGCTGCAGGACAACATGATGCCCATGTCTCCTGACGACTACAAAGCACTGGAGCAGTACGTCAGCCCCAGAGACATCGACGCTGTGGTGAGTGATCTGAAGCTGCTGCTTTAAAAACCTGCAAACTCAGAGGCTGCGGTTCATCCTGGAACCAGAACCAGAACCCGTCCGGTCCAGTCTGTCTGACGTCTGTCTGTGTTTCTTCCCGCTCGGTTTTCAGACCAATAATCTGATGGGATTGGGACAGTTTGACGTTCAGGTAGATGCAGCAACTTCACACTGCATGTATTTACCCAGCATGCATTAGAACAAAAAAAAAAAGCATGGCCTCTAACTTAAAGGGACACGCCACTGATTTCTGATTTCACCTGGGCTCTCCTTTGACAGAAAATGAACACCGAAGAGAGAAAGTCATAATTCATATTGTGTATAAAAATACAACAGTAGTAGGTGTTTTCTTTGTACACACACACACAATATACAGGAAAACAGGCAAGATACACAGTGCTGGTCAGGAGGACAGGAGACTGTCTCTGTATGGAGTCTCACACGCCCTCCATGGTGCCGAGATCAGGGCTCGCATTTTGGACCTAGTTTAGACTGGTTTTAGGCCTGGCTTTAGACTGGTCTAGGACCTAGTTTTGGACCTGGCTTTAGACTGGTGTAGGATCTGGTTTTGTGCATGGCTTTAGACTGGTGTAGGACCTGGTTTTGGACCTGGTTTCTGACTATGTCCCTCTTTCCTCCACAGCTACTCAGCTTCTGTGTCGTCTTCCTTTGTTAAAATAGTAATTTGTGTTTTCAGATGAGTGCAGAATTTCCAGATGAAAACTGAAGAGCCGTCGTCTGAACTTCATCCTCCTCCTCCTCCTCATTCTCTACTATCCCTCAGAGGTTGTCTGGTCTCTCGATTGATCTTGTGATTGACTTTTGGATTGTGGGTTTGGAGGACCGTGACCTTTCAGAAACTCCGTGGAACCAAATCTTCCACCCACCTGTCACTTTGCTTGTACATATTTCAGTTTTTCTAAAATGTGAAAGTGAAGCTCTTTCTGTAAAACAGAGCCATGTAAGAATGTGATTGCAAGGCCTCTGAGTAGCAACAATACTATGAAAGCACACTGATTCATAGGAAACTATTAATATACGGTTTTGTGTACGAGCGAAAAGTTGAACCTTTTATTTAAAAAAACAACAACTTTAAACTTCAGCAATTACACCTGCTAACGATTGTTTGATGGATGTTGTTTGGAAATGAAGCAGGGATGAAATGTCTCCTTCGTGGAGTTGTTCAAGTGGAAGCAGGTGAAATGCTGCAGGGGGGCGGGGCCACAACCTCATTAGTAATGTCAAAATGAGGCTCAATCTAAACCTGACATTAAGAAATATGATAAATGCCTTAAATAAAGGTAGATATGAAAACAAATATTTTGACTTTATATTTGTATTTAATATCTGCTCAATACTTTACGGTTGAATGATGTTTAATTATGCCTGTAAATATTTCTTCATGATGCTAAAATAACTCATTTAATCATTAGGACTCATTATTCATATTTACAAGAAATCCAGACATGCAGTTGGTTTTTCTGACTTTTATTAAATGTTTTCATCTGTGAATAAATATCTGGACTGCCTGCAACGTGGGCTGAAGCAGCATAAATACACATGAAGAAGAAATAACGACACCAAAACACGTTACATTCAGAAAAGTTCAGTTGCAGCTGCACCAACGCAAACAGACATCACGTGATTCACAGCCAGCTGGGATCAGTCCACCGTGAAGTTACACGACTTCATCTTACAATCACTTCAGGTCTATTGCTGATTGGCTCTAAATTATTGCAGCTTAAGTTGCAGTTTGTGCTTCTTTCAATAATTTTATTTATTTGAAATGAACAATTTGAACAGAACTGAGTGAGCTGATCCCAAACTGAGGAGTAAAACCGAATTGAATTTGGATTGTTAACGTCGCAGGCGAGCCGTCGATCACTTTTTAAGTGCAGAAACATCCAAACCTCCAACACGCTACAAACACACAAACAAAAACTAAACCTCTGCACAACTTTTCAAGTATAACAGATTCTTTTGCACATTACAAAAACAAACAACCGGTCTGCATTCGAGAACTTCTCCGGTCTCCTTCCAGAGTCTTCTGCAGGTTTCCATACAAACCACCAGAGTCAACACGTTCTGGACTAAAAGATCTGACAGGAAAGCCTGACAGCGACTCAACAATGGAAATATTTCTGACGTTTACAGACGTTTGACGTGTGGAGAGACTTTAATGTCAAGCAGCCTGCTGGATGGACTGAAAACTCTAAAGGACATTAAAGAGACTTCATCATTCAGAATTGATTCACTTATTGTTAAGCTGAAGAGAGAAGAGGCCTTCAAGATGAAGCAGGTTCAAAAACCAGGAATCCTCATCATAACCCTGAAACCAAGTTAAACCTGAATCCTGCTTCTCAGTCTCGATCAAACAAAAATGCAACAACTACGCTTCATTCCTCCAAACTGAACTCCAAAATGAGTTCCTGCACCTCGAGCTGACTGCAACACACAAGAGGAAGCTGCATCTCATCAAACCTTACCGACTCCACGCTGGTGAGCAAAGTGGAGACTGGTGAACTGCATCAGCTGCTGCAGAAACACAGACACGACACGGCAGCTAAACTCTGACATATTCTGCACTTCACACCCTGTTAAATTAAAAAGAGCCTCTTGATTAAGTTTGATTCTTTTTCTGTGCTCCAGTTAATACTCTGTTGTGTTTTGTTAAAATCAATCAGCTGGAGTTTTGTCCAACAGCTGATTTCAGTTTATAACTGAATCAGTGCATCTGCAGCTGCTGCTCTGCTCTGATTGGCTGATAGAAATCTATTTCTTTCAGGTTAACTGTATATATTGAGACTTACAGAACAGCTAAGAAACATATGAACAAGGAATTATTTTTTTTGGAAAGAGTCACCAGACGCCTTAAATCGCTGTCGCTAATAAAACAGGAAGCGCTTTGAGTCCATCAGCAGGTCCCTGAAACTGTTGAGTGCTGAAACGTCTTGAACCTCGAGCTAAAAACAAAGTGAAATCTCGTTGGTGGATCTTTACAGTTGCTCAGCGGTTCAGTGTTTGTGCAGGAGCGTTGGCAGTGTCGCATCCGATATGTAAAATCTCTTTTCAACAGCCAGGTGACGACAAACAAACTGAACTTGGCTGGCTTACATTATTTCCTTACTTTATAAAAAACAACAAAAAAAAAACAACAGTAAATAAATCAGCAAAAAAGTGAAAAATTAAAAGTCCAGTTTTAGGGGAAAACAACAAAAATGTCCTTTGGAAAGTAAACAAACAGAAATCTTTGAACTCGTCTTTTAAAAGCTGAATATTTAACAGTTTAAAGGAAGCAACAGAAATTACAATATGAAGCGAGATTTTATGTTAATAATTCAAATATTAAGTTTCCAGAGTTTTAGTGAAAAGACTTCACAATTGGTGATCAAAGCTAAATCTGCTGGAGAAGACCGATCGACTACGGAGCAACAACTATACACCTGTACGTATTTACACTGTCAGGAATTTACACACACTACGTTAATGTACAGTTTATCTTAAACAGATAAATAAATATCACACACGCTTACAAACACAGCAGAGTGTTTGGGGGAAGATACATTCCACCACATTGTGATGATGAAGTACAGAAGGTTTGAAATGAGGATGCAAAACTGTCTGTAACACCTGCTTCCTTTCTGAGCTTTTCAGTATAAAAGTCCCCTTGAAAGTAAAGGATGAGTTCATCCTTTTACCAGCTGCAGCCACATTCATCCAGCTGAAGCTAACGACGATGTACAGAAGGAGAAAAGAAAGTACAAATGTTTCCCCACTCAAAGTACAGACAGTGATTGAGTACAAAAACCAACAACGTCTAATAACATGACCAGGAGCTTTTACACTGGAGGGGTGGCGGCTGCCCTACGGGATTTCTTTGATCTATGTTGGTTTCTTCACGGTACAGTTTGGGTTGTTTTAGTGTTGTTTCTGTGTGCAGTTCTTTATCAGGACATTTGCATGTTTTCTGAGGGGACTTTGAAATGCAGCCGGATTTCTTTTCCCCCTCAGAGCATACCGTCATCACGTCCGTCCTCCATCACAGCAGGCCGTCCAGGTTCTTCTCTGCACTCGTCTTGTCTTCGGTGCTGTCCTGAGGGCTGGACTGGTTGTGGTAATCACGGAGGATGGTCACTATGTCGTGGTGGCCGAAGTGCACCGCCTCGTCCATCGGCGTGTTCCCCCATCTGCAAACACATCCGGTTATTCTTATTTATTTCAGAGCAGCTTGTCCGTTTTCTTTTCTTTTGTCTCAGCCACATATTTGTCTACTTTTCCCACAGTTCAGCTGGATATTCTGTGTACTCTTTACGCTGTTGGTGTGAGCAGGTACAGCAGGATCTGGAGAGGGAACAGCTGAGGCTCAGTTGATGGAGAGCAGACCAATTCAAAATGATTGTTGTTAATTCAGTCCATCAGCAACAGTTGGGATAATCGTCTTTGGATCGTAGACAGACAGATCTTGGATAATCGTCTCAGTGATTTTTCAAGCAAATATTAAAAATAAAGAAATAAAAATGTGTCATATATATGTGCAATTTTGTTTAAAAGACTTCAGAAATTAAATGTAAGACTTTTGAAAACCTTCCAAGACTTATTTTAGTTGTTTAGGAGCGTGATTGTATGATAAGACTTGTTTCAGGACCAGCAGACCCAGCTCACCTGTCTTTGGGAACCGAGTTGACTTTACAGGCCTCCAGCAGGAAGCGGACCACCTCAGCATGTCCTGAAACACACAAACATCACATCAGCCCCGTAAAACAAACACACGCCGACTCCTCAACACATGAACCGTCTTCTCACCTTCTGCAGCCGCCACATGCAGGGCCGTCCTGGAGTCGTAGTCCCTCTGCTCCATGTCCATGGAGGACAACGCAAACCTGCACGAAGGATACACGTCCATTCAGATACCATCGAATCAAGCAGGAGAGAAGAGGGTTATTGTTCAGCATGCAGACGGTCTTTTTTTTAGTTTTAGCGATTTTATATCTGAACATTTCTGAAGAGAGAAAAGAGTGAAGAGCTGCTGCACCTCCTCAGGGCCGAGACGTCGCCAGTGTAAGCAGCAAACAGCAGGTTGATCACCGACTTCACCTAAAACACAACGAGAAGCACGTTAATCTCTTTCATATTTATCATTTGTGCATATTAACACATTAATTTTGGTTTTACTTACTGTCTTGTGTAAGTAAGAAAAGTCTATTTTCTTGGAACTCTTTAAAACTTGTTCTCAAAAGTTCTAGACAAATAAAATCATGATTATTATGTAGGTGATGCAGTACACTTCCAGCAGATGGCGCTGTGAACTAAACTGAGACAGACAAGGTGACCCAGCAGCCAATGAGCTGGATGTGACGCAGATTGAAATATATTTCACTGCCTGATGCCTTAGACTCAAAATAAACAGCAGAGTGAGCATGATATTATTCTCTGTATCAGTAAAAGAGGAGGAGGATGAACAGATGCTGACGAAGGAGCGAGTAGCTGGGACTCACCCGCTGGTCTCCTCCCTCCCTGCGAGGATCATGTTTCTTTGCAAAGTGCCTCATGTTGTCATAGTTGTGGAAATTAAAGAGGGAAACCAGGTCCTGAAAGAAGAACACACTTTCAGTTTCAGGTCCCTTTGACAGAAATATTTGTACTCAGATCACAGACTGATTTTCACACCCGACATCAAGTCTCAGCTCCCCGAGGCTCTTCAACCTTCAGGAAGTCAAAAGTTTAGTTGGGTAGATAAAACAGAAATGGTTATCAATATAATGCTGTCACGCCGTTTAGTTCCATCACAAAGACCCATTCGTGTCGTTAACTTTTCTTGTTAAACGGAGAGATTGTAGTTACAGCACGAGTCCTGAATAAAATTCATACATCAGACCGAGTTCGAAGGTAAACTGAGTATCTTTGGGCTCCACACACACAAAACGAATTATAGTCCATGTCAAAGCTGAGGTTACCGTGCAGAACTGGATGCCTCTGACACTGTTGCCCAACTTGTCGAGCGGAGGGGACCAACACATGACGCCCATCACGTTGGGAACAACAAGCAGAATCCCGCCAGCGACACCAGATTTAGCCGGCAGACCGACCTGGAACAGAAGAAAGAGGAGGACGAGGTGACAAATCTTCATACGGCCACCTGACGTTTTTGGAAAAAACATCTGATTCCCTCCAGCGCGGAACGGATACTGACGTGGAAAGCGAACTGTCCGGAGAAGTCGTACATGCCACAGGAGTGCATGAGACTCAGTGTGTTTCGCACCGCCTCGGGGCTCAGCACACGCTCTCCTGTGATGGGACAGAAGCCGCCGTTGGCCAAAGTCGCCGCCATGACACTGGCGCTCTCACAGGTCACCTCGATGGAGCACAACTGATGGACAGGAAAAGACAGGTTTATGAAGCTGCTCTCACACTGACAGGGAAAACCACAAGTCAAATAAAACCCAGAGTATCAGAGTAAAAAGGTCCGAGTGTTTCACGGGACAATTACTGAAATGATATCTAAATTAAAGTCACAGTCCGTCAATTAATGAATCCATCTTCTTCTGAGCTCTACTTACCTGGAAGTAGAAGTCCAGGATGGAGGTCATGTCTGTCCCCTCTGGAAAACACTGAAAGGACAAAAACATTTAAGAGGTGATTTATGTGGCTTTTAATGTGAAAAAGTGAGTTAAGACAAATAATGTGTGAGGCTGCTGCACCATCAGATGACCTTTGACCTCACCTTCTTCTCCTTCAGGTAGTAGCCGATGGCAAAGTTTCTGTCTCCGGACTCGCGCTCTGACTGGAAACTGGGACACACCGAGCAGAAGGAGGTTTGTGACTCAGCTCGTGTTATATAAACTCTAAAGTCTGGAAAAGTTGCTGCGTGACGTCATATTCAACCTAGAAGTGTCCATCACACCTCAGTGATGCAATAAATCAATAAAACATCAAAGTGGGCTGGATATTTCTGCAGAGACGTGGTGCAGCACTCACGTGGCATTGCTGAAGCCCACGTACTCGTTTCCTGCCAGTTTGTTCATGAAGTTCATGACCTGCGGAGCAGAGCGGCACATTTAGAGCGAAGGATCCACCAATTAACCAAATTAAAAAGACGTTTGGCTCCATTTAAAATTGACTCTGAGGAAACATGTAACAGCACAGAACGGATTCCTCTGTCTGATATTTTTTCATTTCAGTACAACAAAAATGAAAAGTTAATTCCTTTATTTGTGGAAATAAAAATCGACTGAATATTCTTTGTTTTTATTTAATTTTCTTTGACAAGAAGTAAAAGCTCTTTGTGTTTAATTGACAATCACAAACAAAATAAGTATTCCAAATATGTAAACTTCCCTTTTCCACTATTTTTTGATACTTTATACGTCAAACAATGAATTGATTAACCAAAGAAACAACCAGCAGATTAATTACAGATCATCTTCCTTCATGGATGTGTGTTTTAATGGTCAGTGAAACTCACGTAATCAAATTTCTCGGCGTTGCTAGCCCCTTGCTGAAACACAAACAGAAGCAATCACAGTATTCATTAAAATAATTTCAGTCAAAAACATAAGCAACATTTAAAAGAGTTACCCACATCATGACATTAGCACTATTATTTATGATCCATATCTCTATGATATTAAACTACGACAGGAAAACAGTGCCAGTTTACATCACTACCAATGTGACCAATCAAAAAGGCCATTCAGTCATGACATCAGATGAATTAAGATTAGAGGTGGGAGACTAGCTGGAGATGGAGGTGGAATAAAACGGTTAATCCACGCAGGGTTTGGTCAAAGAAAAATAAAGTTGTGTTTCACCGACTTCAGTGACAACGTACTGCAGTAATACGAGTATGTTAGATGCTACAACTATTGATTACTGATCGACAGGTGTGTTTGTTGTACGAAGCTGTGCAACACACTGCGAGCCACGCGGTCAATAACTTACTCCACCTGTTCAAACAATCAAATATTCAAAGAGAAGAGAGTTTTACCTGACTCACTAAAAAAATAGATTTTCTATTTCTCAAAACTTCTCATCACTAAATATCTTTTATCTATAAATTCTAACGGTTTTCTCTTGAGAAAAGTTTATTTTTATGATTTATAATTACTCTGCAAGAGAGTTTTGAATCATTTATTTGGCTAAAAGATATTTCCTACACTCAGACCGGTGCACAGAGCTGTTCTCCACCACTGACACCAAGTGATATGTTTGAATCCTGTAAACTAAACTAAATGGTCACAAGACTATTTTCTGATCCCGTCATATTACAGTATTACAATTGTTAGAAAATGTACGTATTCAAATAAGTAACACAAAAAATGAATTAACATGATATCACGGTGTCATTAAAACACTATTAGCCACGTAGCTTGCAGTATGAGCACGTTCTGGGTTTTATCAGATTACAAATAAACACTTGTATCTGTACTGACGGCTAAAGTCAAAATTAGCTTTAATCTGAGGATATAAAGTAGAAATCAAATATACAAACAAAATAAAGAGCTCCTTCTCTACAGAAGAATGGAGTATGATATAAAACCAGTGTTTGTGCAGGAGCTGTACTGTTTATAATCCAGGTGTATAAACAGTTTGGAGAATGCAAGTGAAAAGTATAAAAGCGACATTTAAACATTCATAAACAGCCATGTGAAGGCTAAAGCTTGTCACAAATCCAGACCAAAGAGGGGAAAAATTATTAAAAAAAGGAAAAATTACCAACGTCATTGACCTGTTGCTGTGGTCATAATTTCCCAAAGATCCTAATGCTGTAAAATATGCAACAACACATAAAACCACACAACGAGCCTTGAAAAGGTACATTGCAAATGAGTGTATTTAAAGTGATCTAGAATCAGAGGAGGAAGAAGAGGAGGAGGGAGGAGGAAGAGGAGGGGGGTGGGGGGGGGCATGCACAGAGTCCTGGTTTTACTATCAGATCAATGGACAGATTCAAGCTTCATCTACAGAAATCTCAACAGTGATTGGTTGGGATTCACCTGCTAACAACAGATTTCCCTCCTGCACTTCATTACATTACATCTGCTGATGCATGTTTCAGAAGCTACTTCCTGCTACTTAAGAGGGTTTTTTAGATGCCAGGTGGAAATGTCTCTAAAAGGATGTGTCCGGATATGTTTGAACACACCGGCTCTCTACACCACATTAAGAAGAACTGGAACACTGAATAAGACTTATTAAAATACATCTTTAAAGGCCAGTTTGTTTTGCTGAAGGAGCTCTATGTCGTATGATATTGTGCAGCAGTTTGACTTCTGAGCAGTCCTCTCTGTAATTAATCTGTGGGAAGCCCTCGATGATCAAATGATGAGTGAGTGGGTGAGTGTGTGTGTGTGTGTGTGTGTGTGTGTGTGTGTGTGTGTGTGTGTGTGTGTGTGTGTGAGAAGGTCAAAGGAGGGTTTTTAATAAAACATTCAGGTAATGGAAGAGTTTCCAAGATTAAAGCTATAAATGTGGCGGAGCAGACTGGACTGGAAAACGCTGGTTTCCATCTCCACCCACTCTGTACTCTGTACTCTGTGTGTGTGTGTGTGTGTGTGTGTGTGTGTGTGTGTGTGTGTGTGTGTGTGTGTGTGTGTGTGTGTGTGTGTGTGTGTGTGTGTGAACGATGCTGCTTTCAAACAAATCCCCTTTCAGCGTGATTATCTAGAACCTTAATCTCCCTGTTTACAGTAATCTGGCGGAAACACGTTCTCTGCAGACGATTCTAATTTTATTCCATAAAGATTCTCCTGAATCTAGCTGCGGTCAGACCTCCAGAACTCAGCTGTAAAATAACATCTCAGGAAACGGCGGTAAACTCAAGCAGCCCTGATGTAAAAATAAAACCTCTCACTATCAGAAATCTAGTTTTAGACAGAAAATGATGAATTCTCACAAAATGAAAATAACATCACATCGCCTGCAGCTGAATTTATTCTTTTGTATTTGAGCACATCAGTCTCCGCTATAAATATATACGTCATAATGTATGATGGGGTATGTGAATGCAGCTTACCTTAATGAGGGAGGTACAGACGATAGCACCAGCATTAACCATGGGGTTGTGGGGTTTATCTGTAGAGAAAGAAAGGTTCATATCAGCAAAGGAACAACGTTTTTTGCCTTTTATTGACATGTAAAAGTAAAAATAGTCAACAAACTAAATCAGAAGGAACTCGGTAATAAAACTGAAATTAAAAATAATTATCAAGTAAAACAAAAGAAGGGGGATGTTTGTGCCAGAGGTTGAAATATTCCTGAATAAAAACATCAGTATAACAAGAGCAGCAGCAGACATCAACACGATTAAAACCACACGGAGGGGAAGTGGTGTAACCCTGGAAGCTGTTTTAATCTTCTTATTCAACAGGCCAGAACAATGTGTAAAAAAAATACATGGAAAAATAAACAGCAGAAAGTTCTCTGAAAATTCAGAAGCACTGCAGGAGAGCTTCATCTCAACAGAAGCACGTTGTTTTCCACGTTCTTATGTCTCCTTTCCACACTGGCCACTCTGTTTTATTCAGCTATGGTGCTGCAACCTCTCATTAACAATTTATCACAGCTCCATGGTAACCAGGCCATGAGACGGGTCCTCTTGCAGAGAGTACGTGGACAGAAAGTTCAAGCCCGGCTGACTGAATCACGATGCCAACACCGAGAGGTTTGTGTCCTCACCTTCCTCGTTCAGGAAGAGCTTGTTGAAGCGCAGGCCGCTGGGTTCTTTGCCGATAAAGCGGTGCACGTACTCGGTGCCGTGATCGTGGACGGCGATGGCGTATTTCAGCGGCTTCACACAAGACTGCAGACAGAAGGGAACTTTGGTGTCGCCGACAGTGTGCCTGAAGAAGAGACCTTTGTTTTTATAGTGTTTGTGAGTATTTCTGCATTTGACTTGTACCATTCATTACCGCTACTACGCTCAAAGGTTTGTTATTATTGTTTACAACTCTAAAATCCAGTCATTTGCAAAGCTAAAGTCTGATTCTGAGAAACTCTATACAGCATGAATTAAAATGGCCTTAGATCTTATCATCTCTCCTCCTGTTTTCCTGTGTACATCTGACAGAACAAAAAACTTCTAAAACTACGCTGCAGAAACCTTTCACTGTACTTTAGTGTACATTATATACAAGCAAACATACACAAAAACCATACAGCTGTTGAGAGAGAACAGACGCTTGAATCGTACCTTTGCCCGTCGACAGTGCAGAGGGCGACGGCCCACAGGTCTGGGCTGAAGCGGGCCAGCTGAGGAATGTAGTCTGCCACCTACAGCGTCAAAGCAACACCAATAAAAACAATTAGTTTTATCACAACATGTCAAAAGGTTTTAACAATGCTACTACTAAATAGGAAATATGACCAGTGCCAGTTTCCCTGCACTCACCTGCCCCCCAGGCATGTTTTTGGCATTCTCAAAGAGTTCATCCATGTGTGCACGGAAAGGCTGGAAGTCTGGGATGACAAACTTCTTCCTGAAGGCCTGGGTGAGCAAAACGATGTTGCTCTGGACACATCTGAGGAGGGAAGACGGGAATTTAGTCCACAACTGAGGGGAGTGTTAAACTATTCAGGGTTTACAACCTCAGACAATTTAATGTCAAGGTTTCATACTGGGAGACATCTGCTACCAGAATAAAATACTGCAGAGAAAATCTAATATTTACTTTTATAGCACTTATATAAAAAAAACATACAAACTCTGTCACATTGAAAGCATTACTGCCAACTGTAACTGTTTGCTTTTGTGGTTCAGTGTGAACTTATTTTTCCAGTAACTTTCCTGAAGGAGCTGTGAGCAGCTGAGCTTGATGAGCTTACAGGGAGGATCTCTGCACATTTGTTTTACCGCACCGCAATCGCAGATTCTCTCTGACTGTGTTGATGCTTCACTGCAGCCACTGCAGATTTTGGAAAAGATTTTCCCTCATGGCATGGAGAGAAAATAAACAATACACAGGCAAAGAAAATAGGTCAACTTTGTTTTAAAGCGCTGGTGTCTTCCTCCACCACCAGGATTTCCAGATTTTGTCCTTTTCTTCTCGCTGATAAAGAACCCCAGACACTGTAGTAAACAGACGTAATAAGGCAGTGAGGTGGAAGCTGTGTCTCTCCATTAGCAGAGAGATTTGTGGCTCAACTATCTCATTGCACCAAACCCTGTCTAATCCCTGTAGCATGGGATCCCTGCGGGGAAAACACACGCTACACTCCGCTGCCCGCTCACGTGCTTCGTCTGTGAGGCTGAGCTCTATAAATACGCCCCGGGAGCGGAAGTGATGGATCCCAGCCAGGAGTCCCGGCGCTGGGGTCTGTTCGGTGAGGATTCAGCTCCCCGGTGAGCCGTCATATGTCCAGACTCGCCTCGCCGCGGCTTCCCAAGCTGTCACCCGGTTGTCTCAGTGTCGGTTCCTCTGGGGGGTTCAAACAGCAGCAACACTACCGGGGTGGAGGGTTAATGGTATTTTACGCCACACACCCTTCTTCCTACAGCCGGCTAATGTTCAGTCAAAGTGCATCTTCATCACAGTCTGTAGTTTCATAACAGCAAAATATTTTCCCACAATTTACTAAAAATATAACACTTCTGACCTTTGATGTAGGTCTCTGAAAGGTCAGTCTGTGAGCTGCAGATATCTCCGGTGTAATATAACAGCTCTATTTGAAGAACCGCTGGACCATTGTAAAACAGTAATTTAAGCAGATTTTAAAAATCTAAATTCCCTATAAAATGCCTCATTATCTGTATTCAAATTGATATTGTCTGGGCTCTGTTGTGATCACATTTAACATTTATTTAAGTGTCCTGTTTTTCCCAGAGTGTTTGTGTTCTTGAATAAATCCAGCCGGATGAAAACCTCAACAAGATGTCGATGACGTGCAAACTGAAGAGTGATGAATAATGAATGACCCTTTTCTGCTGCGGGGACGTGTAGAGAACTCTGACCAGCATTAATAATTCTTCTACAGACGCCGATGAATGATTGATGCTGATGATGATGATGGTGGAACAGCGAAGCAGGATATTACTTTAAAAGACCACCTGCTTCAAATGACAAAGATTTCAAATATTTTCTAAGTATATTTAGTTTTATCATTAGTTATGTTAAACGCAAAATGAACAATTCTCAGTATATTAATCTGGAGGATCCCGTTTTTGTTTTTGCCTTCAATATTCAAATTAAGCTACAGATCAATTCAGAAAACATCTGGACAGTTTAGACCAAATTTGAGATCAGGAAAATGTGAAAACTATGCATGCAG
This sequence comes from Embiotoca jacksoni, assembly GCF_022577435.1. Lineage (NCBI taxonomy): Eukaryota > Metazoa > Chordata > Actinopteri > Embiotocidae > Embiotoca > Embiotoca jacksoni. The sequence continues at coordinate 4,804,811 of NW_027185382.1, read as the reverse complement.
GTTTGCGTTTCCATTTTCAAAATAACATTAATGCATCTACGTGAAACAAAGCCTACTTCTTGAAGAGGTGTCGGTCCAGCGCTCCATCTGAGGTCGTCTTCACAGTCACCTTCAGCATCTCCATACATTCTTTCAGCCGGGGGTCTCCTGTGCGAAGCCCTGTGGCTTTAAGAGCCTGGACAGAGAGGATCCACATGATTCAGACAGGACAAAAAAAAAATCAATAACGCAATGAGCCGTGAACAGAGACTCTTGAAGAGCCGAACAAGATCAGTGACTGTGCTCATAATTCAACACGGGAGACCTCTACAAGCAACAACCTGCTGATAATCTGTAAAAATACTCATGTTTGTTTACTTATTATAAAGGCTTCTTTATTAACAAGTCATTTAAATACCACTTTAGAGATTTTTAAAAGTATACCTGTTATTTTCCTTCTTTGTATAATCACTTCAAAAATGCAATTTCCACAAAACCTTGAGGTACTTCAGTTATCAAACCCTCAGACATACATTTAAAAACATTTTCCCCGTTGTGAGAACTCACTGTAGTGAATTTGTGTGCCGGTATTTTTTCTTGGCCTCCTGCAATGGTGTAGAAGAGCAGGTCCTCCAGACTGGGCAGGATGCCCGCCTTCCTTCTCCTGCAGGAAACCAAAAGAAAAACACACAGCGGTGAGAAGAACAACTCCACAATGAGGCCTGCTGTGGTGGAAACATGGAGGGGAGCTGCAGCAGAGGGACGAGAAAAGGCTTTCTGACTGCAAGGAGAAGCGGTGAGTAGAAACTGGAATACTGCACTGGAAAACATGACCTTACACTGGCCTTACTTTAGTATTACAACCTGTGGAAAAACAGAGCCAGACACTGTGCTGCCAGGTGCTCTGTAGAGCTTACAGTGATACTAAAAAGTCTTCTCATGACATACTTTTCCACAGGTTAGCATGCTGCCATAAGGCCAGAGTAAACTGTTATTCGTCTACCATGCTTGAATACCAGCCAGGAATGTTTAAAACCAACTAAACAGTTCACCGTAGTTTCACAAAGGGAATTTATGACTGAAGGCTTTGAACACAGCAGGGAATGAAGCAGGACAGCAGCACATACAGACCAGGAGATCTACAAATACTTCATGATAAATAACAGGAGGGCGCTGCCTTACAGTGTGTGAGGTTGGAGTGTCAAGAGCAATTCAGCTGAATTAAAGCTCATCTGTGAATTGTGACTACTGGGCTTTATCTGTTGCAGCTTCGATGTGGAGGCTCGCCAAGGCCTCTGACTGGTTGGTGTTGATCAGTGACCGGGAAACAACCCGTGTTGTGTCTGCTCAAAATAAATCATCCAATGGACAGCATCACCAGCAGGTCTATTTATTTCCTCCAGAGCTGAGTCAGCAGCAGTGGATGTGGATGAATCTGAATTTAGAAGGCTGCCTGATCAGAAAGAGGAAAAAGGAGAAATAATCTGACCAGACATTCAGCCATGTTTCAGCTCCATGCTAAGGACACTGATTACATTTAATGCCCAACCTTAAAATCCTTATAGAGTCCTCACATGCTTTCAAGCCTCTTAACATGCATACGATGGACACTTTGAATATGATTTGCATTACGTCTTCAGTTCTCTAGCCCTCATACGAGTTCATTGCTGTTATCCTGTTTCCCTGTGTGGTTCCTGAGGTGAACTTCAGAGTCTGATGAATGTGATGTGGTGGTGCTGTGGCCTGGCTGGTACTCGAAGCAGCGTCTCCACACCGAGTCGTCTCTGAGAGGAAGGTTAGTAGCGTGTCAGGAGGTAGACGGGGCGACCAGCTCACAGCAGGCTCTCTGCTATGATTCATATCAACACCAAATTGGATTTGTGCAAAGCTCTGTGCGCCCAGGCTCACGATGTCCTGCAATGCACCATGGGGCATTGGCCTGTGTGCTAGGAGAGGATGTCTGAAGGTAAAGCTTGAGCTGGCGGGTGGCTCCTCTCAGCAGCCAGACAGATTTAAAGGTTTGGGCCCTTGAAAACATGAAAGCAGAGATCTAGCAGTTTCAGGGTTTCTTCTGGATTCATTCAGCAGCAGCAACAATCAGGAAATTATAACCATGAAAATGGAGTTAACTAATGATTGAAACCCTCAAATGCATGCTTTAACAGCCACGGTATTAGACATAAATTGGGTCATTTTAAGATGCGTGAACATTGAAACCACCAGTCAGCAAACTTTCTACAAAAAGAGTGGGTTCTACTCTTCAGAAATAAATGACTTTTTATAATAAAACTACTGAACTAAATGTGTTTCTGCTCATATCTTGACCACAAAAACACTGAGTTTATATCATGTTGTCAGGTGATACAGTTCTACCAGACAGGTTTTTAACTCGGCGTGAAAAATTCAGTATCAGTTGGACTTGCACCGAACCAATCATTAGATAAAAGTGACAGCAGTGTTTTCATGAGCACCGCTGCTGCAGAAAACACCAGAGAAACGCTGGGACCAGGTTAGACCGAGACAGTTAATCATGTATTCAACTGACTAATTTCCAGCGTGGGGCTTTTCGGCCAAGTTCCACTCAAAAGTCAGAAGTCAGGAAGTCTGAGTGAGGAGATTGTATCAGCCATGGAATTGAACTGATATGACGTTTGTGGTGCTTCAATAGATTTAAGAAGTCGGTACATTATTTCTTTTGAAATTCAGACTTTTTAAAAAGGTGCCCTGAGGCTTTTTCCTCTGAGCAAGTCAGAAATCCTGACTTTCAACATGTGTGGAACACAGCGTTAACACGACAAACAATCCACATGCCGCCTGAATCGGCATGTCGTTGCGTCCCGTCAGCTTTTGTTGGCGTGGTCCATCTCTGACCTCAATAACGCCTGCTGGTGAGGGAGGAATACACATCAGAGAGTGTGTGAGTGTGGAGGAGGGGGAAAGGGGACGGGTAGAGGTAGAGGTAGAGGGAAGGGCATTCAAGCGCAGCCACTGGGAGGAAGTGAGGTCATTTCAAGGTAAACGCGGTTGTCGGCTTTCCGGGGAAAACCTCTACTTCTACTGGAAAACAGATTTTAAATAAAAAATAAATCACTAAAACTAAAATAAAAAATAGAAACATACTTACAAATGTAAAGCAAGCAGATCAACAACAGGGAGAGAGTGTGCAGAGGGAATAATACTGAATTAGTAACAGTGACAATAGCATTTACACATTAACACATCAGCAGCAGTATGAACACAGCAGCGTGCATGATAATAATCAGCACAGTACTGTATGGACACATTATTCAGTCAAGTACAAATACTGGCATCATGCAGAGCTGCTGTCACAACATAACATGAATGATGTGAACACAGGTTGTAAATATGTTCTATAAACCTGTTAAATATCACATTATTTATTGAATCAAACAATCATGAATACAGTTATTTACACTGAATTAACAGCTGCATGTTAAAAAGGCCTAAAAATAGATCATAAACCTCAGCCATGGTTATAATTAATATTCTGAGATGCAACATTAAAATGTAAGAAAGGCAGACCTCATTAGGAGTAAATGTCCAAACACTAAACCAAACATTTTCTTATAAGTTTATTCTCCTTTAATAATCTCGGTGACCGCCACGAAGTCTCAAAATAAATACCGAGTTTAAAGATGACAGATTTGGAATAAAACAGCGCTGAAGTAAGAGGCTATAAGTAACATCCTTGTTTAGTTCGGGCTGTGAGTGATTTCACCTCCGGGAGCAGCAGCAGGTTAGAGGTGGACACTGGAACATCTGGACGAGCCTCATTAATCTACCTCAGCTGCTCTTGTTAGCGCCCCCCCCCCCCCCCCCCACACACACACACACACGTGTTTTTAAAGGTCTCACACACACACACACACACACACACACACACACACACACACACACACACACACACACACACACACAGAGCTAAGGGCCTGCGGTGTCTGGCCCATGGAGGCAATCTGCACCAGCAATGCAACAAACAGCTAAATACGTCCTCCACCTCGTAGGATCCTCCACGGCTAAATGCCCAGAGTCGTCCCCGTTCTTGTTGGCATATTATGATTACAATTTTCCCTACAGTTAGCATTTTGTGTGGGAAAATAAGCTCTTTCTCCCGAAAACCAGGTTATATGCTTCTCCTTGGAGTGCATTTAATTTCCGTGGCTCATCCTTAACCCAAAGACTCCTCATTGACTCCTGTAACTGCGGTACATTTAGCAGAGTCTGGAGGGTAACTAATACCAAAATATCTTTGCAAGAGTTGAATCAAAAACGCCCACAAACAGTAACATAGCTGCTTCACAACATAGCACAGCAACAAGAGATGTATTCCCCGTCTGTGGCGGTGAACACAACACACAGGCCTGCCAGAACTGCACCCTCGGCTTCATAATAGCAGAGCAAACAGAAACCGAACCACAGTAAAGATGCATATCGCTGTACGAGTCCACTGTTGTCCCACTCAGGCTTGACTTGGCAAAGTATTTTACTTCCTGTTATATCTCAAGCTTCTCTGTACCGAGTTTTAGGCTGTTTTTAAGGTCCAATTTGCAACTTCGACCAATGTAAAGGCTAAATGTTGATCTTACAAATTTATCTAAATGGTATTAATAACGGAGCAATAAGATCTGCCACTCAGGCCTCTACAGATGATGTCATTTCATTCAATGGACACGTTTCGAGATCGGTGCCTCGATAGAGTTGTCAGCGGTATCGGCTGTATTTATTGAATTTGATTGGTGGCGCTGGATGCACTGCCTCCCAGATGTCATGACAAATTGGTGTGGGGCGGAGGCAGACATTAGACGGCGAGTGTTGAGAGGCGGCGCTGCACAAATCAATCTGTACGAATGACTTTATGTGCTCCTGGAGGCTCTGACAAGTGCTGGGCGGCACGCCAGCTCGCAGGCTTTACTGCAAAAGCTGTAGAAAAATGATGTGGGCGGGATGAGCTGCACTACAAACATCTTTAACCCTTTACCAGCCTGAGCGCAGCCTCGGGACCATCAGAACCAGACTGAAAGCTGCCTGGGCCTCTGGGACTTCAAAAACCCTGCCCTCAATATTACATTCAACAGATTTATTCACGTTTTCTTGGCCTGATTCACAGAGTTTTAACGCAGGCATTTCAGCCCACCGGTTGTGTCACATTCTCTTTGAACGTGGATAACTGTGATGAGTCCACCATCATGATTATTTTCATTATGGGTTAATCAGAAAATAATCAGTCTTTGCTGCTGTCTGCAGACACTTCACTCACCACCTGAAGTCGTACTCTGTTAACTCGTGCAGTTTTATGTGATTATGTAGAACTCATTTACTATTTATGGCCATAAAAAAATTGTAATTATATTTAGTTTTTTCCATGGTAGCTGTTTACAGTGCATGTGTTCTCGTACATGCTGCTGTGAAACTGTTTATTTTATCTGTAGAGCTACAGTTAACAATCATTTTCATTATCAAATTAATCTGCAGATTGTTTTCTTAATTATTTGTAAAATTTTGTCAAAAACTTGCGTCTAAGCTGATCATTAGTACTACCTTATGGCATACAGGGCCACGACAGTTAATAACAAAGCAGGATTTCAACTTGCCTGTCACCTTGTTGTTTTGATTTGTACTGTTGCAGCTCATTGATTATTTGATCCAAACGGTCCGATGACTCAGTTCCCCTTTAAGATGCCTTCCAAGAACTGACAATGAAAAGCCAGCGTGTTCCTCAACAGCAGTCAAAGTGCTGAACCTGCTTACTCGTTGTGATTCATCCTGCAGTCGAGCCTCGGTCACATCTCAAATCTTTACCGTGAAGATTTAACAGAATGAGCCCGGACTTCACTGCAACTGAAGTTATCCTCCAGGGGAAACAACATGTTGGTGACAAGCAGTCAGCTGAGCAGAGTGACTGTCTAAACGTGGCCGATAGCTTAAGCAAATTGTCCGTGAATGGAAACAAATGGGGCAACTCCATCCTGCAGGGGCAATGAGGCATTTTATTACCATGGGAACACTGAGGAGATACAGGCTGGTGCTGCGGCTGGTATCACAGCTGCTCCCAATGTTAATAGGCAGAAATAAACTGTCATGTAGCCCTAATCTGCTGTGCAGACATTATTATAATTACCTACCTTAGAATACATCAAGCTGCTGCATGTCTGTTCACAAATATTGTTACAAGTGAGAATAACATGCTTTCTGACTCCATGTAAAATAATGAATCTGCTTTTATTCAATAGCTATTTTGGCATCAATGTGCTGCTCCACACGATATTCAGGTTGAGGAAGAGCAGAGGCCCGAGTCTGGACTGTTTGCAGAGGGAGGAGGAAGCATCCTATCACATCCAGGTAGATTTACATCTCATTAAAATAGCAGACACATCAAACAAGAAGCTGTTATATGCACATTTGATTACACATCCACCACAGTCACAACACATCATTAATGGTCTGTAATACCTTTTAAATATTGAATATTCGGTTGTTGTAAAAACACATAACTGTGAACTGTTTTGATAAGAGATTAATCCTCCAGTCACTTTTAAGCAAAAATGTGAAATCATTCTCTGCTTCCAGCTTCTTTTCTTTATACGTTGCTTTTCTTTGTTTTATACAAAAATAAATGAACATTTTGACTGATGCTCAGATGTAACCTGCATTGAAATATACCACCTACAGTGGGACTACTTAAACGGGTTTACAAAGGCCTTATCACTATGTCGTGCTTTTAACCTGAAGCCGATCTATTGCTGCTCTCGTGCTTGCCTCTATCAGCACTCACTAATTTCCTTGCTGAATAATTAGCTGTCAGATTTACCCAAATAAGGCGTATCTCCTCCTATTAACACAGCTAATAATCCCTGATAATGAGAGTTATATTTCCTGCACCCCCATTGTCAGACAGAAGTGATGCAATTAAAGCTAAATTGTTTTTTTTTGTTTTGTTTTTATTGTGAAGCCATTTAACATAACAAAATAACATTTTTGGCTCAGTCCTGGCAAAGAGTTTATTTTTCTGCTTCCTATAATTATTCATATGATCTACATAATCTATGATGAATATTTAATCCAGTTCAATGATGAAATACCTGCAGGTTCTGGATGCAACCATGACTGACCTTCATTAGACATTGAGTTGAGGCTTGCTGTGTCACTTTCAGGGGAACCCGAACATGCATCGAGTTAAAGTGACACAGCTTGTGTTTTCATGCTCAAATTAACATGTTGATTGGATCGAGGCTGCAGAAGAAAGATGCAGCTGCTGCTGCTGCTGCTGGTCACGACTTTCTGCATAGATGCATCACACATGTTTCCATTTCCGGACATATCACGATCTTAAAACTTTTTTGGCCTATTTCTAGCAGAAAAGTTTGATCAAATGTCCCTCTCTTACAGGCAGGCATCAACACTACAACATGGCTATAAGTAACACCGGAACTACGACATGTCGTTAGATCTATCAAACTCGTCCGATAATGGATCTCGCTGCTCCCAGCTCCGTTGCTAATTACAGGTATGCACAGGTGTGACTCCCTACTGACCCCGCCAGGTGAGCGCGGTGCCACCGGTCCAATGAAGCACCACAGGAGCCCTGACGAGCCGGCTAATCCGCCGGCTAACAGCTAGCAGCTTTGCGTGATGTGCTGAACGACGTAGAAAACATGAACAAGTTCAAACAGGCCTCGTTTTTAAACGTGACACACAAACACGTCACGAACCGGGATATCTTTGCACCCTCTAAAATTCGGCATGCCTTAAATACGTAAACACAGCTTAATTGGGTTTGTGTTCAGTAATAACTACCCGCTGTCCTTGTCGTTTCTCGCCCCATTAAATGGTCACTTTTCCCCCCGGACCTCGGCCCACACACCGGGGCTAGCGCTACTCACTTCTCCGTGGAGGAGTCCTTGGAGGTTTCGTTGTTGCCGTCAGTCTTGGAGCAAAAGCCTCTCGCAGCAGACCTCCTCGGGAGATGCTGCGGGACTTTCCACCCGCCGAACGGCCTCCCTCCGCCCGGCGACCTCCGGTCCGGACCGGCGGTGCCGAAGCAGGCGGCGGGCGCAGGTGCCGCTTTCACGCCGCCGGTCAGCGGGCGCTTCAGCTGCGTTTGAAACACCTCCTTCAGCGCCACCGTGGACCGAAAGTGTAACATGTCAACCCTGTGGAGGAGACTGCCCGACTACAGCACCGAGAAAAGGAACCTGGAAAACGGTGCTTCCCGGTGATTGTCGGCTTCCTCGGTCGACTAACGGTTTTCCCGGTGACTCGACAGCAGAGCATTTACCACAACCTACCGTCCATGCCCCGCGAGTTCTGATTGGACGGTCTTATCCTCTACCTGCATCTGATTGGCCGAGAGGGCTGTCGATTAGCACAACTGTCTCGCCCACTGTCCTGGCCGGGTGTGCGTCGTGTTTTGATCCTTATTTAGAGCAATTACGAGCATAAACTTACTTTTATAATGTTTTTAAGAGGGGAAACATCCGAGAAAACACTCAGCTGTATTTTAGAGTGAGTTTTTTTTTTACTCTGAGCTTGTATGTAAAATGCACAAAGATGATGCAGAGCAGGTAAAGATCACTTTAAGCCTCTTTACCTGCTGTTAATATGTCAGTTATAGACAGTAAAGTGGCTCAAAGCAGCTCAGTGACATTACTGTGCAGGACTTTCACTGCACCGACCTTGTGTTGGCAGTGATGTGTGGTCCTGATCCGCCACCGTGTGGATTCTTTTGGTACTGCACACACTCAGGTGGGAGGTTTCTCGGCAGATGGCACTCTGTCCTTGACAAAGTAAATACAACACCATCTCCTGGTTAGAAATGTTTTTTCATGCACAGGCAGCAGAGCCAAACTTCACAAGCAAAGAAAAGATGACAAAAAGCTTATGAATTATGACCGTATCAATACAGTCATTCTTTGTAAGAATATATATCTGGGAACTAACAATATTGTGCATGAAAGGTAGTCATAAATACTGTGCCACACTCACGTGTAATTCCTTTTAAGGAGACCAAAATAGCTCAACTGAAACTTAGACCAGAGTCAGACACCATTTCAGTGTTTGCTTTGACCTCTTTGATGGCCCACGTAAAATAATGACCTACAAAAGAGATTAGTTACTGGAAAGTATTTGGTAAATTGACGCACTTTACTTTTTTCCTTATCTGACTATCTGAACCTCGGCAAACTCCACCCACCTGGAGCTCCAAGTAGGATAACACAAACAAATGAGTGATGAGTAATAACGCTTCCACTAACCTTGAACATTAAACATTCATGAATTTGACCTAAAAAAAAAAATTGCTGTAGTTGTGATTTCAATGTGATAAGAAATAAAGGGGACTTCCAACAAAATTTACAGGAATCTTCATGTTTCCTCTTAAAAAAACCAAATAACGAACTCCTTTTTTTTTTTCAGCGATGGAGGAAAATGTGACTGTTGCTGCTACAGATCATCACCTAAAGTATGTGGACAGCCCTGAGTTTGTTCACACCCAGCAGCAGATTAATGCCCTTTGCTTTTATATGGGTTTGGGTGTCCACATACTTCTGCAGCCTTGAAAGCTTTTTACTGAACCACTGTTGGCTTTTAAGAATAAAATTGAACGGGATTAAATGGGATTAAAGTAAAATTTGTCCAAACATGTTCCTACTTTGTGAAAACTTCTATTAGTGGATTCCTTTTAGGATGAAAAGATTTGAACTTTCTGGACAGAGAACGGAAACAAATGACCTTTTTTTTATTATTATTGTAAATGCAAAATTAAGTTTTGAATATCTAAAAGCTGCATGACTGATGCAGCAGTAAACCAGAAAACAAAGGAAGGCAGGAAAGGAGACAAACAAGACGATCCCTAACGAAGCTGCAGGGAGGAGAGGCGATAATTCACCAACACCCACACCTTCTCAAAAGCAGTCAGCTTCCTGCTCCTTTCAAAATGAGGGTGATGGGTGCGCTCGAATCCCTCCCACGCTGCTTAGCGGCTGGCTTCCGCCCACCGCCCGTGGAGCCGCCCACCTCCAGCCGTTGCCACGGCAACACATCATCATCAGTGACTTGCACTGGAGGAGGAGGAGGAGGACAGGGAGGGGAGGGGTGGCCGTTTGAGCGCCGAGCAGGGCTGCCACTGCGAACAGCAACCAGCGTGGGTGTTCATGAGCTGAGCTATTCTCCAGAGAAAATCTGTCTACATGTGTGTGAGAGAGGAGGGAGGGCGGGAAGGCGGGCGGGGGGTGGATGGGGGGGAGGGGGGTGATGGGAGGTTTGTGAAAAGGACCTGCGTCAGAGTGAGTCATCAGCCAGTTTCACAATGTGTTGATGTGACGCTGATGCAAATGGCCTGCGCAGGGATTCATCTCCCCAAGATAAAAAAGAGGAAGAATCAGAGGACAGAAGCTGCTTCACAAGAAGTCTCTGCTGGTTTCTTTCATCCCTCAGCCTCCTGTTACCTGTCTCCTCTTGGAAAAGATGACCCAGCACTTCTGCTCCCTCCCAGCTCCACTCACATTCACTCAGAGACTCTCTGGAAGTTGTTTCCTGTGACCAACAGCTCAGATTTTCCACCAAGGATCCAAACCAGTGACGTTCCTGTTAGTTTTCGAGCAAGAAACTGAAACTCCAGCAGGTCCTCCCTGCAGCAGGAAGCCCATGTATAATCTAGCAAAACATTATTATCACTAAATGACAGTGCAGTTAGGACGAGAAGCTGTTATTACAGGACGACAAAGAGCTTTCTGACCCATTAGTCACTTTACTCATTCTGACCTGAGCAACGCCTCCGGCGAGTCTACAGGTTCTTCTGACAGACCTCGTTATCATGCAAACACACAAAGACAGCACGGGTTTAAACATTGATGACAGAGCGCGCCACACAATAGAGTTCAAAAAATAAAGTTTAATGTTTATGTGCTGTATAACAAATAAAATATATTAGTGTTTAAAAAAACAGGTGCATAACTAGGTGAAGCCTAATCTATCACTTTACAATAAACAGTGAGGAGAACGGTGATCAGTGAGACGGCACCTCAGACATGCGCTATTCTCTCAAACATCGTGTCACGCTGACTCGGCCAGTGTTTGAGCCAATCAGGCTTTCGTCTCCAAACATCGATGGCGTTTTCTCCCAGAATTCACCAGAAACTTCTGTGAAGTTTATCTCGAGTCCTTGTTGGTTTCTTGTCTTTGTGGCTGCTTGAAACAAAAACCACCTCATGGGCACCGAGTCTTTAAATACAAGTCCAGTCTGTGCACTGAAAGTGAGACGACACACACATTTCCCACAGATTCCCACCCTGATGACAGACGTACAGTTACTGAGCACATGACAAAATGATGGATCCATATAGTATGCAAATAGACTTATTACCTACATAAATATTGCATTGGTCTCTCATTACGTCGAGTGAGACTAAACTATGTGCAGGGAGCGGGGGGACGGACGTCTCTATCATCTCAGACCAAACAGACGTATTTACACAATGTGGCGAACACGTAAAAACACAGTCAACTGTTATGTATCTACCTCTAAACAGCAAAAACACATTTGAAATATGCACTGATGGCCATCACAGGTGGATCAAACACGGTTAAGAGCTAAGGCTAACAACATTATCATCATGTAAAGCATGTTTTTATACACCAGACACTTTCACACGGTTGTATTTTTTCCTCAGTGACACTTAAGGTTTCTTTTTTTGTTTTTGCTCTACATACATAAACACTGTATTGACACCAAAAATCTACAGCAAAGTTACACTTGACAAAGGAAAACCCTGGTTGAGAGATTAGGCTAGCACTATTTGTTATCACGGTACTATTTACAGACCCAGACTGCTGCTCCACTGCGAACAGCAAGAAGCAGGGATTTTGCTTTTGTTGTTGAAAAACCACATACCTGCGCGCTTTAATATTTTATTCACATGGTGCGACCTGTGGGGCCGCTGAGAGCTTGTCGGATCTCTTTAAAAAAAAACAAAAAAACACAGGGATCTTTATTCCTGAAATACTCCCTGTCTGCAGATGCGTGGTTTCGGTTCAACAGCAGTGTTTTGCTAAATTACAAAGTGAAATGAACCAATTAGCTCGGCCTCCGGCATGCCAGCCCAGCCATTCTGCCAAGACGAATGACAGAGGTCCCCTGCTGCTCTTCCACAACAGCTCCTATACATCCTCTTCTTAAATTACCTCCCATAAATATACACAAGACAAGAGCGAGGAGGGAGGGAGTGATTAATCCCACCTCTCCTGTTCTCGCTTCTGAAGTGAACGACAAGAAATGTAAAAATAAGAACCTGCTACAGGGGCTGGATCTTAACTCGGTCTCCCTACAGTACGTACACCTTAGCTTTGAGTTACAGTACAAATGCAGACGTTAGATTCGGGAGAGTGACGGAGGCTCAGAAGATGTGGGGCGACCGCCGGAGCTGCTCATGATATTATTAGTATGAGTCTGAAATTAGACTGACACTTGTACGTGTTCAATACTTTATTCTATAATGTGTTGATGACTGGAAAGTATCTTAAGAGAGCATTGAAAGTCCAAAAGTTTGGATGTCTTCATAATTACCAAAGATCATCTGGATACACTGTCTGGTAACCATGAATGTATAAAATATTCCACCAATTTACCCCCTACCGTGTGGAAATATCATAATAACAGTAAAGAGAACAGTAGCTACAGAGATACTGTTGTTCACAGGTTACTTGTTTTACATATGGCACTAAATGAAAAGTCAAAGGATCACTAAAGTGCTCTGGGGACCATGAAAGACGAGACAAAGTCGGATGCCAGTAGACATGTTGTCATGTTACCAGCTTCGGGAGACCTTTAAATATCAGCTCTGTGGTATTTGTATAAAGTGCTCCCAGTACGCTGAACATGGCCTATATTTCTCCCCTCAAAATCATTCTTTTTGTTTCGTTTCTGAATCTGCGCCTGAGTTAAGATTCAGCCCCGGCGTCTCCGTCTGCAGCCTGGCTGTCCAAAGAAAGCAACGAAAACAACACCCAGGCAGAGGTAAGGAGTTCACACACGTCTCACTCTTAAATTACATGTACAGCTAACGTGTACAGTTAAACCACGGACAAAGACCAGCGGAGCACCGAGGGGCTCCTCGACGTGCTCTCCAGGTGCTTTGGCAAGTAACTTTAAACACAAAGAAAAGACAAAATAAAATACAAATAAATGCTTTTCATGAGGCAACATTGGTTGTTAAGGCTCTACTGTGGCTGTGCTTGCTTAGTATCTATTGATGGGGAATAACTGCATACTGTCAAGTGTGAGTAGAATGAAGTGGGGCGGGGGGGGGGATGAGGGGGAGTTGGGTGGTGAGGCGGGAGGCACTATGTGGAGTCTTCAGGCTCTGACTTGATGGTCTTCTTCTCTGCGTTGCTCGACGCCCGCTGTGACGTCCCATTTTCTAAAGACAAATATAAAGAACGGTGTCGTCAGCGAAGAGGTTTATAATGAAGCATGAGCTGAGAGAACAGCTCCGGCTGGACGTCTAACACCACCGACCTGTTGCTGGTGTTTTGGTCTCATCTGTGTTGTTGTTGTTGTTGTTGTTGTTGTTGTGGTTGTGATGGCGTTTCAGTTCATTGGCTAGCTGCTTGCCCAATGGGAGGTCGCCCTCCTGCATCGTCTGACTAACCACCCGCAAGTTGATTGGTCGTTCATCTGGAAAAAACAGACCACAAAGTTAGGATATATTTAACGTTTTCATGACCTGTGGGAATGTAAATCCTCGACAACAGAAGTCAGCTGATGCCCTCTGCAGAGGAAGACCATCAGATACAAGCAAAAGTCCAGAAAGGACGAGTAGGATTGTTTTTGTGGTTTAAGTAAAAAAAAAGTTAACATGTTTCTGATTCAAGGTTTTGTTTAGTTTATTTATTAATAATAAAGTATGATATTTACTAATAAATACCCACCAAATACGAAATCCCATTGCAGCTACTGTCTATCACATTTAACAGAGCTAAACCCAGTTTGTAGATGTTGATCTACTGCCAGCTTTGTTTTGCATGTTTAATATTCCCAGAGGCAACAAAATGTGTGTTTGTTTAAACCGTGTGAGAAGAGGACACAACCAGAGGACGAAATCAAATCTCAAATGGCGGAAAACGCAGACGGATAGATGGCGTTTCTGTTTTGTTTCATTTATTAATGTGAGGAAGGTTAAAGTCTCCTCATCAATCAGATGCTTTGTGGACGTCGTTAAGTTTCCATCACATTTTTAGTTTATACGGAAACAAACTTTTTCTGCCTGTTCCAACTTTTTTCTCAGTATCTAAGCATCTTTTTTTTATTTTGGGTTAATAAAAAATGCACATAAAACAGATGGCGATGCACTCAATGTGATTAAACACGATTCTCTCTGTTTTAGATTTCTAGGATATGTAACCTCAAGCAGTTGTTGAATTTTTCTGGTTTTAATGGAGCCGTTTTACTGCGATAAAACACATTAAGAAGAGAAACAAGGTTGAGACAGAAGCAGATACAGACAGAGAGAATAAAAAACAGAAGGCTGTGGGGAGAAAGGTGAAGACAGGCAGAGGAGCAGAGGGAGAAGAAAAGAAATGAAACATGACAGAGAGGAAAAGAAAGGAGAAGAAGAAGAGGAGGGAAAGCAGAGAAGAGGAGGGGGAGGAGAGAGAGAGGCAAACAGAGAGAGAGAGCGAGAGAGACGCCCCCCTCCAGGCAACTGGCTGGAGGTAAACAGGCGTAGGCGTGATAATTACAGGTGCATTGTGGGATTTGTGGGAACAGCGCTATAATGAGCTGTCGGGTGTGGGTGAGGGAGGAAAAGGATGAAAATGAGATGAGGCCCGGAGGAGAAGTAAGTTCCTGAATAATGATGCTTTTCTTCTTCCGCCCTCTGCGTTTGAGAAGTCAGAGCAGCAAGAAAATGGAGATAAGAGAAAAGGTGACAGCTGTCGCGGCTGGGTGTGGAAAATCAGCACCTATAGGTGTTGTTTCTATCCACGCAGCCGCGTACACATCTTGTGGCATTTAGGACATGAAATAAGTCTTCAAACGAGCCCGACGCACTCCAAAAACAACCACATCGAATCAAGATAAACTCAGTCGCTTTCTCCTGACTGGCCACAGGGGGCATCAGTGAGTCAACTACAGCCGGCAGAAGAGATTTCTGCTTTACCGGAAACAGTTTCAGGATTTTGACTTTACACTTCGAGTGAAGCCACAGCGGCCTCCATCGAGATGTTGGCGTCAGGTGACCTGCGACGCCTCTCGTCCTACCTTGGTTGTCTCTGCTGGAGTCAGCGGCGGCTCCGTTGGTGTTCTGTGCGTCGTTGAGGTACTTCAAGGCGGCGGGGGGGATCCTCCAGTCCAGAGCCTGGAGCCGCTCCTGGACGGCTGCGTCCTGCAGGATCTCCATCTGCCTCGCCAGCAGACGCTCCAGCTGCATCTGACGCACACAAACAATTCACACGGGGAGTTAAAGGAGTGACGGCTGATCCTTTTTTCTGCGTCATAACCAACACGACCAACAAACTTCAGTGGGTAAAAATATTTGAGTGAGCAAAGATGGATTAAGTTCTAACTTTGTGGGCTTTTTAAATAAAACAGACTAAAAATGAACTTTTCGTGTGAACCTTTGGCCGCGTGTGTTAAAATAACTTCACAACTGACTTAAAGTTTGTGGTCCTGCAGCAGAAAAACGGGCTGCAACCAACAAACACCATCATCCAGTCAGTGAGCATTAACACAGACGACAGCTGAAGTAAAGACTGAGGAGCTGTTGACACTTGTGTTCCATTCAAACTGAAACGTTGAGGAATAAAAACAAGAGTGATGTGCGGTTATTGTCAGTCGTCGCGTCACTGTCAGTGTAAATTACTGAAGGACGTGCTTTACATCCTCACGCGGTGATACGAGCAGCAGTTCACAGGGCCTGCGGCACGAACACAGCCATGAAATCTCTTCTTCTTCTGAATGCGATTTCTAGAAATCACATCAACGTGACAAGTGTAACTGCAGCCACACAAACACGGACTTATTAACCAGGACGCGCGCACACACACACACACACACACACACACACACACACACACACACACACACACACACACACACACACACACACACAGAGACGAGACATGTGTTTGCACACACGTGAAACGCAACGCAGTCAACATGTTTTCTGGGTAATGAGTTATCATAAAGCTCTCCTCCTACACTCCGGCTCTAATTAGGAACAAGCAGCAGCAGCATGGAAACCAATAAAGAGCGTCGCTGGGATCAGACTGGATCCTGCTGCCACCAACATCTGCTGCCGAACCCAACAACTAAAGAGCCGCCGCAGCTCTGATTTCCTCATTTCAATACCTCTCCGACCTTGAGCTGTGACTGGACCAGTACTCACACCTGTACCTCCCACAGTACCACAGACACATATTTCTTTCAGTCTTGACCTTGAAAATAATAGTGTGACAAAAGGAAAAAGAAACTTTATGTGCTCATGAAGTCCATGAGGGGTGTTTGAAAGCTCTGGAAATGTCCCTTCCTGTCAACCACAATGAAATCATTTCTGTTAAACACGTCGACCAATATGCTGCCTTTTCTTAAAACAGATGGAATTTCAGCGAAGTTTCTTGGACCCGGTATGTTGGACTGGACTTCAGAAAGTGAAACGTTTAAAAGAATAAAACGCTCTCTGTTGATGTTCTGAAAATCTAAATTGTCAAGGAAACTCTATTGTTTCGGCCTGACATACGATGAGACTCCTCTGATTCCCTGAATGAGGAGTAAAGCTCCCATAAAGGACCCCCGGCCTCAGGAACTAACTGTCCATGAGAAGTGTTGATTGTGGTCACATTGTTCAGTCAAAGACACGTTCTTATCCTTGTGAGAGGTTTAGTACCGGCCACACCACCGAGCTGCTGCCAATAAACATCACTGCGTTGTCTCCTCTGCCTCCTTCACCTCATCTCCACGATTTCCATCACAAAAATCAAATCCTTTTGTCCTCGTCTGCTCACCTGCAGATTTCGTCCGACGGTTTCTTCTCCTTTCGACTTGGCGCATGCCAGCTGCTCCCTCAGCATCTCCTGCCTCATCTGGATGGCCTGCAGCGCCTCCTGGATGTCGAAGAAGTTCTCCTGAAAGAGTCGGAAACAGACGAACGTGGTTTTTTTTGTCTGTACACAGTATTGTTTTTTTTTGTTTTTTTTAAACATTTTAAGGATCATTTAATGTTTTCCTTGATATGATTTCAAGCAGAGCAGCAGAGACCAAGGACACGTCTCCGTGCCGTTTCTGGGGGGTCAAAGGTCCTGAGAGGAGTTTATTTCTGCAGCTACACAAATCAAACTGGATGTTGTTCATCATGTGTTCTGATATTTGTTAGCATTCAAACTTCTTATAGACAGTCTAAAAAAAATATAGATATTGTTGAGAAGGCTTTGAAAGAAACAACATTAAAGTCATTAGAAAATATGGTCAAACAGTTCAAATGAATTTATTTGTTTTCTGAAGGTTGAATTAATAAAATGTTTAATTTTAATACTTTATTTGCTGTAATTAATGTTGACTCTATCAGTTTTGCACTTACTTTGCCAATTTTGACCTGTTTGACAATTTACATTAATTTGAACTTTGTTGTTATATTCTAAATAATTTTACATTTATTTATTTACGCACCAAAACAACAATATAAATAATCAAAAGTGTTTTCTTTCATTTTCTATCCAAATTAAAAGCATTGGTAAATACTATTTTGTACGGGTATTACAGAAATTAAGGTTATTCATTCAAAAAACAGTGCCACTACTATTCTGACATAAAAAAGTAAATATTCTTATGGTTATTGCTGTTATTATTGGCAAACATTGACAGACGATGACTATTTCCTTTCTTTTCTTTCTTTTCTGTTTTGCAGAACAGCAGGCTGACATAAACCGGTGCAGGAATTCCCCCTTTCAGGAGCTCAGAGTGCTTTTTGTGAGCAGGTGTCGGTTCGAATCCCGGCAGAGTTTGCAGCCGCCACATGTTTTCGATCATCGGTTTTCCACGCTGAGAGGAGCCATTCAAAGGCCGCTCTCAGCCAAGTGTGTCAGGAGAGGAACGCTGAGAGATCGCTTTGTACTCTGTTCAAGGCTGCTGCTGCTCTGTCCTCTGTGTTTCTGATAACTGCTCTCAGAGGAGCTCCATCTGCCAGAGCTTTATGTTTGAAATATCAGGAATTAACCAATGAGGGCCTTCGACACCAGTACGAGCAACCAAAAGAGAAGCAGTCCAACACTTGTTGATCTTTAAATGAGGATCATCATTTTTGCATTGATATGTTAATTATCATTATCAGGTAATTTGGTTTTTTATTTTCTCAGTGAAGTGATTATTTCTTCCAATTAACAAGTGAAAATGTTTAACAAAGTTTCCCAAAGTTTAAGAAGTCATTAAAAAGTGATTTTTTTATTTTTTTAATTTTTTTTTTCTCCATGCAAACAACTGTTCAAGTACCCAAAATACTCCAAGTGCAGTCAGTTAGGACAAAGCAAAGCAGCAAATTTTCACATTGCTTGTCATTTTTGCTTTAAAAATATCTTGCAAATCAAAATATTAGCCAGATCATTTCAGCTATAGACTCATGATCTTTGGGGAAACAGACAAAAAGTTGCATCAAGACAGAAATACTGATGCAAAGCCACAAAAATCAATCCACATCTGTAACCTGGCTGCCGACCTCACCTCTGTTTTAATCCTTTTAGGGGACGGCTCGTCTCTGTCGCCACAGCGAGACCTGCAGAGAAACGACATTGTGAATGTCATCACTTCCTTTTTAACGGCTCACATCCAGTTTTAATGCTGCTGAGGAAAATATAACCTATGTGTGACTCGCACAGGCGCTCATATGTGGTCAGATACTCGGTCTAAAGTTCTTACTTCCCCTGCAGACATGATGATTTCCATGTTAAGAGAAAAGTGGTTGTGAGTGGTGCAGGTTGGCTCTTACTTGCTGGTGCGGTAGGTGTATTTGTAGGTGACCTCTCTGGAAATCTGCCGGGCGAGTCCAAACAGCTCGTCTCTACGTGTCAGCAGAGCCATGTCCCTCATACAGAGCTGAGCCGCCGCCTCGTTCACCGTCAGCTACAGATTACACACAAAAGAGACAGATTACACAAAATATCGACGTCATGGATCCCTGAGGACAGATTCAGAGAGATGCGTCTTTATCTACCTCATGGAGCGTCAGATGTTTGCCGTCCCTCCTCTTGGAGTCGAAGCGTCCGTAGATGGCGCTGTACTTCCGGATTTCCTCCTCCCTCCGCGGGTCATCGTCGCTCATTTCAAAGATGTGTCCGATCATCTTTGCCAGTTTCTTGTTGTTCTTGAGCTGCTCTTTGACCTCAGCCAGGTCTGTCTTAGGGAGTCCCGGTTGCATCCTGTCCACACACTCCAGGACAGACTGTATAGCTGTGGCATCCAAAGCCTCTAATGCGTCCCTGGGTGAGGACGGGGAGCCCAGGTCTGACGGCGACAGGCTGTGCTCGCTGTCGTTGCTGTGGCCCGACCAGAACCGAGCCTCGCTGCTGCCTTGCAGAGGCGACCCGGCCGACACTTTGTCCCTCGCCACCTCCAGCTTTCCCGGGTCGGAGCAGGCCGCGGCGACAGCTTTGGGCATCTTGACGCTGGCGGTGTTGGAGCGGTCCTGAGTGCTGAGCAGCGTGGGCGAGCCCTCGGGCAGCTTGTAGACCGGGATGCTGCAGACGGGCAGCGAGGTGAGCGGCTGGTTGAAGATGGCCGGGTTGGTGACCCAGTCGCGCAGCGCCTTCTGCAGGCGGCGCACGTGCAGCGGCTTGCTGGCCATGCCGACGAGGGCCATGATCTCCAGGAACTCCTCCTCGCCGGCCTCGCACAGCTGCTGCACGTCATCGCCGCCCTGCTGGATGAAGGCCTCGTAGTAGTAGAGAAGGTTGGCCCGCTGCAGGATCCTGTAGAGCTGCAGCTCACCCAGGGTTCTCGGCAACACCGCCGCCATACCTGAGAGAGGAGGAACAACACGTTAACGAGCTTCTGGGTCTTCTGGTCCTTTAATCAAATGAACAACTAGAAACCAACAAGGCACCATCCCCTTTAAAGACACGGTCTTTCCACTTCCGATGTAGAAATGTCAGATAAGTCACTGGCCGACTGCGGCGCCTGAACTCCTGCTGAGCTCCAAATGGTGAGAAAAACCAAGCGGCCCTTCATGGAAAAGTCAGAGGCAAAGGACCAGAGACGCACACAGGAAGTTAACTCATCACATCTGAATTCCTCTGTAGATTAGAGCTGATCGTGTTTGTCTTTTTGTGTCACACTGATCTCAACAAAGTGTTAACACCTGGAATCAGCTTTCTCTCTGCCTGCGTAGTTATTTAACAGCTATCGAGTGTTTTTGACCTCGGAGACGGAAAAAAATCTCAACTCAGAATCATCACTCAAGTTTCCAGGCAGTCTTCATCAACTGAGGAAGACGAAGATGCTAAAAAAATACCTCCAAAAAGGACCCTGAATGGAACCTTTAAATGTCTAAATATGCACATTTCAAATCAAAACTTCTTTCTCTGCTCTTTTCATTGGCGGCTTCATGTAACCGCGGCTGTAAACCACATTTCTATGAAACGTGTACATGAATTTGATTTGGACTGGATGTTTTATCCCTGGCAGGTTCAGGATTTCAGGTTATCAGGCATCGACAGGTGTGTGAAAATTTTCCTTCGAGAATGCCGCGAGTGCCAATCATTTTCAGCATGAATGTGTCGTGCTTTGTCCCAGCTTGGTAATCCTCACCTATTCAGGTGTGTGAACGTGAAAACGTTCATGTGTGGAATAAAAACCAGAGCAGGAATGTGCAGGTAAAAACTACAGAACTGCCTTTAAAAGAGCTAATTCAGGCATTTTTGTGCTGGTGGAGCATCGATCTACTTTAATGTCACATTCTGCTTGAATGCACATGGTGATAAAACACTGGTATTTTTAATTTGCTGGTTTAGATCTAAATGTGAGTCTATCAGCATGAGATTCCACCTGTGCACATCTCTGTAAACAAACTTCTCCTGGTTGGTCTGTTTGGCTGTTTGTTGCCCGTCACATTTATCTTCGAAAGCGTTGCCGTCATTCACTCTGCCTCCAACCTCAACCGTCACAAAGCACAGACACGATCAAATCTGTGTCACTTGCCACCTTTAAACGGACAGAAAGCACCAGAAGAGCTCAGAAACAGGCTTGTTTTTGACTCTTCCTATGTGCATGTGAGGCCCTGCGGAGGCCGAGCTAACAGAGGAGTGGCAGTCAGCAGGCCCGGGTTGCTGGGAGGACCACATGCCTCTCTCCACCCCTGCAGGATGTGTAGGTGGTGGGTTCGCCTCGCCCAGAATAGGCCCAGAGAGCCTCAGCCCAGGGAGCCAGGCAGGCGTCGACTCACCCCGAGTCGTGAAAATGAAAAAGACGAAAGCTGCCTAAATCAAACTGACTGAAATCGTCACCTACAGAATATCAAGGCCAAGTCAAAGACCAGTAAGGTGGGTTTGTTTCCGACAAGGTCACCTTCAGACCCGCCTCTATAACTGTACAAACCACAAGATTAATGACTTTCTACTCAAGGACTCCTTCGTTAGCATTAAAAAAACCACAGGAGGTTTTAGTAGTTGATCCACGTCATGTTCCCGATCCCTTCCATCAACAAACACTGTCCAACTTTTCAGCTTCTCTGCTGCCTCAAAGCTGCCGTTCGATCCACTCTGTCAAGCTGCTGAACTTAAACTTGCAAAAGTACAATTCTTAAAAAAAAAGAAAGAAAAAAGTCCCATCCATGTCTTTACTAATGGAGTAAATGAACAACTGAATAATAGCAGTGTCACTCAGCAAACCTATCAACATGTCTAGACTCGAGTAAAGATGGCAGCTTGCTAAATTTATCCTCTTCTTCATCTCTTATTTTAATCCATCCATTTCTTTTCAGGTTCTACGTCACATTGTAGAAATCACTCCAATTCATTAACACTGGAAGACAAAATAAAAACAGAGTTTCTGAAACAGAAAGATACTTTCTTGAAACCGTGGGAGGATATGTGTGTAACTGCAGGTAATTACAGCCCATTGAAACACTGGTACAACATCACATCCAGCTTCTGTTCAGTTTATATGATACATTAAAGTATGGATTAAATGTAGGACGGCAGCATTGAAAAACATGAGCGTTTCCATCGACATCATGTCTACCCAGCAGGACAGACAGCAGACAGCTGGAAAAAGGAAGTTGTGATGAAGCAGAGTTGCTGTGTGAAAGTAAAGTCATGCATGAGAGCAAGTTCCTCCGGTGCCACAGCAGCATCATGATGCTTCAACATTAAACTAAAAAAACAAGCAAAAACATTCTAGTCCTTTCAGGCAGAAAGGTCCAAATCATCGGTGTCATCTTTATATCGAAGGGAAATGGTCTAAAAAACAGCTCCGCAGCTCGTCAGGTGATTTTCAAAATAAGAGGGGTATGTCTGTGCGTGCACTACCACATAGATTCTGACTCTGAGGCCTGAGAAAGCTGAAGCAAATTTGTAAGAAGTGTTTGACATCGTCTGAAGGCAAAAGTGGTTCCAACTCTGTCAGACAGAAAGTTAAAGAAGCGGTTTGAAGTGATGTGAAAAATGAGTTTAAATTCTGCTTTCTGTTCAACAAACAGAAGAATCCACTTTAAATGAACTTTGCATCTTTAAGTGTGTTACAAGCTGATCACAAAACATTTCTGTTTGGTGTGACAAGCCAGTTTCATGTGCAGCAAACACATGCAGGCTTTTACAATTCATGTTCCTGGGTTGAAGTTTAAGAAAGTAAACTATGACTGAAGCCGCAGTAAAATGAGATGTGTGCAGCTCATGTGTTGTCATTATTTCTGTATGCTTTATTAAAGCATTACGTTGCAAACAAAATGAGCACCAGACAGAAAAGAGAAGGTGCAGAACATGAAAATATATCATGAAGAAGAAGTTTGGTTGTATTTTCTGATTTTCATTTTACGTGAAGCCTCACTGAACAAAGAACATTCATGATAAGCATGTAGGCTGGTGGAGCTTCTTAAGGCGCTCTCCTCCTCCTCCTCCTCTTCCTCCTCCATCGGTTTAGGAGTCACAAGTCAATTGTTTCTAAGAGTCTTCAGGAACAATGCTTTTGGACATGTCTCCTCAGCAGAAGATGGATTTGATCATTGTCTGAGCCTGAAGTCTGTTCTGATCGCTGTGTAAAGATGACGGACTGTTGAACTGTTGATTTAGTAAAGTTGCAAAAATCGCCCCTCTGGTCACGACAAGGACGATCCAGTAAACAAACTCCAGCCCAATTATATAGTGTCACCCTGCAAGATCACCAGATTCAGTAGTGAGTTGGGGGCATTTAACTGATTCCATTTCAATAGAATTATAGCTGCAACTATTCATGATTCATTCATAATTTTTTGCAGAAAATGTTAAATATTCTGGTTCTGGCTTTTCCAGCTGTTTCACTTCACAGCTGCGTGTGAGCTGATTTAATATATATTCAGCTGCTGTGTGATCGTTGACTCGTGAGCATGCAGCAGGTAAACTGACCATCCACCTCCCAGTTCAACCTCCTGTCTGTAGATTAAAACACTCGTGGAAGCTGCAGCTTTAAAAGCACCACATTGTGTTTCTACAAATAGAAAACAGCTTCAGCGGAGCTTGTTGTTAGCGCGTTAGTTCATCATCCATCTGCACAAACACTCCCAGACTGATCACTAACAGCTATCTCGCACTAGTTTTATCACAACAGACGTGTGTGTGTGTATGTGTGTGTAATCAGCGGCTGTGATTGGCAGCCTCCAATTGAGGTCCTGCTTCACAAAGCAAGTTTAGCGAGTTTGGCTTTTCACCTGAAGAAGTCAGGTGTGCGCGCTGGCACAAAGGTACCGGTGGCACACGTAGACCACACACACTCAAAGCTGAAGGCTGCTGAGTGGTTTTCCAGGTGAAGTGCCACGCAGCAGCGCTCCCCCAGTGAAATGAGAAATGATTTGATTTCACTGTGATTCAGTAGGAATTTCCCAGTTTCTCAACGATGTTGTAATCATCACTGGGAGCACTGTGTTCAAACATGAGTGTGTGTGTGTGATGTGACTTTAGTCCTTGAAAACAGTTTAACCTCGTATTTAGAGCAATTACTGAGTGGCTGCTATTAAAAATGTGTTTGTAGCAGCTAAAACTAGCACAAATGAGCCGACAGCACAGCTGACAGTAACATAGAAGAGATGGCAGAGCATTCAAAATGGGAAATTCCTCTAATATTCCTGTAGTAACGTGTCCATGGCTCTGTAGTGAGTTTGTGACGTTTCAACTCCTGTTATATTCACATGACAACCATTTGTCCTGCACAGGAAGACTCAAGCTGCAGATAATAATGCTTTAATGCATTTCCATCTCTTACAGTTTTCCTATAGTATGCTAAGGCTGTGACTGGTGCACAATAGTGAGTTTACAATGACTTTTGTGGTATGATATATATCTATATCTATATCTATATCTAGATATATATGCCAAATGCCATATAATATTCCTTTAATGTATGTTGATCTCTTGTAATACATCTATAGTGTTCTAATGAAGACTTGAAGTCTCTGTATAATGTGCAGAAACTATTTTACAGTCATGTCTTTCTCGCTATAATATTTATTCACGGAGTTTTAGCGCGGACATGCAGACTTATCATCACGTCCAATGATATTTTCAAGCATTTTCTACAATATTCTTTACAAAATATGATCAAGTTGAGAACAAAAGCAGCGGCAGCAGCAGGTCACATGCACGATTAAATCCATTGTGCCTACCTGGTGAGTTTCTGGCCCCCTTTGGTCCGCCCTGGTCCAGTTCCTCTTCTTCTCTTTCTCCTTCTTCTTTATGAACACAAACCCTGGGTGTCAATTGGCGCACAGGGAAGAGATCCCACAGAAAGAGAGGGGCGCGTAAAATGAAAAATCTAATTTCAAAGAAGAAACTGAAAAATAATTTCCAGGAGACGCCAAAGAGCGCCTGCTTGTCTTTGCTTGCTGAAGCCGAGCGACACTCCTCTCCTCTCTTCGCGGAAACTTTTTCTTTCGCCTGCCGAGGAGAGAAAAGGGAAAAACGAGCAGAGTGTCAGTAAAACGCCGCTGACCTTCGTGCGTCTTTTGGTGCGCCGTTTTCATCCAAGTGTGTGTTGCGTGTGTGTGCGAGTATCATGAGTGTGTGTGAGTGTGTGTGTGAGTGTGTGTGAGTGTTTGAGTCCTCTCCCAGCGTCAATCCACTCCCCTGCAGTTCACTAGTCAAACTAAACGCAGTAGTGCACAGACAACTTCCGCCGACTTTAACAAAATAAAAGCCGAACTGTAGCGCAAGCTGGAAATAAAGGTTGGATCAACAGTGTGTGTGTGTGTGTGTGTGTGCAAGTGATTATATCAGCAAAGTACACACAAAATGAACAACATATTTTTAAGCTGTGAAAGTATTATTTTGTAACGATATATTTTAATTACTGCAGCTAATGTATTTCCCAATGCCTTTTTGTTTTGGTTTGGTTTGTAACTTTGGATCCAATGACTGATGAATGACAAAAATATAGGCTTCCTGAAGTTCAGCAGCGGAGAGAGAAATATTCAGATACTTTATGGAAGTAAAATACCTCAGTACTGAAGAATTTATTTGAGCGTAATGCACCCATTCAGACGGCTATATCTTATTATAGGAATATTATTATGGCAGCAATAACATGGAAGCAGCATTTTACTGGTGCAGCTAAGAGGGTACGAGGTGTTTGAACGTCTTTACATTGTCTAGGCCAGTAAAACATCTGACTTTAATACATTATCTTAAGAAAAGAAAGGGATATAAAAATGTCGTGGCACAGTTGTAAAAGCAACATAAAATAGAGAAGTTATTGAGTGAAAAGTGAAGTGCAAATATGTTAGAATTAGAATCTTTTACTTTTCATCTTTACCATAGCCTTTAATCTACTCTATGTTCGATGAAGTCCTTGATTTTATTTTTTTTTGCATCTAATGCAAGTACAACATTCACATTGTTCTACTATCTTATTTATTTATTGTGCTTTGCTGCTAGTATTATTATCTTTAACAGAGGAAAAACTGTGCACAAATCAGTTAATTACATATCCAAAACCTTTCAGGAAAGATGAAGGTTTTGTATCTGTAACCAGATACTACTTCTTACGCCTGCAATAGTATTCGGGTTCATGCAAACCTTTACAGATGAATTACTTTTATTTCTCTTGTACTTTTTTATTCTGACACATAAATATAAATGTTCCTGTTAATTCTGATCTGCTGTGTACCTGCTCTCTCAAACTGGTTTTCAAACCGTGTCGAAACGATGCTTTTATTTTGTCATCACTTCCTGTCTGCCGCGACCTAACCGCGTGCAGCTTCATGCTGGCAGCAGAGGAAAGTGGGATATTCCGCGCGGTTGCCACAGAGCCTCTCTCTCTCTCGTCCTCTCTCTCTCTCGCCCACGCTGCTCCCTGCGTGACGCAAATCCGCGCGTGGGCGGACACACGGGGCGTGGGAGGCTTTCTGCACGGAATACCAAACACAGGCAGGTTCAACACCCACAGAGAGACAGAGAGACGCAGCAGTTTGCACACTTCATGATCTCAAACTACATGATTGTTCTGGATGTTATTTCATCCTCAGCAGTAAATATTGTCAGAACTAATAGTCGATATTAAAACTGATCACCTCGCGCTGCATCAGCTTTAAACGGCTCCGGTGTCGCTCTATAGTTTATGTTCTTATAATTATATGAAATAGAATTAGTACATTGGCACAATTTCTCTATATTACACTTGTTTTACATGTAAAATGTGTCTATGAATATAAGCGTTATATGTACGATGTATATTCTGTCATGTAAAGAAGTTACGTGCATGCATATAATGTATGTTTTATATATATATATATATATATATATATATATAAATACACATTTACAGCATCAGAATCAAATATCTGAATGTATTAAATGTAAAATGTCAATATTCGTACACACATGTAGACTGTAATAATGTAAAGTATGACTTTAAATATTCATATTCATATATTTTCTGTTTATAAATCGCATGTATATGTTGTCTATATATTGTAGGGATATAAAATACATAGTAAGGACAGTTTGATCTATATATATATATTCTATCTAGCTTTCTTTATGCACCGTGTAATGCTTGGCATCATATGTAAATTTTAAACAGGTCAGATTTGGAGAAAAACATACGAGCTGCTGTGTGGCAAAAACAAACATCACATTTAAAAATTTTAAACTGGAAGTTTTCTTCCTCTTTGAGAAGCTCGTAGAAAAAGTCCAGCTGTGCTTCAGACTCTTTTAGGGTTCCCTGTTTAGGCTGCCTGTGTAACAAGAGGAAATCTGCACGCGTCACGCGTGTTTCAAAGGCGTCACGCTATGAGAATGACAGCGGTAAGTTAATCATCTCTGAACACGCAGTTCTTGTCACATGTGAGTCTTGAAAGTTGAGCACCACACGTCAACGAAAGATTCCTGTATGCAAATGTTTCATTCAGATTTGAGAATCTGAAGTGAGACACCATGCAAATGGTCTCCAACACAGGTGGGGAGCAGGAAGTCCTCTGAGCAGTGTGTGTGTGTGTGTGTGTGTGTGTGTGTGTGTGTGTGTGTGTGTGTGTGTGTGTGTGTATGACTGTGAAAGTTTCCCAGCAGACAGAGAGCTCGTCCCTAATAGTAATAATAATAATAATAATAATAATAATAATAATAATAATAATAATAATAATAATGACATTGTTTTGAATTTCCCTCCATTTAAACTCATTCAGTGACTGAACTGATGAAAACACATTTAGGCAGGAAATTGTGAAATAATTACATTCACATGTACAATACACAAAGTATATAAAACACTACTTCTGCGAGTTCTACTAATAGTATTTGTACTGCCACTGCTGCTAACACCACTACTGTTACTACTAGTACTTTAACAACTACTTGTACTTGTACTGCTACTAACACAAATGGCTCAACAAGCATTGGTCAGCATTTTAATACTAATGTTTTAATTACTAATGTTACTGCTGCTATCGCTACTACCAGCACAGTGTTACTGGTACTACTACTTGTACTACCCCCTTTCTTTACCTCATACTTCTACAAGTAGTTATACTACAACAGTTAGGCATTACACAGGTACCAAGAGCACCACTACTACGACTACTACTGCTACTAGTACTGTTACTAGTACTGCTAAGAATGATAATTCTATTAATGAATACTATTACCACGAGTACAACTGCTAGTACTTGCATGGAACTACTACAGCTACTTCTACTACTGCTACTTCTACTGATATAACTGCTTCTATTACTGCAGGTACTTAGTTAGTAGTACGAGTACTACAGCTACTATTAGTCCCAATTTTACTGCTACTACTAATTAGGTCTGATGTGAGTACCAAAATATACTTCTAATACACAAGTACTGCAAGTCTGCTACTGCAGCTGATTCAACTATTACTTCTAGTGGTGTTACTTTTACGAGTACTTCCTAGTAAATAACTAATACAGCTGCTTCTACTTGTCGTACTAATATCACTGCTTCTTTTCCTCCTGATTTTATTACAAAAGAAAGAAGTACTGCTGGTACAGAGACTACTATTAGTACTATAGGTTTTATACAAATATCAAGACATGCATTTATTTACTGTATATTACTGCTTTCACTGCCACTGATACTAGTACTGACAGTACTAGTCGTAAGTCCAGCAGGCTACACCAACACAGCAGAGGAGCCTCCAACTTTACCACCAATAAGTAGGTCAAAGGTCAAAGGTCAGAGGTCATGGTGTCATCAAACACAGCGCACAGAGAGGAACTGAAAAAATATTCCTGATACTGCGAGGAGCAAATCAAACGCACCTGCTGCAGGATTAAACCCCACAGAGCAGCAGAGAGCGAACTCAGCCTCGCTGCTGGGTGAGACTTTAACACTGGCGTGGAAGACGAAGCCCAAAGAGGCGAGCAGAGAGTCTGTAGACGCTGCTGTCCTGACAGACTGCAGAGCGACGCCCTCAGCGCTCAGCCAGCAGCGCCAATCAAATCTCCACACGATCGCTTTGACTCTGCCTGATTCCCCATCAATGAGTTATTTTGGGGAATTAGGCCAGCCGCCACCAGCGTAACACCCCAGGGACAAAAATCAGAGCGGCTTCAGTCAACCCCCCACCTCCCAAAAAACCCTGCCCTCCCACCTCCACCACCATCACGCCCTGAACGCAGCAGAAAAAATACAATAAAACACAAAGAAGTACAATTTACACTCGCTGCAGCTCCTTTTATGTGTCTTCAAAAGCCCAAATGATTAGAAAACTAGTATTTGTAGAGTGTACGTGTGCTATTGTGTGTGTGTGTGTGTGTGTGTGTGTGTGTGTGTGTGTGTGTGTGTGTGTGTGTGTGTGTGTCTGTGTGGGGGGCTGGTTGGGTTGGGACTGCTTGCTTTTCAGATCCTCTAATTAATTTCAGAAGGAAACTAAAACAAATATCAAAGCAAAACTGCAGATTATGCTGGAATTTAAAATCCTACAGGAATATTACGCTGATAGGAAAATGTAAAGTAACCTCTGAAATTTCAAAATAAAGCGTTTTTTTGTTGTATTATGGCATTATAAGTCACCACGGAACCTTTTTTTAATGCTGCTGCGGGTTTGTTTTATTTTATTTTTTCTTTGTAAAGCACTTTGTAATCCACAAAGTTTAAATGAATATTATCGTGAAAATTAACGACATTTTGCCACTAAGTTGACAGAACATGTAGTTTGGTCCAAAGACGTTTAAATGTGCTTTTGTTGAAAATGTGTTGGGTTGATGAAATCCATCTGTTTGTGAAGGCCATGTCATGCGACTGAAAGCTCTGGCAAAAGCTACTAAAAGAAGCCGGACTTGGACTGTTTCGTCACACTGTGAGTGAACTTTCATGCTCAGCATTCATGATGTGTTTTCCAAACGCACACATGCAGCAGGTAGGCAGGTAGGATTCCAGTCCGCCCACCTTCAGTCTCTAAATCCACGTCTGGCTGTGTGTGTGTGTGTGTGTGTGTGTGTGTGTGTGTGTGTGTGTGTGTGTGTGTAATTATGCAGATATGACCTTCTAGCAGTGATCCCATGGATCAATCTCCGAGCAGATGGGGATCAAATCAAACTCTGAAACGAAGAGAAGATGAGGAGAATATCAGCTTCATGTCTTTCTGTTTTGACCTCCCTCCTCACCCACTTCACTCCCCTCACACTCCCCCTCCCTCTCACCTACACACCTACACACACACACACACACACACATATATATATATATATATATATATACTGTGCTCAACAACAAGAACAAATTAAAACAGCAGCAGGAAATAGGATGTCCACCCACACTGAGGTAGGGTGACACCCAGGCTGCTTGTTCCCACAAGTCCCAGTTTCCCACTTTACCTAATTTCATACAGCTGCTCTGCTTCTTGACTCTCCTCTCGGTTCTTCTGTGCACAAAGGTTTATCTGATGGAAACCACATCATCTAGAATTACATTCAACACCATGACGATTTTGTCCTCAAACTAACTTAAAGTTCTCTTCACTCTCAAAAATAGTTTGACATTTTGGAAAATGATTTGCTTTGTGGCTCAGAGTCAGATGAAAAGATCGATACCAATCTCCTATTGGTCAATAAGGCTGAAGTCTGTCGGAAGATGACTGGGCAGGAGAGAGTTGGACTCAAAAGCACAAATTTGAATTCTCCTAATTTCCCGAGGGTCATTTTCAATGGCAGTGTTTGATATTTTGGGGGCCGGTGTTGCTGTGGAGATCCAGGACTGATTGTAGCCCGTCATATTCCTGATCGCCGTATATTTACTGTTTTTACGTTGCAATAATTGGGCAGAAATACACAGACATAGAGCCATTATCAGTACAGAAAAATAAAAACTCTCTTCTTTCTTGAGACTAAATAGAGAGTTACTTCACTCAGTGGAAATCCTTGTATCTCCCACAATCGCTCCGACATATCCCGACCTTTATTCAACTCATCTGATCAGGTTTTGAAAGCTTTCCACAAACCAAAAAACTCGACTCATCCTCCAATTTAGTCCTAAAAACATTAAAACCCCCGAGAGCGAGAGTTAGAAGGTCTCCACATGACAGCAGCAATCTGCTTTCATGTCGTCCTGTCAATCATTCCCAAAGAGTAGGCGTCACTTTTCTATTTTTTTGTGCCCTCCCCTCCCCTTCCAAGCCTCCAAACAGTGGATGTATCTCATTTGGCAGGGAGCCTCTCTTCATATTTCACTTTTCACGAGACGCCTGCTCGTTTAATTTCTGCAGCGGCTTGCCTCTTTCCCCTCTTTTTCTTCTCCTTTTCTTATTCCCTGCAACTTTTTTCCCTTCTTCTTCTTCTTCTTCTTCTTCTTCTTCTTCTTCTTCTTCTCCCCCCTGGAGTAGAAACACATTTCAATGACACGCCCACGCCTGGGCCTGTCAGCCCCTCGCCCTGTCAGAGCGCCCACGCTGCTCTGCTCCCCTTCTCCCTCCCCTCCGTCTCTTCCCCTCCCCTTCCCACCAACCCACATCCTCAACACTTTGCGCTCTAAAAAAGCAGCTCTTTTCATCCAAGTTCCTCTTTTGGAGGAAAGGAAAAAAAAAAAAGGAGGAACAACAGAGCGGCATGATTCAGTCTCCAGGCGGTGGTAGTGCCTGTCATGGAGTGTCCCTTTTCATTTGGAGGCAATGTGGGTTACAGGATGACTGTGATGCCAAAAGTAGAAGTTAAAGAAATTTAATAAAAAAAGAAAAAAACAAACGCTCGTCTCGTCTGGAGTTTGGTGCCTCCTATTGTCGTCTCCACCCAGTGTTGTGCTGCCATTTTTGGGTGGCAGACACATTTTAGACGGGCGTGAATGTGACTTCACTGGGAGGATTTTTTTTTTTGTGTGAAATCAAAGAATCTGGTCAGAGAAGTAGTAAAAGCAGGAGACCAGGTTCTGGAAAAGCAGAACGTACTCTACGATGCAGTGAGGCCACAGCTTGTGCTTGTGTGTGTGTGTGTGTGTGTGTGTGTGTGTGTGTGTGTGTGTGTGTGTGTGTGTGTGTGTGTGTGTGTGTGTGTGTGTGTGTGTGTGTGCAGGGCTGATGCCGGTGTGTTTGCTCAGGCTCCCCGGTTAGCAGTCTTACTTTGTGTCTGTTGAGAAAGTGTGGGATGGTATGAGCGGCTTATGTCTGACTGAACACGTGTGTGCCTGCGTGGGTGGGGAGTGTGTATAGGGGCGATGTGTGTGTGTGTGTGTGTGTGTGTGTGTGTGTGTGTGTGTGTGTGTGTGTGTGTGTGTGTGTGTGTGTGTGTGTGTGTGTGTGTGTGTGTGTCTTTGCACACATTACACTGGTGTGGGCGTTTTGGGCAAGGATGTGTGTGGGCGTCGTGTGTGTAGGCGGAGGTTATGTGACATACAGATAGAGACTGCAGTGTTCCTGCAGTGTGTTTATGTGTGTGAAACTTGACTGCAGAGTGTGGACTGCACAAACAGCTATAAGGGCTCGGCCGCCTGCAAATGTGCCAGCATGGAAATCTGCTGCCTTCGCTTGCATCCACTACGACTTTAAGTTGAAATCACCAGCGTGAAAAAACACTCTGAAAACGTGTCACGCCAAAGTGCTGGAAAGGATACGTTAAGATTTCACAACAACAACGAGGATTTCTTTTACATTCCAATTTGAGAAAGTGTTTTTCTTCTTATTTTTTTTGCTTCTGATTGTGGCCCCGTTTTAAAATCCAATTTGGCAGTCGATGAATCCCTGATCGAACCTTTCAATCATCCCGTTTGATTCTTTTTGGCCTCTTTCTTTGACACACTACTGATGGGTGAGGGAAAATAAAAGGCGAATACAAACACACGGTAACTCAGTGGATCGGCTTTAAAATTTCCATCAACATAACAACTGCAAAATGTAATATTTTCCAGGGAATGAATGACGCTGAAGTGCGGGAACATTTGGACGGACAAAAACAAGATTATCGTTGAAATTGTATGTTGTTTTGAGAACGTTCTACCTGTTTGTGTTCAACGAGTTCCTCACTTATTTCTTCAGTCTCCTTTGACCTTTTATCTCACAGGACACGCCACGGCAAGCAGAAGCAAAAAAATTTGATGACGCATGTCACAGTGGGGATATGAGACGTGGCGAGAAACTGGTTGTTTAAACTTGCAAATCTGCAACTTTAATATCAAAGTTAATTAAATATTATGAATGTCACGTTGTCACAATCTGACACATTTAACGTAATTTTTAAAATGACTCATCCTCCTCTAAAGTGGCCTTGGTGGTTAAAAAGACTCTACGGCAGCTGAAAGGTTAAAGTGCTGCAAAAGCACGTTTCTCACACACACACACACACACACACACACACACACACACACACACACACACACACACACACGGTAGTCTCACGGTAGTTGGGGGGTTTAAATGAAACAACGTTGATGAAACGCATGTCGATTTTCTATGTTGGGCTTTTAAGAACAATTCTTTTTTAAACATGCAATATACCTGACACTTAAACTGACACAAAAAAAAAAAAGATTTTATACTTAAAAGATACGATAAAACTTGTACGATAACAAAACTTTCTTCAGGTCTCTTCTGGCGGTGTACTTAAAGAGAACAATATAACCTCATCTTAGTCTCACATTGTGTACCTTTGAAATTTCAGTCAGAAATAGAGGATAAGCAAAATGTGCATCATAATATACAACACAACAACATGCTGGTGGATATAGAGAGTGAACTCCCTCTAAATGCAAATGATCACATCTGCCAGACCCAAAAGCAGCAAAATTCAAAATTTGGTGCAAAAAGGTAAGAAGGACCAACACCCTGTTGAAATTGTTGATCTGCTTTAAAAGTTCAAAAGTTCACTTCAAAAACAAATCTGGATCATTTCGTGTGGAAGGAAAGTGTTGCTTTCAGAAATGAGTGCGGTGGAGTTTTTACTGGTCTTATAATGCTTTGCGTTGCACCTGTACATTTTCAGTGGGAAGATCTGCGGCTCCCTGCTGACAGGCCGTGGGCTGACGTGGAGGGGATTTGCCCATTTTGGCCACGTAGGGGCCTCAGCGACCCTCGCCGCCCACGGCATCTTCACCCTGAGAGTGCTGCTGACGTCTGACATGTCTGCTATCTCCAGGCGGAGGCTGAGCCTCCCTCTGCAACGACCACACACTGCAGTCAGAGAGAAACCAGCGGCCTTCACTCTGCAGTGTGTCTGTGGGTGACAAAACACTGCAGCTACGAGCTTATCTGGAGATGTGATTAATCTGTTAAGTGTATTAATTTTGGGCTGTTGAAGAAAGGTCAGGACTGCCTATCAGATCGCCTTCAAAACTCGCGGGGTGACAAAAGATGAACACCAAAGGGGGAAAAAATCCTCTGTAGGAGAGGAGGGAGAGAAGAAGAACTGGTAGAAATGATGAAACAATGCGAGCTACAAGGGTGTGAGCAAAGTTGAGGCAGGCTTTGAAGTGGAGCCACACATTTTGCATGATTATTGCTGTTAAGTTTTTGATCTCGAGCCAGCAGGCACGAAAAACAACAGCAGCTTGGGATTAGTCTCCCCCCCACTCACACGCCTACCTTGCCAGCATAAGTCCCTGACTCAATTAGAAAAAAACCTCTGCAACTTAGGGCTCCTCACGCACAAGTACCCACATCACCCTGCCCACG
Source organism: Embiotoca jacksoni (assembly GCF_022577435.1). NCBI lineage: Eukaryota > Metazoa > Chordata > Actinopteri > Embiotocidae > Embiotoca > Embiotoca jacksoni. The sequence continues at coordinate 4,770,040 of NW_027185382.1, read as the reverse complement.
TCCCTGCAGCACATCACAACCAGCATCACTTTAATCGCTGAGCACAATGAATGCACAGGGATTTGTCTTGGTGACATTCATGCAGAGATGCGCTGACAACTAATGTACACACTGATAAGACAACGGGGCCGAATCCGCAGAGGAAATAAAGATTTATCTGCCTTTAATTAAATATCAGATATCATCCGCAGAGACGACTGCCTGCACAGAGCTGCCCAAAAACTGACTGGGGAATCCAAAAAATGATGCTTGGACTGTTTTACATCAATCAGAGGTGACCTAAAACTACAGGAACTGTCTCCTCTATCGTGGAGAGTTTACAGGTCTCATGATGTTTCAGAGAAGACAAATTACCACAAAAAAAAAAAGCTGGATATTAATGCAGAGACATAAAGACATGAAACACTGGGACAATCCTGCCTCCTTGAGTGATGTTCGTAGACTATTTAACTGTCAAACTTATCGCCAGACAAGTGCATCAATATATTCTGCAAAACCCGGACTACGCTCCGTGCCAACGTTTTAAAAATCTCTCCTTCTCTCTGAAAGAGCTGGTTCAGGTCAGGGAAACATATTTTGTCAGGATGGACAGACGTCAGGGTGTCCCACGACCCACAAATATCTGGTCCAACTATCGCTGAAGGCGATAGCGTGATGTCATATTTCCATTGCTTTAGATAAATAATAATGCATCTCTATATGAATTAATAAGTAGTGGACACGTTTTTTTGTGGTGGATGAACTCGTTGTTTATTCTCCTGAAACCATCTTTTTTTTCTAACACCATTAAAACTACATTTTGAATTTTTGAACAGTCGCCTTTCATCAAATCAAACTGCCTCTCTCTCTCTCACTGACACCCCATTGGTTGTTAAAGATCCCTCCTTCGGCAGGAAGTAGCTCTGCACTGTCCTTCAGTGACTTTAGTTCACTGGAGTGTCAGCTGAAAGCTTTCAGATGTAAAGTGCAGCTCTCCTGCCGTGCCGGCCCTGCAGGGCTGCGGGGGCCGGAGGAGGGCCCAGGCGGGGCCGGACCGGGCCGGCCTGCTGGGCTACCAGCCGCCCACAGAGAGGCCTGGCTGGGTAGGCGTCATCTATGGAGCGATTGATCCCAGTCTGGACAAAAAGTCCCCCTGTTGTCCTGCTTGAGCAGCAGCAGCAGAAGTGCTCAGAGTCACTGCAACAATACTTCACAATATACAACTATAGTGCATATAGTATTAAAGTATTAAAGTATTATCAGTGTAAAGTGTGTAAAGGTAAAAAATGTGGGTTCATGGGACTCACTGGCATCTGTCGTACCTCGACTTTAGTGGAAACAGAAACTAAACCACGACTTTAACTCGACTTGTTTGAACTTGGTCATTAAGAAAATGTACCAACGATGCAGCTCACATCCAGGACCACTGATTCACCCGACCTGCAGGCTGCCAGTCTGTTTCATTAGGCTGTCAAATTTCTCCCGATTTCATTTTTGTCACAATGAAGTAAAAGTTTGACAGAATCATAGATTAAGATACAAAAAGTGCTGCTTATTTATACTATTATCACAAAACTATAAATAATCAGCGTTGAAGTGTATAAAAACGACTACATTGCTTCTGCCTTTTACATATTCTTTAATTTAATGTTTTATTTAACTATTAAATTTCATGCTATTCATTTTAAGCTATCATTGTATTTCTATATGTTACTTAAATTGTTCAAAGCTGCTATAAAAATAACTCGATTGTTTTTCAACTTTTTGAAGCATGCTCATATTGGTAAAATGAAAAATTGGTAAATTATTCCACTTAGCGGCGAGCTGTCATGTCGCTATTTTTATTTTCCACAACATTATCAGGTCCTCAGACAAAAATCAGCCCTGTGATAAAGCACCTCAAGGAGCTGCATTGGAGGAGGCGGCGTGATGTTTCAGGTACCAAAGAGACTCGAAATACAATCCTACAAGTCCAGCGTGAGTCACTGATTCTTCAAAAACACAGAACCTGGTTGGCATCGTGATTGTGTCTCTCGTGGATTCTCCTCTCTTCTGCTTTGAAGTAAGATTAAAGGGCTGAATGACTTTTTGTCACCAGGCAGCGTTAAAAACCAGATTGAAGCACAGACAAATGTTTTTCATTGACCTGCACTACAGACAGCATCTGCAATTCAACTAAATTATAATCTGCCAATTTTAAGGGCAGTCTCAAAAAGTAATACCAAACTACAGTAGCTGTGGAGGTCAAAGGTCAGAGGTCACAGCACACCAGAGCAGTTTCCATGAATTACTGCCATGCGACAACTGTGGCAGAGAAGATAAAGTGTGTGCTGCAACTTTGCTGTCACGCAAATCTGTCTCCTTTGAAGTGGGCGGTGTGTGTGTGTGTGTGTGTGTGTGTGTGTGTGTGTGTGTGTGGTGGGGGGGGGGCTGCTGTGGGTTCAGTGTGGAGGTGTTTGCCTGGAGAGGGGGAAAGGTCACAACTAAGAAGCGCGCATCTTTAACACTTTATAATACGTGTCAGAGCTGTTCATCAGCCGCTGAGAAGAAGAAAAGACGCAGCTGCAGGTTTTGTGGGCCTGATGATGACTTTTACGCATCGAGGGAGTTTTGGAAACTTTTGGGCTGGAAATCTGCATGTAAACATGCAAAATGACTAGAAAGTGAGTCAAAGTGAAGATCTTTACCTACAGAGTGAATTGTTTCTCATCACTTTCCAGATGTTCATCTCTTGTCTTTATGTATACAGGGAAACAGGTATTTGTGATGCAGTGAATGTTTAAAGTCGTAAACAGTCTCCAGAAAGTGGTTTCAGCTGCTGTTGAATGACTGAGCAGATTAAACAGGGTTTTTCTTACCTTCATTTGCTTCTCCAAGAAACCAGCTGCTATAAAATAAAGTGTTTCCCAAAAACAACACAGGAAGGTCTTCTACGAAAGCTGAATTTCAGCTGTTTTTTCATCCCTGAGGTCAGCTGAGATGCTCAAAATGCATCAACAGGGACCAAGTCAGCAAGATGGATGCCATATCCACTGTTATTTCTATTTCTTGTCTCGTTTTTTCTTGAGCAACCAAGTTTAAACAAACTATTTAAAAAAAAAATCTTATGAATGTCAAAACTAATCTCACAAAATGTATTCACTCGTTCCTCTAGATTTGATTGGAACAAACATATTTACATGTGGGATGTACAGTGAAAAAAGAAACAGGTAATGGTGCACACATTGACCGCATTTGCTGAGTTTTAATTGAGCAAACTAGTCAGACATTGTCCTCAATTAACGATCAAAAATGTGAGTTATTTTGTGAGTTTGTGGTAAGAGGTAGGTCATGCAGTTGCATAATGAGGTTTCATTCTTTGGTTTCATGAAACAAAGAATGTGGCAAGCTACGTCACCTGATTCATTTCCCGTTGCTCAGTGACTGGTCAGGTACAATAAAGAATAATAAATGCTGTTTTTTGGGAAGTTGTTTTTGTAGCTGATATTATAAAAGTTTATTAATTAAAATACCTGCTAAGAATCGGGAACATGGCGTCACACCTACAGTAAAGTCTGACAGGACAAACATGGAGCTGCAGCCACTTTACAACAAACCAGAGTTATTCTTTAAATGTTTGCTAAGAAACTGACTCCACATGAGATTGCAGTTAATCTCCTCTGTTTAACAACATCGTCTATTGAAGGCCACAGAAGTTGATGCATCTGCAATAACAAGGTTTTGTCGTAATTAGTCCAGAAGTGACACTTCCCTCTGTAGCTCTTTATCGACTGCTTTCTCATCTCATGGTAATTATCATCATAATCCATCATTAACCACACTGAAGAACTGCACTGCAGCTCGCAGCCAGCCGGCTCTCATTGATTTTTAATGATTAATAATGGATGTCCATTATAAGCACTATGTCTGCTCTCTAATCCACATCATCAGGGTGTACATACAGTACACGACACGAGGAAGCCCAGACAAAAATCTATCAAACATGATTCTCAGCCTTTTTCTCAGGCTTTTCTCCGGATCAGTTGACGGTAATCAATATAAAATGGAAAAGAAAGAACACGGTCTGCTAACACTAATCTGCTAAAGGTAGAAAACCACCAGCAGCCTGCAGCTAAATGTCGGTAACCTCCCTTCTTGCTGAGACTCTTTTGCTTTTACAAAATGATATTTGGCTGGTGAAACAGTGAAAGGCTCTGGCAAAATTTGGAAGGCACCAACTATTGTGACCGGTGGATGAAAATGTTAATTTCCTCCCTTGATAATGATGCATGTCATTTCCAAATGTGATTATACTAACAGAATGGTGTGTGGCATGCTTGTAATGTGCTTAAGATATTTTAAAATACATTACCATGCCTGCACACTGGAATATAAAAGGCCCCAAAGGAACCCTTTAAGGTTCCTCAGATTAAAACCACCGGGGGACCTGGGGCGGGTCTCTGAGCAACGCCCGGATTAAAGGTTTGGAAAACAGAAAGGTAATTTGAGGTATTTAAGGAGCTTATTATCTGGTGCTGGTTATGAGACGGAGGAAACAATTATTTTAACAACAGTCTTGACATTTTCAAAAGCCCAAGAAGCATATGGTATGAGGTTATACATACAAGTCTGGTGTATTTTAACTGAAATTTAACAAAACTGAATAACATAAAGCTAAGCAGGTCACAGAGTTAGTCATCAACATGCTCGCGTGATTGCCTGGATTATCGGGAAGATTTTTGGGCAGGGCGACTGACTAATAAACATCTTCAGTTACTCAATAATGTGGCGCTGATCCAAAAACTTACCCACCGCTTGGTCCAGTGAGTGACTGCAGTCACGAGTGTGATGAACCGTGTGAATGTGGACCGTGGCTGTCAGCCAAACCCTCCCTGCAACGAAAAAAAACATCACTGAACATCAGTTATTCAAATAAGGATCATGAATTCAGAATTAGATCCAATGAAACGTGAGCAGGGGCGTGTTGTGTGGGGGAACAGGTAACACTGCAGCGTCCTCACTTTCCTGTGTAGATGGAGGCGAGGTTGTACGAACACAGCCACTGGGGTGATGCCAGACTGACCATGACAGCTGTCTGCTCATATATATCTTAGTCTGCTGCACCCGGGTCACACTGCAGCGCTCATCCTGCTCTGCACACAGATACTGTTAACATTACTGTAACTGCTGGCGGTAAATGCCACATAATGGGTTTTAAAGGGAGAGATTCGAGACAGTGTTTTACCAGCCAGGTCGGTCCACCTGAACTGAAAGGTGACCGCCTGCGCTAACATGCCAGAAAATGTACACATTTTAAATAATAACCTTCAGGCAAAAAGATGTGGTTATTGTTTGGACCATAACTCCTCAGCTACACCTGTTCCTGATGGTTGATTTTCTATGGAGCAGAAACCCAAACAGAACAGAGAGTTTCTTGTTCTTAATGGCACTCGTGATAAAAAAACAAAACAAAAAAAAAACTGTACATAACCTGCACAAAAATATATCACCACATGGGAAATACATGCAGGATTTTTTTTTTGGTGTTGTACTAAAATCAGCACGTGTTCTGAAATAGCCACAAATATTCTCAATGCCAAAAACATGCATGCAGCCACGTGATATTTAGTGTGCAGCATCCTGCCAATGACTTGACTTTCAGTGGTCTGAGGTCTGACTCAGATCTGACTCAGGTGATCCTGCAGGATGTCTAAACGGGGTCGTCTGGAGCGGCTCATCTGTAGACCACGACCTGCTCTGTTGTCTGCTCAGTTACACGTCACACTTTAGTCATTTAGTTCGGTGGTCTCCAGCGAGTCTGCAGGTTTCGGTGCCTCGTCCAACACAGAGACACAAACAAGTCAAAACAAAACACGACGGCAGTCTGAGGCATCCCTGATAATGTGTTCTCTAACTTATTACATGTTTAAGGGCTATTAAACCATTTTATTTATACAGCGCTGACTTCAAATTCAAAGCTGTAGCAGTTTGAACCATTTGTATCTTTCCTTGCACCTTTTTTGGGGGAATGAACTTTGATCAAAGCTACAGCCGGGTATCTGGAGAACGTGCTGTGGTGGAAAAGATGCTGAAAACCAGATTGCAAACTGCATTATCAGGACCAGGTTTCTGTCCCTGATCCCTGGGGAGAATCTAGGAGGACACCAGGAGCCGTCATCATCTTGACTCAACAGTTCCTCCTCAGGGCGTCTGGCTCGCCTCTCTATCACGGCCCGGGAAGGGAAAGAGGCTAAAAATAGCTCCAGGTTGTATCTGGGCAGCGGTTGACCATGAGAGACTGATTAGCATAATATTCATGCTTTTTAATGTGGATGGTAATTGGGTACAATTAGGAAAATGAGCTCTGGGTGAAGCCAGACAACGTGATTGTGCCATCCGTGAGATATTGACATGAGAATATAAAACTCTGCTAACATTCATTGTTGTGCTCAAAGGAAACAAAACCACAGGAGAAAAGAAGCAAGTTAAGAGAAAATAACAGGATGCTCTGAAGCTGAGTTGGTGGAAAATGACCCCAGCGTCCTTTCTTTTCAGGCGTGAAGGCCTGAAAATTAGGTGCTAACAGTTATTTTAAAGTATTACATATTTCTGACATTGTTTCTGAGGAAAGAAATTCAAAAGTGGTGCAATTATTTGCATTATTTATCAGGTCAAAAAAAAGAAAAGTCACAGATTCAGGCAAATCATCAACTGACTGTCCTGCCAAAGTGTCCACAAGCAAGACACTGACATGAGTAACACGTACAGCTGTCTTTGTTCCAGTAATTGGAAACGTTTGTGGGTCAGCGCTGCAGTAATTCCCTGCAATTTTCAGAGACATGTCAGAGAATAAAAGCCCGTCTCGCCTCGACCCTCCGCGTCACTTAGATTCAGATGCGTTGCATTGTTCGGCAGCTCGTGGTCATGACACCTTTGAAGAAAAACACCACTATTATACTGTTCATTATTAAGGACCACGTAAGACAACAACAACAACAACAACAACAACAGCATCAACAGCACAGGAGCTGATGAAATTTCTCCACGGATATCAGACAGGCCGAGTGTGCCAAGACGGTTTTGATTTTTTTTTTTTTACGACAGCACATCGTCTAGTTTTTGAGGAAGCCTATTACTGTCCTCCCACACACACCCATCAGTAGCAGGCGCACCACGACCTCAATAACCCTCCACACACGTATAGAGACTCGCTGAGGCCATTGAAATCCACCGACTCTCACGCAGCGCTACTGCCATCAAGTGGCTGAGTGCACAGCCGTTTTAATGACAACTTCCATTCCTGTTAGATTCAATATTATTTAATTACAGACACATAAATGAGTTAAAATTAGCTGTACATTATTTGAAATGGTTCATTCTGGATTTTGAACTTGACTTTTTGGTACTTTGAGTATATTTTGATGCATTTACTTCAGTAAAATCTTGAATGTACGAAATTAAAAGATCATTTCTACACAATGGTATTGCTACTCAACAGTTTAATTAACATTACTGATGGATTAATAGCATTTCTGAATGCTGTTAAACTACATACATTTTTGCTGCTCTTTGTTATTTGAATATGTAACAATATAAAACTAGAAAACTACTGGCGCTCTCAATCCCATCACATGAGCTTCCTCGGGAAATCCAGATGCCGAGCTCCATTTTATTACAGAACTTGCAAACAGCCTAACTGGCTGGGGAAGATCACGTGTGATTGAAAGCGCCAGAACAGCTGGAGTGGATCTTGAGGTTTTGTCAACTATTATCATCTAACTTTTTAAATTCAAAATTGAAGATGTATTCAATTTCGTTTTGAAGAATTAAAGACGACCTGAAAAAAAACCAAATCTATTACAGATAAATATTGCAATAAAGGAAACGGTAGACATTAAATTGCATCAGAACTGTATTAAAAGGCTGATACTGGACTTCAGGGTCCATCAGAGACAGAAAGCAGAGCGAAAAACTGACATCTCTTCATCTTTTTTCGGGACATCCTTTAACCACCCGTGCCCCATTACAGTAAACAGAATTTCTTCCTTAAGGCTTTCCTACGTGGACGACTCCAAAACAGTCAATACTGGGAATTGTTTGGCATTAAAATCAAAGACAGGAAGCAGCGTGTGCGTCAGCTGTTGGCAGTTTCGGTATAAAAATATTGGAATCAGGCTGCGCTGAAAGACGACGAAGTGTATTACAATAAAGGGGTCCTTGCTTGACATCCCATCATAGGAAGTTAGAACATACTGATAATTAAGAGGCACTTCTTCTTCACAGCTCCTTCAGAGTGCTCTCATACAAACTTGTTCAGTCAGCAGTGAGTTTTCAAAAATCAGACTCTTCTTTAAAAGAAGTGACGAGTCTTTTTAACGGTCCAATTGTTTGTAACTGCACCGGAAACGTGCAAAATTGATCCTGATATGTAAAATAATGTTATTGTAAAGTATTACAACAGTTCCCAACAGTCAGACCACAGACTCCCCCGACAACAAAACCATACAAAATCATTTTCTACTGTGCATCAAAGGTTATCTGTTAACGCTCAGTATTTTGCTCTATACAGCAATTTTCAATGTTAATCCAGAGGTTGGGAACCGTTGTATTACAGCGCATGAAAAATGTCTAAAACATGACAATTTGCATGCAAGCATGAATAAAACAGAGTTCAATGTGCTAGTTTTTTTTGTTAAAGTTGTGTTATCACTTCTTTTAAATGCTGTGTCTGTTATCGAGGAATCAAACTGCTGAGTTAAAACAACGTTCTGTCACATTTCCTCACTTTTCTTCCCTTTTAGGTAAATTAAGTTAAATAACTTATCAAGAGGCACATTTATATTTGAAGGAATTTCCTTCACACTCAACCGGCAGTTAATGTAGTGCACAGAGATCCGAGGTGCGTTGGATTTGCTCACTTCTGGGAGGAGCAAACACAACCAAAGTCACCTCCGGTTTAATTCAGTTTCCCTGCTGCAAAAATCATTCATTAAAGTAAGTTTTGTCTGAGTTCAAACCATAAAAACAACTCTGTGGAGTTACACTTGTTTCCAGAGTCAAAAGATATTTTTTGGACATTATTGACTGATTTTGAGACAACATACAGACGAATTTAAACAATAATCTAAATAAATAATGTGTATAAACAGCAGATTTTAACACTCAAATTGAGACTTACTTTTTCACATAGATCATTTTGCAGAAATAAAAAACACTCAGTGTGTGTAAATATGGAGTCAGTGTGTGTTTTATGTTGTGAAGACTGGGTTTTCTTGCGGCCCTCCTCGGTCTGAGGTGAGGTGCGTTTGGTCTTTGCTGGAGTCTGTGGGTGCTGGGTGGGTGGTGTCTAGCTGTGTGGGTTGGTCTGTGCCGTCATCACCCGGAGTTTTATGTAACGTCGTCACCGCCTCGTACTCGGCTGACGCCCGCTCATTAGGTACCTAGCAACAAGAGGAACAAACAGTGGTGGTTGATAGGCCGACAGTTGTGCAGTTGCATCAGATGTTAAGAAGCAGGGACCATAATGGAGGAACATTCAGAGCGGGCTTTTATTGAATTAAGTCTAACAAAGCAACAAAGAGCTAGCTGGAAAAACCTGCTGGAGCTGCTGCTAGCCGACAAATACATCTACACAATGATGTTAATGATAACATGTTAGTCTGTCTGTCTGTCTGTCTGTCTGTCTGTCTGTCTTTTTAACTCCCTCCCTGTCTACCGACCTACCTCTCCCGCTCTCTATCCATAACTTGTGCTGTGATGTTTCACAAGAACACAAGTAGAGAAAAGCGCAAATTAAGAAAAATTCTTTGGAGCGAAACAGACTTGAGTAACTTCATCTGCCGGAGTGAAATATCCCATAATGAGCAGCCGATCTCGCCGCCAGCCTGCAAACACTGTCCAAATACTAAATCAATCAAAGTGATAGTCGGTCCAGAAGTGGTGACATCACCAGGGAGGAACTCATACATGCACTTCACATGACATCAGGGGTCAGGTGTGGGAGGTTCAGAAACACACACACACACAGACATGCATGCACACGCACACACACACACACACAAACGGATGAGTCACGACATGCATCAATACACAAGGAAGAAACTCTGGACCACCCACATGACAAACAAACACACACGGTAGTTTTCCATCAACCTTTGGACTCCACAGCATCTCACCTTTCTTCAGTGTGTGCGTGGGCAGCCAGTTAGAGAAGGAAGTGACAGATTAGTGAGACTTAAACCAGGAAGAAGAAACATTTTCACAGTCGTTAAACCATCGCAGGGACACAACACATGGAAACACCGTGTTATTATCACATGACTACATCAGCATGTGTGAATTTCCAATGAGTGCAAACATGAATCAGCTTAAAACCTGAAACATCGTGTCACATGTTTTTAATGAGTTGTTATGAGTGAGTCAGATCAAGTTTAAATTGGTGAACTGCAACTTCAAACTCTTCCTGTTAACCTCTGGTCATCTCTTGTTCCCTATTTATTTTCTAACTACAATCACATCTGTAAAAAATTGTTCATTATCATCATTTGTTGTTATTAACAGACCTCTAAACAAATTATAATCTTTTTTTGCAATAACAATATGAAGTATTAGAGTGTACAGTTACTGTTTATTATCCCCACCTTGAGTCAAACATCTACAAAGGACCACCAGGAACTATTATTGCATCTATGTTTAATAAGCTTCCAGTGTGGATTTAATTATTTATGTTTTGTTTTTTTAATTCGATTTTAATATGTTTGTTTTATTTTTATTGTGTGTCAAATGTTTGGCCTCTAGTTTTTTGAACGATATACTGAACACGCGTTGAACTGCGCTCGTGTTCACCTGCAGCGGTCGAGTCTCTGGCGGCGAGCCGCTGCTCTTCGCCACGCTCATCATCTCTCTGATCTGGACCACGGCGAAGGCGATGGTGACCCACGGGGCGCCGGAGAGCACCCAGGCCGGCCGGGTCACGTCCTCCTGATCCTCCTGGTGTTTGGTCTTCTTGACGGGCAGAGTGGCGGCCTGGCGAGCCTGAGTCGGGCTGCCGACGCCGTTCTGGCTCTGCACCAGGTCGATGGTGGCGATGGGAACCGGGCTGGAGGGGACGGGGATGTTCTCCGCCAGCATTTTGTCCTCTGAGAGATCACAGGACAGAATTCAGGTTTAGAAAGAGGACTCTAAAGAGTGTTTTTACATTTACCATGTCACAGCAGGACATCAGTGTGACTGAATCTATTTTCTAATCTTGCCGTTAGCAATAAAAGAGGAAACAAAATGAACACTCATCCAGACAGACATGCAAAAATAAACACATTAATCATCATTATTTGTACTTTATATTTTATTTGGTAATAGGCTTTGTTTTATATTAAAACCTCCTAATGGTATCTTTAATAATATTTCTGGTTAATTAAACTGAATGTTTTTGGATGCAATTCACATTTTGTTATTAACTCATTTTAAGCTCAATGAATATTCTAAAAATAAACAAACACAAAAAAGGAAATGAGTCATGTCTTGTGCTTCTTTTTTCCCAAAATGAATTTTATGTTTGGATGCAGGAAGTAAAAACTGTTCCCACCTTTCCCTTCAAGCCCTCCACTCAGACACTGGATGAAGGAGAAGATGAGGAGGATGACGAGGGAGGCCATGCCGATTCCTCTGAATGTCGCTGCAGCACCTGTAAAGTATTAAAACGTTGTCATGGCTTCTTCTTCGGGCGTCCGAACAGCATTTTGACATTAGCCAGTGCACTTCATTAAGATTTCTGCTCTGTTGTGTCGTACCGAAATAATTGACGAACACTCCTCCCACCATTGCCCCGCAGCCGCGGCCCAACCCGAGGTGCAGGCCCTGCAGGATGCCCTGCGCTGACGTCCTCAGAGCCGGTGGCACCGCGGCGCTCAGGAAGGAGATGCAAGCTGCCCAAACTGAGGCGTGCGTCACACCTGGAGGACACACAGGAAGTAGAACTGCATCTGTAAACTCTCATGAATATTTTTCAATTCTTATATCTTTCATTTGATCAGATTATTGCAGTGACTAACATCAATAAGCAAAATCGAAAAGAAACTGACAGATGTATATTTTACACTTTCATATTCACCGCAGCTCAACTTCCTGTCTGACGTTTCACACGACCACACTCACTTTTAGACCTCTCGCTCAGCTTCACAGTCATCGCAGGCAGTGAACGTGAAGCTGAAGCTCTGAACTAGTTTCCATGTGTTTGTTCTGCGAGGCGTTGGCGTTTTCTCAGGGCGGATGTCTCAAACAAACTACCCCACATATACACAAACACTACTTTTCTTTAAATTCATATTTCACGTTTGTTTCCTTTGTTTTACATTTCAATCTACTTCAGTTTGATTTTACTTCCCACTATTGTGTATTTAAATGCTGCAAGTGACGTCCTGTTTTGGTTAGATACTTTAAGGTCCAGACAAATCACACAAATCTGTGTTCATGATATCGATCATGTGGGATTGACTGCATTCTCCTGCAAATATTCACAACATTCAAAGTTCAGAATCTGATCATTTCAGCATCCGGGGGTTGGATTTATTCCACTCGCACACAAAGGTAGTTTATGCATCATACAAACCAGATAAGACTTCCCATAACTTCCAATAATCTCTTAGAGAGTAACTTAAATAGATTTAAATTGTTTCTTCTTTTGTGATTTTCAAAGTAAGTTTCTCCTTGTTTGTCTGGAGTTTTCCCGCCTCGGTAAAACACAGAGGTTTCTCATCTGTGAATGCAAAGCAAGCAAACGATGTGTCATCAGAGTGAACGCCTCATTTGGAGAATGTAGACAGGAAGTATAATGCTGGCTACTGTTTGCAGTGCATCATGGATGTTCAGACAGTTTTCACTAACTCACTGTGACACTGAAGAAACTTTAAAACGTGAGATCATGAAGAAAGTTCTGCACTCACGAGGAGTTTCTTTGTTATATGTTTTCTCAGCTGATTAATTAAGATGTTACACGGCCCTCTTTTCTCTTGTGGCTAACATGCATCCTGATGTTTATTAAGTCAGAGTTCATGGTGTTAATTTACAGCCTCCTCCTGTTTGAGCTTCAGCTCTGGCCGCCTCCCACGAACCAGCAGATCCTGCTTCGCTGCTGTGAGTGAACCGGGCAGCAGGAGGAAAAAGGCCGCCTGATAAGCGTCCTGTTTGACAAACACTGTCAGTTCCTGTAATGTCTCCGGGGTCCTAGAGTCCCACACCTCCCTGACAGACAAAGAAGTGGTTACCTTGAAGGACCTCCATGGGCAGGACGATCCAGGCGTTCTGCAGGTAGGAGATGTACAGGTAACGAGCCGTGTTGCAGGCCAGGCCGATGTACAGCACTCTGTGGAGAGGGACAGGACGGACGTGGTGTTTTACATTTCAGTCGTTTTTCTTTACTCCCGGTCCTGACTATATGAATAATGCCCAGAGACGCTCTCTAAATGCTGCCACGCTGGCTTTCAAATATGTGTTAATTTGAGGCAAATAAATATCAGTCAGCAGAGCAGGTGTATTTAGGAAGCAATTTTGTTGACATCCTGTTAAAAAAACAAAACATTTCCCTTTAACTTCACCTCCAGTTGACTCTTAGTTTCAACACCGTGTGCTTTATACGCAGGACGGACGCAGGTTCAGAGCCGCAGCCTGAAATCTAACACCTCGCTCTCGAATGTCCCCGCTGCCTGCGAGGTCCGGCCTCGAATTCAGTCCGACAGATACCCCGAGCGTCAATGACGCCATTGTCTCACTCGTCACTGCTCTGACACCGAACACAGCAAGTCACTGAGGCTGCTGCACAGCGAACTGGCTCCACTGTTGACACAATCTCCTGACGGGATGAATGCAAACTGTAAGGAGTTTATCGTCGGGCTGCACTCTCTAAGGCTCCAATAAGGCTGCAAGAAAAGAGGAAATCTCGATTTAAATTGGAGAGTCGAGGTGTTTCCTCGGATCTAAATGGCTTAAAACAGGAAACGTTTTCTTCCCCCGTCTATAATAGAAGGAGAAAAGGAACATCTTCACTTTTTAACAGATTTCTAATAAATTTGTCAGAAAGTTTCAAGGATTTTAATAGTTGCTCATTAACTATCGCATTTACAAACAATGAACAAAACAAACATCTCCCATATGTAGCCCGTGATTCTCTTATATTTTGATGCAGATACGGCTGAAGACATAAAACTGGAAATCATTGTGCTGCGGTGTTGAGTGTTTGCTGTCAGTGTCTCACCTGACATGTCCCACCAGCTCGATGAACTTGTGGCTGGTGAAATAAGCAGCGAGCTCCGAGATGTGGCTCAGCACGGAGCAGACCCCGAACAGCGTGGTCGTCCCCTCCAGGTCCTCCAGGTGCCAGTACAGGAAGGTGAAGACGAAGCCGTAGCCGAAGCCCATGAACCAGGCGACGAAGAGGACGGAGCTGTAGCGCACGCTGCACAGCAGCTTCAGGAGGTCGCTGTAGTGGAACTCCCGGGCGGCGTCGGGGCTCACGGGCGACCGGTCTGAAGAGCTGGACTCGGGTAACGTCCGAGGGCCCGCTGGCTCCTCCACCACCTCAGGGATCTCCTGCTGGTAGTCGAAGGCTTTTTCAAAGTAAAACTGAGTGGCCACGACGAGCGCCACGCCCATCAGCACTCCAAAGACGATGAAGGCGATCGAGTAGTTGTGCAGGTGAAAGTCGGGCCGGACGCAGCTGACGACGTCGCTCTGGACGGGGATGCGCGTGTGGTCGATCCAAATGCCCACCAGCAGCATGGCCAGACCCCAACCCAGAGAGCCCCACATCCTCTGCAGGCCGTAGCGGTCGCGGGCTTTACCGAGGTACTGAAGGGTGACGGTGTCCACGATGGTGACGGCGGGGGCGCTGAAAAACTCGCCCACGATGATGACGAGCAGGATGAGCAGGAAGATCTTCTCCACCTGGTCCTGGTTGTAGATGATCTGGAACTCCTTCTGGGGGGTTGGAGCAGGAGAGGTGGTGCTCGTGGTGGAGGTCTGTACGGTGGTGTTTTGCGAGAGCTGGGTGGTGTTGGCTAACGTGAAGGGAACCGATGTTGTGTTGGCGTCTGCGCTTCGTTCCCGCCTGTGGAGCACGGTGAAGGAGGAGCGCGGGACTTCAGGAAGCCCGAGGAGGTCCGGGACGCTCCGGCGACTTCTGGTGTGGTTCGTGAAGTTGCCCGAAAATGTGTCATTACCGGGAGGAAGAGTCGTGATCACGGGCGGCACCGTTGTTGTGAGAGAAGCACCCTTTTCTTCACATTTCATATCAGCTGGTTTGACAAAGCCGATGCCGCAATTAAACACCAACCAGCACAGAACAGAAAACAGCAGGAGGACCTTCCCTTTCTTGAAGCGGTCGGCCACTACGCCCCAGAAGGGGGCGCTGCAGAACTCAATGAAGTAGCGGATGCCGACCAGCAGCCCGCTGCGGCTGGCCGACATGCCGAGCTGCTTGTAGTACAGGGCCAGCAGAGGGTGCAGCGAGCCGTAGGCGGCGTAGAAGAAGAAGTAGAAGACTTTGGAGATGAGGAGTTGGCTGTTGATGCGGAGGCACAGCCTCTCGCAGCAGTCGACGGAGTCGGGCCGCGAGGTCGGCGGCTGCTCAGGCGGCGCGTCGTCCGAGGCGGGTACCGGCGGCGCGGAGACGCCCGCCCGCTGCGCCGTCGAGTCGAACGGCTCGGCCAGCACGTACTTCCTCTTCTGCTCCTCCTCATCGTCTGTCAGGATGGCAACCTTGTCGTCAGCTGCCATATCTAGAAGATAAGGATACGAGGGTGAGGCACGAGGGGCGTTCGATAACCAAATGATGCTGAATTTATCCCGTAACAGTCTGCTCGGTTATCCAACACCATGTTTGGTTTCCTGTCAAAATACACAGTGAATGTAAGAGTCTGAAATATCCTCAAATAAACTAAACCAGAAATTTAACAAGTAAAAAAAACCCCTGAAAGACATGAAGATATTTTTGTGGATTATCTGTCTCCTGGTAAAAGCAGCAAACCTTCAGAGGAAACAATGAAAACACAAACCGCTTGAACGTAATCCGCGAGGTGTTTCTTTCTCTGACTGCAAAAGGTTTCATCACTCAGGAGACTTTCCAACATCAATACTTCTCAGTCTGGCACAAATCAAACAGCCGATGAGAGTTTAAATACATCTGTCTCTGGAGGAACACCTGGGGAGCTTTAAACGCTGCACACAACCATTCACTTAGGGATTATAATTCTAAATGTGATGAAGGAATATTAACCAGATTAAATTATTTTAGATTATACACAAATAAATAAAACACAATTCAATAACATTATTTTGATGTTTCACAAACCTAAAACTGTTTTTTTTAAACATTATCTGGTGCCTTCTTGTTGATAAAGTCCAGAATTAACAAGTTTAATTAAATACAATACTTTGTCATGGAAACCTGGTCTGATGTGGTCTCGGTGAGAAACCGTTTATAGTTTTAATGTTAATCTACCCTAAAAATAAAGATGTTCTTTTTCAGATTTAATACGTTTTAATGTAGTATTTTGTGGGCTTTTACGACTATTGTTTTTCAATGTGCACCTGCTATGACAGGCATCATGTTGAGTTGGACACTCAGGAGGTCCAATAACCCACCAGACCCTCAAAAGGAGACTCAAATTAACAATTGAACGATAATAATCAATAAATATTGTTGACAGATGTTCTCCTCCCCGGGCCGGCGGAGGTCCTCGAACCCCAACTTGGACCCCGTCCGTCCATCAGTGATGTTTGGACATTACGAGTTTATTTTGGTCGTAAAATACATTTTTGGGGGGAATTTAACAAAATGAACCAAAACGTCGTCGCTAATTTAAAATCGGGTTTCACAAAGTGTCTGATGTCACTTCTTCCGTTTATCCGTCTGCAGCCGCAATTCAACTCTTTAAACGTCTTTTTTTAAAAAGGCCTCGACGTCAATAAAAAATGCGGAATTGAAAGGTGAGTGAAATGAAAGTCCTCACCTGCTCAGGTCACCGCTCCCATTAAACTATGACTGCGCAGTTTGTTGAATTGTTGTCTCCTCGGTCGGACATTTTTCACACAAAACGCGACTTCATTCCTGCTTTTCTTTCGTGGGTTTTGTTTAAATTTCCCGTGACGAGTTCATAGCTGTATTTTAATGTGAATTTGAGGTGGTTTTTTCCCCTCCCCGGCTCGGTTTTCTTTGTATTGAGAACAACAGCAGCTCGTCAAACCAGAGGTCCCACCTGTCCTCGCAGAGACATCAACCGTCAAGTCCGCCATGACGTCTGTTACAACTTCCGGTCTAAACTTTCAAATTAAAACCTCAATATTGTATAGAAATAGTTTCTAATTGAAGCCAGATTTCCCCCTAAAGCGATATATTAACTTATCTTCTTAAATCATATAATCAATTTATTGTTTTAAAACAAGTCTCAATTTTAAGTAAAAAAATAAAATAAAAAAAAGCAAGAGAAGATCACTTTTTACCAATTTTGATGATAAATTGTTTGATCAAATACTTTCAGAAAGACAAAATGCAAAAATTTAGCTGGTTACATGTTTTCTAAGGTGAAGATTCTCAGATTTTATCGTTTATTTTAATAAACAGAATATCTAGGGAGTTTAGGTCAAACAGAAATGACCATTTTTTTTTTTAACTGAGAAATTATATTGAGAACCGTTTCATCACTTTTAGAGCTTCTACGCAGCAAACAATGAATCAGATGCTCGATAAAGGAAATCATAACTGATCATGTGTTTTGTTTATTTGTTTTTTTTGTGTATGCAAATAAATTGAGTGTCAAACTCCTCTCAAGTGTCCCTATAATTGTTATGCTGTTGTTTGTTATGCTATTTTATGCTTTTACTTTGTTCATATCCGGGAGTATTCAGTCATAAATTCGGGCATATGTGAGGCAGCAGAGCGACTCCGCCTAAACGTCTCCAGTGTCTCAATTAAAGGGGAAACTTCCTTTAATCACAGTCAAAACATATGAAAACACTTCAGTAATTCGATTTAAAAAGATATTGCACGAATATGAGAGCCTGAGCTGAATGGAGGACTTCCTGTGAGGATATGAATCAATAAAAAAGACACATCATATCACAATAGAGAGCATTAATCTCACCACTGAAGATGCACCGACAGTGATATACTGCATATATAATCATAAATCACAGTTCGCTTCTCTATTATCATGATTACTTTATCATTTAATAATCATGTTGATAAATATTTACCATCTAATGAATAGCTGCAACTAGCAGTAAAATGCTCCTCAGTGTATCACTAAGAATATTGTAATGTAATATAAAACAACCTGGGGGAGGCTGACCTGAACATACTCCCTTACTCCAATGTTAGCAAATCAAATATATATGAAACAAGAAACTCTAAGAAATATTTTGAAAAATGTAATTACTTAAATTGTTTATCTTTTGAACCCTAACAGCAACGAAAACTAACACAAAATGAACTGTGTGGGCTGCAATGCCACCACTGGCCTGCAGAGGGTACTGTTGGACCACAATTGATATTTGCAGTCACTCATCAGATTCAAAACATAATGAAGCTCAATAATATTGAATAAAAACAAGAAACTCAAGAGGATAAAAGAGGGAGAGGGATGTAGAGAAGGAGAGGTGGTAATAACAGAAAAAAATCAAATAAAGAGAGATTAACAGAAGAGTACATTTAAATCTTAAGGAAAAGTAATTTGATCTTATTATCGAAGCCTGAACAACAGTGTGCTCATGTTACCTAATTAAATATTTAAACACACACACACAGCCTCAGTGGCAGAGTAAATATATCACGTCTGTGTGTTTATCGGCTAATAAAACCCCCAAATTAAAACCGTGTGACGCTTGTTAATGAACTGCCTTTATAGAAAGCACACACACCTCAGCAGCCTTGTAACAGCTCAGTGCAATTTAAGTACAAAAAACGTTTGAAAAGTTAAACCTCAAAAAGTGACCATCTGCAATTTAACCACAAACTCCAGATGGAAAAACGTTTCCACTGGACCAGTTATCTAATTTCTCCTATCTGTTCCTCCCTTGTTCTCAGTAAAAGAGGATGTGTGACATCTGGAAGCGCTCTGGAGGCAGGGCTGACCTCCCCCCTCCTCCCCCCTCCTCCCCACCTTTTCTCAGGGTACAAACATCAAAGCAGGCGGCAGATAAAGTCTTCTTTTCCCTCATGGGCACGAGGAGGCCGAGTACAGGAAGAACTCGGGGTCCCGGCTGGAGGATGAGAGGGGAGAAAGAGGATATTTTTTATTTATTTACTAAACTTTTCTAATTCAGGGTTTTCTGACAATTCAGAAGACTTTAGATCAGCTTCTAGTTTTAGGAGGGAAAGAGGAGTTCAAAGCTCCTGATCACACACGATGAGCTCTAAATGTCTGAAACCTGCTGCAAGAGAAAATGATTCAGAGGCGTCGACTGGCTGCAGTGACTCAGTCCAGCCAGCAGGTGGCGACACCCACCAACAAAATGAGTTTTACAAGCAGCCTCCAGAGTCCTCCAGAAACTGGCATTGCTTTTTTTTTTTTATAGTTGTTAGAACACACTGTTGACATCTATCAGCCATACCTGCCTTTCCTTTCAGACGGTCGTGTGGGGGGGCCTGAGGGTTTCCAAGGTGACAGGTCGCCATCACTCACTTCATATGTAGAGACAGAACCACACAGAAAACCCTCTCGGTCAGGGGAAGAAGGCACACATTTCAGAAACAGCAAACACACAAACTGTTTCTTATCTGGACGTTCCCAGGGTGCGTTGATGAAAACACCTCCTATCTCAGGTCGGAGATGTTCTCACGGAGGTCTCCATGAAAAGGCAGAACACCTGCAGCTCCTCTCGAGGTCTTTTATTTAGTGGAAAGGTATGTCGTTTAGTCTCCACGGCCTTCAGCACCTGATATTTACTCTGCAGTGAAATCATCTCAGTCACAAACTGTTTACAGTCACATGAAGAGATGATGAACACGCGGGGCTTTTCACCGGCTCGTGCTTGGCAGAAGGAAAAGATGGAGGCATCTTTATGACTTGGGTTTGAGCTCCAAACTGTTCAGGATCAAAGTTTTAGTTGCTGTGTTTTATGTCAAACAATAACAGATTTTTAGACTGAATTCAGTCGTATCTATTCAACAACAATTGCAGAAGGATAAGACAAATAACTTCAAAATGAATCCCAAAACATAAAAACTGACTTTCAAATGGACGGCAGTTTCTGTTAGTAATTTTCTCCTCTCTGTCCAAAGTGAAGGCTGACTGGTCCTCACCTCCTCCAGCTGCTCCACGCTGAGCACATACAGCTGCATGTACAGTCTGCTGCACAAATGGTGCAGCTGTCAGTTTAGGGGAACTTTTTTTTTTGTGCACAAATCCTGGTTATTTCCTAAAGGGCTCATTTGGCTCCGGATGAGGAGGAATTGCAGAAACATGTCATCAAACAGAACATGTTCTGCCTGGCGACTCTCAGTCTGATGTTTTTCATCTCCTGTTTTATTTTTTATTTTTTTTAGATTTTCTCACTTTCACAAACAGTTCTGGGTCTTAAGGTTTCCAGCCGCGACTCTAAACACTGTTTTGATGGGAAGACAACGTGTTTATCTCCTAATAAACCGCGATGGACGCTGCAGAGGTTTGAAGGTCGGTCCGGATGATTTCTCGGTTTGTATCCACGTGATGTTTCGGGGATCAGAGAGGACCCACCTACAGGAACAGCACCTCCTTCTTCTCCTCTCTTTGTCATCTCGCGCGCTCTGCACAGGAGCGTCAGTCTGCGCCGAGCGCAGCGCCAACTTTCCTCTAATTGCCAACAAGGAAGCCGGGAGATAAATACAGTTTCCGAAACTTTCGATGGGACCCGGCGACTGAGACGAGCCTGCCGCATGTGTTTAACCAGGAGCCGCAGCCATGGTCTGTTGCGCATCGGTCTCGGTGCGCCTGTCGTCCTCTGGATATTTACGCATCGCGCTGCTGTGGCTCGTGCAATTAGGGGCGCTCGCGCAACACGGTAAGTGGATGTGCAACTTTTTTTTTTTTTTATGGCTCAAACTATCTCTTGTTTAAACACAGCAGACAACATGAACTCGTGATGCATCGTTGGAGTTGTGCAGAAATGATTGGAGATGATTTTCACCTGTAAGATTGGAGACATTTAGAAGTGAAGCAGATAACTGATGCAAACCCGCCTCACATTTATCACATTTCTTTACTTAACAATTAAGAACAATGAGAACATCTTGCCTGTTTAAAGCTGTAGACTCTGCAGAGCTGCACTCCCACCACTCAGCTCCAGACCTTTAAAGACAAAAGAGCAAATCTGGTCACTTACAGAGAAAGAAACAAAATAAGGTATTATTAGAGGTGGGAAAAGGACTCTGATCCTTTACTCTCCTTTAATTACAAACACAGTAATTTCAGAAAGTCCTGCTTTGGATGTACACACGTTTTCCTTTTTATTGCAGCGGTTAATATCTACTTTGCATGTCTATTATAAGTGGGAATGTGGAGTCTGTTAGCTAATGTTCACATTACTTCAGGGGAGATAAAGTCCTGCATGTGTGCAGTTTTATTCACAATTACAATTTGGAACAACTTCAGAAGAAGTTGGAGAAAATAATGATGAAAAACAACATAAATAAAAGGCATAAACTTGTTAAAATAAACCGAAATAATTGAAACAAGATTTGAAAAGTTATTACATAACAGAATACACTTGTGGCTCATTATGATCCAGTCAACAGCTTCATGTACTGCTTTTATTTTTACGTCGTGTTCAGGGTTGTTTTGTGTTGTTTTTCCTCTAATTCTGCTCTTTTCTTTCTGAAACGTGGTCACAAATTTAAAAAGAGAAATATAAAAGCTGCACTGAAGTTTAAAAAGTCACATGTAAGTCTCCCAGATGTCAGAATTGAAGAGCATCAGATTGGGTGAATCAACAAGAGAACATGTGAGAGCTGTCATATATATTTTGTCTTCGGGGCGTCCCAACGACAGATCAAAGCACGCGATCGTAAACTTTAAGGCGGCCCATCGTAAAATCAAACTCTGAGGGTCCTGACACAGATTTGCAGTAAGAATAACACGTATTTCTGAGTCTACCGCAACTCCCAACTCCAGCAGACACAGTTGGTTCCTGCCGTGAAAAGAAACGAAGTGTTGGTTTTGAGATGACTTGAAAAAGAAGCAGTTTTTTTTAGGTAACACCTAAAACAGCATTCAAACCTTTATTCATGATCCAAAGGTCTCACTTTGATGTTGTGTTTAATGCGGTGATGCAGTTGGAAAGAAACCTCTTTTGGTTTGACGTGTTTTGTTGGACTTCAGTGATTTACGGCATGTTTGGGTGAGAAAACTCAGCCAGAGATCTGAACACAAATAAAAGAAAACGTGTGCGGACGACACCTGATCAACGATCTGACTCTCAGATCGTACATGTCCATTTGTTCTGCAGTCTGGTTTCCCACAGTTCATCGTGGACAGACCTCAGACTGTTCACACTGTGTGAACAGAATATTTCTGCAGAGCTGTTTCTGTTTGTAACAGCGTACAAACCTTCAAAGAGGCAGCGATGCACCGCGAGGCCTCGAGTCTGCAGGAAACATAGAAGAAGAAAAACAGAAGCTTGACTTTAGCATATTGTTTTTCTTTCAAATGCAATGGGCCAGAAGCAGCAGATGTGTTAGGAGCAGCAGCTGAGGCTCAAGTTAAGTTAATGTCATGAAATCACAATTATGTGGACATAAATGACCAAAAGAAGAATCAGGGAAACACCAAGACGGTTACAGTCCATCTAATTACTGTGGAGACGTTTCAATCTTCATCCTCTGGACACTTTGAAGATCTGAACCAAATGCTGGAGAAAATGTCACAGGGTCACCGAAAGCGTCTGCACAACATCTCACGCTGATCCTTCTTGTAGCTGTTGAGGTATAAATTCACATTTTCCACCTCGTCAGGACAGAAACTCGAGGTCAAACGCAGTGAAGATGTCATACAAAGTAAAGCATCTTCAAACCCCGTTCTTAAATGCAGACGAGTGTTTTAGCGTCTTAAATCACGAAAGCATCTTCAGGTTGCCTTTGGCCCTCTGACCTGTCCGTCTGACGGACGGGCTGACGGACGGGCTGACGGACGGGCCCTCTGGGGAAAAGACCCGTAACCCCAGTGGTGTTAACACCACGCTCTCCCAAATTAATCTTCTTTCCTGAGAAACCGGAGAATCCCCCTGCAGAGCACATCTGGGCTGCTGAGGGCCTCCCCCCCCCGGTGGGATCTCCTCCCCCCCAGGTGCCGCTTCATTAGCTCACCCCTCCCCTCCGGCTCTGTAAACTCATTAAGCCGCCAATTGGAACAGTTTAGCCAGCAGTCTCCCCAGTTGTCTTCCTGCATGAAAACCTGGTTGTTTGAACAACCTGTGACCTCGGATCTTGTCAGCGGAGCTTCCAGACACTAAGACACTAAGACAGGCGGCCGTGTAAACAAAAGCATCTGTTTTAAAGGGGCCGTCGACACGAACGCCGGCCTGGAGGACCTTGTTTGGGCTCGGGATCACCGGCAGTAACTTCTCCATGTCCATTCGTGGCCTCGACGGTCTAAATGCCCTCAATGTTTGTTTCCCCCGATGTGACTTTGCTCAGCCGCTGCAATCAAACAGGGCGGAGGGAGCCGGTGTCGTCCTCGGGCAGTAAAAGAACGACCCGTTTAGGCTTCTTAACAAAGACCTCTGTTGACACCTTTGGCCCATTTCACTTCACAGATGTGGGGTTTTTGAGTGTGCTAGTGTGGAAAACGACATGTTCTGCTCAAGTAATTTCCCCGGTTGTTTGGGCCTCCAGCTGCAGGCGGTGTTCACAGGCCTGTCATGCGCCAGTGGTTTTAGCGTCCTTTCCTGGGGCGAGTTAAGAGAGGCGAGAGGCTCACAGGAATGTCTGTTATTCTTTGCAATTTAGATAACCTGCGGGGGTGAAATGATCCTTCCTGCTCACCACCTCAACACAGAGGAGCAAATTGTACACCTCGTCTTATCACCTTTATCTTAAAGGTCCCTCGGCGGCTTCTGAAAAAGAAGTGGGAAACAATTGCAGCAGCGCCGAGGTCTTCATCTGTTGTTTCTGCACTGGGTCGGAGATCACCGGTGATCTCCGCTATGGCTTGGACTGTCTATGAACAGCTGATGGCTCGAATGGGCCTTAAATCCTGAAGAGAATCTGTGTGGAGCATCAAAAAAAAAGAGAGATAAAATATTTTTCACCGGAGATCACCTGTCAATCAAAACGCCACACTCATTGGTTGGATCAGTTATTGTACCTGAGGAAAACTTAACTGACTTCTGTTTCAGTACACCTGCTAGAAACAACATTGACACTCACAGATAATAATTAACGTCTTCAACGTCTAACGTCTGGTTTTATCTTAAAACCTGGTTTTAAAATTCGCCGCTGCCGTCCAGGTAAACGTTCCCCTCTGCAGTCTGCCGAGGACAGCCAGACGTTCACGTGCCGATTCCCACAACGCGGTGAGCTGCTTTGTTTAGTCCGTCCTCTCGGCCCGTCCAGGACACGTCTGGGACACATCTCCCAGAGATAAAGACGTGACGCGATTCTTCAGCTTTCACTTCCTGGAACTCAAACACAACGAGTGAGATGATTTCAGGTTGGAAAACGGGCATTTTTAAACGAGGGCAAGCTTCCAAACAGATTCAAGTTTTAGGAT
Organism: Embiotoca jacksoni; assembly: GCF_022577435.1. Classification (NCBI taxonomy): domain Eukaryota; kingdom Metazoa; phylum Chordata; class Actinopteri; family Embiotocidae; genus Embiotoca; species Embiotoca jacksoni. The sequence continues at coordinate 4,745,348 of NW_027185382.1, read as the reverse complement.
TCTCATCACAACTACAGCGTCTGGAGCTTTTTGTGTGAGGCACGTGAACCAAAGAAAAACTGCTGAGGTTCAGTCTTCTTCTCCACGTTGTTCTCAGCTCCAGAGTGCTTCCCAGAAGGCCACCAGACTCTGCGTGATCCCCATCGCAGCGTCGACTTCGACTCCACGGAGATCCAGAACACGGCCATCCAGGACCTGATCTGCGACCACTCGCTGTCGTCGGGCTGGTACAGATTCTGGATCGACAACAAGCCGGCGGAGATGCCGACCACCTGCGTTGAGGTAAGATGCCAAAAATGTCAGGCGAGTCCCGCCGTCGTTGTGTTTGTGTCTTTAATCTTCCATCTCTGTCAAAAAGTAGCATCAAACATCCTCTGCCAATGCAAACACCCAGCAGGTTGGTATAATAAGCGCCTTCGGCCGAGGTGCCGGGTATAATAACACCTCGCTGCGGCAGGTAATGACCGTTTCTGTCGGCGGCCCCTTGCAGATGAACCGCTGTGGTACCCAGGCTCCGGTGTGGCTGTCGCTGAAGGACGCCTCCCTGCCGCGGCCCGGCGAGGTCCGCCAGCTCTCCGCCTGCGCCACCTGGCAGTTCTTCCACGGCAGCGCCAAAGACTGCTGCCTCTTCCGCATCCCCGTCACCGTGAGGAACTGCGGCGACTTCCTGGTCTACTACCTGCAGCCGACGCAGGGCTGCATGGGATACTGCGCTAAAGGTGGGTTGCTCTGCTTCGTCGTAAAGGTCAAAGGTCACGTGGGATTGTTCTCCTGGACAGTGTCCGGTGTGTAGTTGAAAGCTCCAGAAAGAGACAGTGAGGGAACCTCGAGTCGGGAGGGTTTCCTACATTAGTGATGTGCATGAAAGAAGCAAAAACTTGAATTACACCAATGAATCGTGGTCCGTTTTCTGGCCGTCATAATAAGAAGGTATCTGATGACTCTCCTGTTGCAGTTGCTCCAGATTTGGGACCCAGATTCTGCCCACCGGGACAGGTGGAAGTCAACGGTCGATGCAAAGGTACGACGACATCGGTTGTCCTTGTACGAAGAGGCCGAGCGTGTTTTTGGAACCGACTTGCAAATGAGTTTCTTTGATCTTTTTTTTTTTAGAAAAAACTGCTCAATTTCTGCTCCAGTAATTCTTAAAAAGCAAAAGGCCTGTGATTGTCAGACGGTGGAGAGGGTTTTACTTCACGCCTTCCAGAACAAAGCATACATTTAAAAACAACGTAATTCACCGCTGTTTCCAGCTGCCGTCCCGTCCCTGCCCTCGCGGCCGGTGATCACCCCGGAGCTGATCGGCAGCAGCGTCCACCTGAGGTGCTCCTTCGTCCCGCCGCCGTGGAGCGAGACGCTGGGCTTCCAGGTGGTTTGGGCCAGATACATCGGCCACAGCATGAAGGCTGAGATCAGGCAGGAATCCACGCCGAAGCCCTTCTCTCTGGTGGAGATGGATGGCGTCCACTTCAGGCTCGGAGAAACGGTAATTCCTGCCAGACGGTGCCGGAGGTTGTTTTTTTTGAAGGGGGGAGGGACGGGACATGTGGAGGGTTTGACCCTCTGGAGTGGGCAACGTAAGCCATGGATCATGCTGACCTCTCTTTGGCTGGGTTCAGCCTCACAAAGCAAAGACAGAGAGGCAACGTGTGTCATATCCAGTTAAGAGAAGGCAAGAGGAGGGCGGGGAAGTTAAATCAGTTGCAGGTTGGGAAAGCCTCGCTCCACATGTGTCCCATTTCAACCAAACGCCATTCAGGTCTGCACTGTGAATTCCAGCCAGGTTATTTTCAATGGAAATATATTCATCAAAGTTGTTTGTTGTGTTGATTTCCTGGAGCTGCTCCCGCACAAGGACACAAAGAGACTAAAAATGTTTGAATTGTAGAAAATGCGATCATTACAGCTGGTGGTTTCCAACTGGATAGCATCGGGTCAGATGTTTGGAGACAGAAAATCCAAATTTTGGGGAGTTCGTCTCCTCCTGTCCTTCTCTTCTTCTTCCTGGAGAAAACAACCATCGGTTGACATTGGCAGTCTGAGTCTGAATAATGACTGCAGACTTCAGAGTAGTTTTTCCTTCTCGTACCGCCACCGATTACAACTCCTCTCCCAGACGTCTTTAGGTGATAGAAAGAATGTGTCACAGGACCATTAGCCATTTCTTTTCAGTCCAGGATGAAGGAGGTAGGAGAGGAACTGCCGGCGTTTGAAGAGTTTCGTGCCACTGATGTTCAAAGTCTGCGGGCGGGATCACCGATCGTAAAACTCCATCTGAGCAGCAGGAAAACAGGAAGGAAACCCAAAGGTTGATGGGAAATGACAGCGAAAGTTCAGCGGAGTTTCTTTCCTCCAGTCGAAGCACCGGCCGCTCCGCTGCATTAGAAGTATTATAATAAGTGTTAGTTTTAACCTTCATCTCTGCAGCGCCGCCTCGTTTCTACGCACACCAAACTGCTGACGGCTCTCATTTCCTGCAGAAAGCAGGAAACACGAAGTTATTCCATTTTTGACTCGACACTGAGGTGATGTCACTCTCAGTGTTCGTCCTGCAGCTGTGGACCGCTGCCATATTTGGACAGTGGGGTCGTATTGTCGGGTCTGGGCTCGCTCACAGGGCTCGTCTTTAACGCGCGTTGATGCAGCAGCTGGGCGGGGTCAGAGGTCATCTGCGAGTGAGTGAAACGTTAGTGCTGTTTGAGGCGAGGATCAGAGGGGCGCTGCGCTGTGAGCTACACGGGGACATGTTTGGATAAATCACAAACACAGTGACAGCTGGCACCGTTTTTATGACCGTACAGAGCAGAAATGTTCAGAGCTCCTTCGCTCACAAATAGTTTTGTTACACAAACACACAAATAAACTTCTTATCTAAAACTTCTCTTATTAATTTACAGAAACTTAAAATTATGTTGTTTTTTTTTTTTTTTTTTTTTTTTCAGTTCTCCTGCAGCGTGGCGACTTTCAGGGCAAACTCCAGCTACACTAGATCTACTCCCAAAGAAAGTGAGAGTTTCTACGCTGGTCTGAAGGTACAAATTCTCAACTCCATCCTCCACCAGGAGCAGAAGTATTTACGTAAACAAACCTTGCAGAGCTGAAACCTTTTTCTCCTCTCCAGTTTTCTCCAGATTCGCTCCACATCGCGGAGAACGGTAAGGAGCACGAGGTGACCGTCCACAGCACGGTGCCCATCCCCTGCTTCGGCCTCGACCTCGGCCACCAGTGCGGAGTCCCCCTGGCCCTCGGCGTCTTTGACCCAGGTCAGATTTGCAGGAACCCTAACCCTAACCCTAGCACAGTCTGAGCATCTTGTTAAACTGCTTGGAGACACAAAATCATAATTTTGCAAGTGAGTGCCTGCAGCCAACACCACATCTGACAAAACACCACTTCGAGCCTTAAAGTGCTCTTAATTGGATCAAAACACAAATTAGAGGAGCTGAACTTAACTATTGAAAACCCCAGCTTCATATTAATGTCACTAATTTAAGCAGAATGATGGACATGAGACTCCTTTCAGCGATGAACTGGCTGTTTCGCTCAGAAAACAGTGATCAGGAGCTTTATGACCTTTAATGTCTCAGTGAATGAAATCAAAGCAAAAACTCCTCAAGGTCCAGCCTCTTGATGATTAAAGGATAAAGTTGTCATCTTTACTAAATTTCCTCCCTCCGCTCTCATTCTGTACATCATCACATTAAAGCCAGCTCAGGAAGGCCTTATTACAGTCCTGCAGGCAGCTGCGTGATGTCTGTTGACGCTACTTTACTGCCGTGTTGACGCCTACAGACAGTCTCCAACGTGAGGTCCCAAACGTGGCGCTGTCCGCCTGCCGGGTGGAGCTTCTGCCGAACCCCTGCAGCGACGGCAGCTGCGGGCGGGCGAAGTTCTCCGTCACCGCTGTGACCGATTTCACACGCGACGGTAACCGGCCGAGTCTGATCGGCGCCGTGCCCGGACCCGGTGCACCCCGGCTCTGGAGAAGCTATGTCCCAACATCCCTCAAAGTAAGTTCAGCACCAGAAATCTGTAATAAATGTGAATAAATGTGAATAAATGTGAATAAATGTGCGGGCCGTACGGGTTCCAGGGATCTCGAGGATATTGGGGGTCTTTAAGGGCTTCTCAGTGGTCATCCAGGGCTCCTCCATGTGGAGGATCGGTACTCCAGGAGAACAGGAATCTGAGGCATGCAAGTTAAATGTGGCATGTGGTGCTTCTTTGGTCACAAGTAGATAAAAGTGGTCCCTTGCACAGGACACGGTCCCGACAGGAGTTTCTGGACTCCTTGAGGACGTCCAAGGAGTCCTTAAGGAGTCCTCAAGGAGGCTTTAGTGGCGCTTCGGTGGATTCCAGGACTCCTGGAAGGACTTCAGAGAGCAGTGTGATATAATGATAAGCATTACCTTAATTAGAGAGTCTCAGGACGACAGCTCCAATTACAGGTTTCTCTTTCGCACTGTTGATATATACACACAACTGTAGGGTTCTTTATGAAATTGGAAGGAGGCGGGGCTTCAGGGAGAACAGAGAGCTTGTTTGATGGTTGGCCGTGATGTTTAAAGAGCGCCTTACGTAGGACATGATGTCAGCCCTGCAGACAGCGTGTCTCGGAGGGCGAAGTCACAGAGGAGTTTCCCATCTGTATTTAGGGAAAACATCAAAGCCCAAGGTCAGCGGGTCGGAGGGTGCGGCCCCCTTAATCTGTTCTCATGACCTCTGCCCCCAGGTCGTGGTCCAGGACGTTCCCACTTCCATCTGCTACTCTTTGACTGACCCGCATGTCATTACGCTAGACGGCAGGTAATATAACTCCTTATTGGTCATCGGGAGTCATTAAATAGTCATTTAAATGACGTTATAACGCCGCTCTTCACCTTTGATGAGCTGAGTTTATATCTGCAGGCGTTATGAGAACCACCAGACGGGCACCTTCGTCCTCTACCGGAGTCTCTCCCGGGAGTTTGAGGTCCACTCTCGTCAGTGGGACTGCGGCAGCCGGCACTACTCTGTCGCCTGCAACTGTGGCGTCGCGGTGCGAGAGGGGAACGAGGTCGCCGTCTTCGACATGTGCAACGGCCAGCCGCAGGAAAGCAGGCCGCGGCTCGCCCTGAAGACCCTCGGTGAGAGCGAGGGCAGCCGGGTCAGAGTGCAGGAGTCCCACCAGGGGAAGAAGGTCACCGTAGGTATCCGCACATTTTGACGCTGGTGTAGATCTGCCGGTTTTCTGACTCTCAGATGCTTTATATAAACTCGGTGAAGAACGCACAGCTGTTTCAGGTACACTGCGGGAGGACACGATGTTAACTGGCCGCCGTGTGTGACTCTCCTCTCGTAGTTGATCTTTCCCTCCGGGGCCTTTGTTAGGGCCGATGTTGGCGACTGGGGGATGAGTCTGTCCGTCCGGGCGCCCAGCGTCGACTACGGCGACACTCAAGGCCTCTGCGGCACCTTCGACCGCAACGGAAACAACGACTTCCACGGCTCCGACGGCACCTCTTATGGTCCCGATGACCTGCATCGCTTCATAGAGGACTGGAGGTCAGTCTGTGACAACAACTTCAGACCTAATACAGCTGAAATTCTACAGACTTTAAAGTCTCCACAACGTTATTTGTTTTTTCTTTTGTGTGTGTGTGTGTGTGTGTGTGTGTGTGTGTGTGTGTGTGTGTGTGGTAGGATCTCTCCTGGTGAAAGTTTATTCGACAAAACGCCTCCCGGGACAACACAGGAGGTGAGGAGGCCTTTCTGCCAGTGCCAAAAAGGATTCAGCTCTTCTCAGCATGCTGGCAGAGGGATGAGGAACTTGTACAATCCTTCCGCTCACTCCGACTGCATAGCATACGATGATGTGGATTACACATCCGTGTTCCCCTCCATGGACACAACGGTGGAATACATCGAGAGCCCGGAGAGAGAGGAGAGCATCCTGGACACGTCTGCCTTCAACAGTCACCCTCTGGAGAGGAGGCACCTCTGGCTTCGTGGCGAGAACGACCAGAACGGCGATGCCGAGCTGGCCGGTGAATTCAGGGAGGATCTTCTTCTTTCCGTCGACAGGCCGAAGAGACACGCGGCATCTGAGTTCCGGCCTGTTTTCGCAGCGCAGAGCCTCAGACAGGCCGACCTGGACAACTACGCCTACTTTTTCCCGGAGGATCACCTGGCGGAAGCTCGACCGGAGGCGCGACCTCGGTGGCCCACGCCGAGTGGCCTGACCTCAGCCAAAGCCCTGGAGGTGTGCCAGATGGCTCTGGCCAACTCCACCGTCGGTGCGGTGTGCCGGGGGCTGCTGGGACGCCGTCTGGAGGAGGCGGTGGATCTCTGCATCCTGGACCTGCAGCTCAAAGACGACCTGGGCTGGGAGGAGGCGCTGCTGCCGTACCTGGAGAACGAGTGCGAGAGGAGGCTGCTGGAGGACCGGACCCGGCGAGCCTCGGAGGTATCCGGTTCGCCGGGAGCGTCCGGGGAGGTGGTGACGGCGCTGCGCTGCCCCAACTTTTGCAACGGAAACGGAGAGTGTACCGAGTGGGGCTGCCAGTGTTATCCCAGCCACAGCTCCCACGACTGCAGCCTGGCCATCAGTTAGTATCTTCAGACAGCTTTTCAACTGGCAAAGGCCATTTACCTTCACTGTTGAATCACAAAAGCTCTTTATTGATCACTATGCGAAGATGACTAGATGCTAATTTAACATCGGAAAAAGAAAAATAGAAGCAAATCCCTCTAAAAGTGTTATTAAATTACCTGTAAGTCGCTTAAAAGTCTTACTAATACGGCTCTTTTATCTGATCGGCTTAAAAAATGATGAATACCGCTCATCTTAAACAGGAGACTGACTTGTAATTTCCTCACGAACCAAAGATGATTTCTCCTCTGACAGGCCAGCCGGTCGAGATCACAGATTTGGAGAACAGCGGACTGTGCGACATCCGATCATTCGACTGTCGCAGCGTCCGGGTCTTCGGTCTGGGCTTCGTCGACTCTCCTGACCTGAGCTGCCACGCCACCAGACTGAAGGTGAGGAGAGGGGAGGTCACGTGACGGCCTGAGAGCCCCTCAAGACAAAAGTGGTGATTGATTGTCTCTTTCCCGCTTCCTCTGAACTGCTCCCACAGTACATGAACAAAGTTTGGGTTCCAGGCGAAAAACAGAGGACAAAAGTCACGTTCCTCAGCTCCCGGGCGTTGGACTGCACCGTGCCGTCTCTGAGCAACACGGCCGTCACCACAGAGGACTTCCTGATGGACGACAAGCCGTACGCACGCTGGGAGATTAAGGCGAGGCTGCTTCTCAGATCAACCTGCAACTAAAGCTATTTCTTCCTTTACTTCTTCTTCTGTGAAGCTCTTCGTCCTCTTCTCTGTTCCAGGTGACCAATGATGGCTCCCAGTACAGCCAGGCCAAGGTGCTGACCATCTACGACGGCGTTTGCCAGGTCTGCGAGGCGTCGCGCTCAGGACTCTGTAAGTTAAAGGTAACTCGCACACAAAACAAAAGGGAACAATGAGTTGTTCATCTCCTCCACACACTGAAAATGTTGTTTTGGACTCCTAAATGCTAACTTTCTTATTTCCCGACCGCCTCGACGCACGTGTAGATACACATGTCATTTTCTGGAGGATGCTAGTTTATTGTCCACGTGACAGGAACAGGTCACTTGTTCAGAAACCCTCGACTCTCCCGTGTTTGTTTAACCTGAGTACAGGAAGCGGATTGAGGAGACAGATGTGTTTCAGGGGGTGTTTAGCGCAAACGTGTGGTGAAGCGTTTTATAAGCTCTGTTAAAGGTCTGAACAACTTGTAGCTGGTTGAATGACTAAAACAGAGACGGTGTGATTCCTCCTCATCCTCCCAACATGCAGCCGCTGGCTCTTTAAAAACTCTACCTTCATTAAAAAAAAAAAAAAAAAGGCACAGAAGGGGTCCTGTAGTTACTGGAACTGCTTTTTATGGGAGTGCAGATAGACAAACAAACCGGACAAACAGCTGCAGAAAGACGCGCATGTGTCTGCCAAAGCTGATCCAAATTAAATTAAGCAGAGATGCAGCAGATGTTTTTCAGAGAAAAATCACCAAAAGGAAAACAAACAGCTGGAAAAAATATCCAATTTCCAATGTTAAAACATGTCAGCATTTCAAAACAGTGAGGAGGCAAACGAACCCTTGTCGTCTGGTGTGCTCTGTTTGTGTTGGCCAGGATCGGACGTGCAACATCGACGGGATGTGTTTTGCAGCAGGAGGCTCCAATCCCGGCAGCCCGTGCCTCCTCTGTGACCCCGACACCTCCAAATTCACCTGGTCTGTGAACCAAGGTACAAACACCTGACCGATCTCATCCATCCGCCTCAATAATCCCTTCTTATATTATATTTGCACACTGTGGACAGTCTGAAGCTGGTTTACTGCTGCTACAGTATTAAACGGCATTCACAGGTATTTTCTACTTGACTTGCAGCTCAGTAATGATGAATAACAACAGGCAAAAACAGCATTTATCTTACCGTATTAGTGCAGTGGGAGTCGCTGTGGTAGCTGTCAGACTGCGGACCTGTTTGTCTCCATTAGCGGATCAAAGGAGCGGAGGTTTAGGTTTCCCAGCATGCCCTGACCTGTCGCTTAGCCACTGAGAGAGGAGAGAGAGAGGGGGTGAATCACATGGTTGGTTTCCACAGAAGACAGCAACAGTCCAGTGTAATGAGTGACCAACTCAGCATGTCCATTTGTCTCAAGTTCTGCCTTAAAACTTCAATCTTTCTCAAGAATATTCCTGCAAACGCAAACTGTTGCAGCAGATAATAAGACGCCGTAAGACAAATCAAGTTGATTTCTGTAGAATCCAAGTGACTGACTTTTTTGCTTGTTAACCAGCACGCGGCTTCTCGTCGACTTCTTAACATGTGAGCGTCAAGCGCCGGCAGGTGTTTTCTGGGATTATCATCACTTTCTTCTGAGTGAACGTCTGCGGGGAATCTCAGCTGAAGATGCAACGTGATCTCGATGTAACGGCCGCTGAGAGCTGCGCTTGGAAAGAAAACACGTGTGTTTACAAGGATTCTTCCAGGAACAGCTGGGAGGAATGTTTTTAGCATGTAGAGAGTTTGCTTCAGTGCAGGAAGCGTCTGTCATCAAACTCTTGTAGCTGAAGAGTAAAATAAGGGGGTGGATGGAGGGGGGGGGGGATGTGATGTTTGTACACAGAGATTCAAGTCATCGCTCCTTTGAGATGTAATCGCAGGTCAGTGCGCTCTTTGAGTTTTTCCGTCTGTGTTTTCAGTCAACGAGCCACCGGCCTTCCACCGACCTCGAGGAGACCTGCGGACGTTTGCCGGGGAGAATTTCGTCTTCCAGTTTGCGGCGTCGGACCCAGAGGGCTCCGCCCTCCTCTTCCAACTGGAGGAGGGGCCGAAGGGGGCCGTCCTCTCCCCGGCCGGCCTCCTCATCTGGAGGGTCCCATCACTACCCGAGGAGGTGGAGGAGGACGAGGAGGACGAGGAGGAGGAGCGACAGGCGAGCCTCTCCTTCCGCTTCACGCTGTCTGACGAGTGCAACGCCCAGAGCACCTTCACTGTGGAGGTAGAGTATCTCGGTATCTGCATAAATGTGCAACACTTTAAAGATGAATCCCTTGACGTTTGTCCTGTGTAACGCAGATGGACGTGGTGCCGTGCGGCTGCCGCAACGGAGGCACATGTGTGACGAACGTGAACTTCCCGGCCGGCAGCGGGAGGTACCTGTGCGTCTGTCCTGACGGGAAGCAGGGACAACTCTGCGACGAGGACGTGGACGGATGTTTGTCCGGTCCGTGCACGGTCGGCACGTGCGTCAACACGGCCGGCGGGCACAGATGCGAGTGTCCCGCAGGGCTGAGAGGTAAGAAAATAATGTTTTCTATTAACCGCAGTTATGGTTTATGATCTGAGAATCAACTACGTGTGTGTGTTTGGCAGGTGTGACGTGCCTGGAAGACATCAACGAGTGTGAGAGGAAGCCCTGCTTTCCAGGAGTCCAGTGCTTCAACAGCTTTGGCTCCTACGCCTGCGGCCCGTGCCCCAAAGGGACGCTGGGAAACGGGACCACTTGTAGCGGTGAGCGTAGGCAACCGCTTAAGTCGCTGTGAAGAGAGGAAATATTGAAACACGGGTCTGCCAAGTCTGGTGTCCAGAGATATGAGACGGTCAAAGATCATAAAGTCTGATCATTAGCTTAAAACCCAACAAAGATGGGAAAAGTCCATTTCAGCCAAGATGCTGGAGAAGTGTTCGAAAATCAACTCCAAAGTCTCACAATGACGATACCTGTTTTTTGACCGAGCTCCTGTTTCTTCTCTGTACCGTCTCCATTTATTTAATCCTTTCCTATTATTTCAATACCACATGAGCGATCTTGAAGCTGAACAGGAAATATATCCAGATGAGAACATCAGATAAAGGTGCTACGAGGCCATCCAGAGCATAATCTGTGTCTGTCTTCATCCAGCAGTCCTCAGGCCGGCCACCACATCTGGTCCTCGTACTACGGTCCACAAGGCGCCAGATGTTCTGCCGCAACCACCCAAAGTGAAGACAGACACTCTCCGGAGGATCTCGAGCGGTAGCTCCCCGCAGACGGGTGCCGAGGCGGGTTCAAGAAATGACCCACAAATAAAGACTTGGAGAAGGACTCCGGGAACGATCTCCATCCCGAGGCTCACCGCGGCAGAACCCGGCACGAGCATCGCGGCAACCGTGTCCCAAAGAGAGGAGATAACCGGAGGAGCAAATCCATCCGGGACCAACACGGACGCTTTGAACGAGGCCTCGGAGATCCCACGAGTCAAACACAACCAGACGAAGATCGGCAGGACTTCTGAAGTAACTCCATCAGAAACAGGCAGAGCGGCTGCAGGTCGGCACAACGTTTACAACAGACTGCACTTACTGTCACTTTTGGAGGGAAATACAAACGCAGGTAGACTTTAAAAGGCAATACTCTGTTGTCTAGTCTTCACGTGATCTAATAATCACTGCAAGAAAAATAAGATCAATCATTATTGTGACTATAGATGGTGCTCAGAGGTGTTTTAGGTCCACAGAAAGGAATAGTTTCTGCTTTTAAAGAACTTTGTCGATATTTAACAAAATACTGCTTCAGAAAATTAAATCTTGAATCTTTCCTTCTTATCTTCGTATTGTTTTTGTAGAGCTTTGGGGGATGTTGATATTTGAACTGGTACAAGATAAGAACCTTATTGTATGAAGACAGATGTGAAGTAGCCGCTGCAGAGCCGTGACCACAGTTTGTGTCTCCCAGGATCCGCTCCGTCTCCGGCTGCCAACGTGTCGGCTACGTGTGCCAGCCGGCCCTGCTTCCCCGGCGTCCAGTGCATCAACCGAAGGCCGCCGCACGTCGGCTACGTCTGCGGCCGCTGCCCGCCCGGCCTGTACGGCAACGGTCGCATCTGTGTGAAGAACTCCAAGCGAGGTAAAAGCTGCTTTTCCTATTCTTCTTCTTCTCCGGTCAATTCACAGATGTGTTTGGCACGAGCTGTCAGGATGTTCAAGTGTTATTTTCAGTCCTGCAACAAGATAAAAGAGTGAATGAATGAAACGTTTTGCTGCCTGTTTGTTGTTGTTTTTCCATGTTGTTTTTCAGAGACGTTTGAATCCCCGCACACATTGTGAGCTGCTTTTAAACTGTTTATTTTGCTCTTGTGATTTTCTGGTCTCTTTGATGTTGCCTTAAGTGTTTTATTTTCTTGATTGGAAGGAATGTCGTTTATTGCAGCAGATAAATCAATGGAAGTGGTTGGAGGCCGCTCGAGTGCAATAACCACCTTTGTTACTCAGCTTTCTGAGTCAGCGCCCGGCCGCAGAGTTTCTGCAGAAGATTGCTTCATGTTATTTCTCACGAGAGGAGCAGGAGGGAAGGAGGGACCCTAACAGATCAGAGGAGACAGTTTCATTCCAGCTTAAATCCCTTTACTGTGGATTGTGTTTGACTGGAAAGTCACAAAGCGAGACAAAGTGTTTGTGCAGACCAGTTAGTGGGCCTCAAATAAGATGGGAGTCTGAAATCACTTTGCAATGCTTTCTGAAGAGTTCTACTCAAATTAGAGCCAGTAAAAATGATTTATTTTACATTTGATCTGATGAACACTGTAGGAAGTCAGCTGGATACGCTCACATGTGCATTTTACATTAGAGCAGATAAACACACTAAATGCTTTGTTCTTGTATTCTTTGTTTTTTATAGGATAAATAAAGTCTTTATTTGCGCAGCATTGCTTTAACTACAGCTCCAAACACATTACTCCTGTAGCTCCTCAGGATCCCTGAGTTATGACTGGACAATAACTGCTCGAAGGGTTACAGGCACTGACGTGACCTCCTGTCTTTCTTCAGCATCCAATCATCTCCCTCAGCAGCAGACGCTGGGTAAATCCAGCAGACCCTCGCACGGCGGCAGCAGCAAGGTCTCCCAGCTCCACCTGCCCCACCTGCCCACCAGGCACGGCATCAAACACATGTCCTCCTCGTCCATCACCAGAACGCATCGAGACAACGCACCGCGCCCGGCTCCTGCATCGGGGAGGGGAGGCGGGACGGGGAGGAGGGAGGCGCTCGCCGCTGCTTCCGGAGATGTTCCCAGGACGTCGGCCGGCGTCCTCCGCGTCACTGCAAACACTCACATCACCCACCGGAGGGACAAACCCGAGGGAGCGCCGCCTGGTGCCACACCGAGGAAGGCAACTCTACCCGCCCCTCACTTCTCCACTGAGTCTGGCGGAGTGACCCGGCCCCAGCTCAACCACGTGGCGGCCACCCAGGCCAAACCCTGGACTCCTCCGAGACACACCCTCCCGCTCACCGCGGCCCTCACCGCTCTGTCCTACTCGCCGTCCGAGTCCGAGTTCTCTGCAGACGGAGACGAGGACGAGCCCGGATCAGAGATGCCGCAGACGCAGCCGGTGCTGACACTCACGACGCCGGGCAGGACGGTGCACAGCTCCCCGGCGCAGAGAGCTTCCTCCGTCCGGCCGTGGTTCAGGAGTGGCACGACGGCCGACCGACACCTGAGGACCTGCGCCGACCGGCCCTGTTTCCCTGGAGTCCAGTGTGAACCGGCCGGGGACGGGGGCTTCCGCTGCGGGAGGTGTCCTGTCGGATACACTGGAGATGGACGAGCCTGTCAGGGTGAGAAATGTCATTTATACATGACATGCAACTCGAGAACTACGTTATTCAGGACAGCTGTCAATCAGGACGACATGCAGTCTTTTTATAACATCTAATAAATAATCAATAACAAACTGATCAAACAAATTAACAGCTTGAGCAAACATCAACATGACAGGAAGTACTTCATATGGCAGAAACCTTTTTGATTTTTTTTAGTTTGGCTCATGTTTCATCGACTAATAGTGTGTGGGCGGGGCTTATGCCCTATACTGCAAGCAGCCACCAGGGGGCGATCCAGATATTTTGGCTTCACTCCTGAGGGGCTGTCATGTCTGTCTTTATATACAGTCAGAAATGAATGGAGCTATCAGACTAGATTGACACAGGTTTAACGTCTCCATGGCGTCCCCTGCTGTATCTCCAGCTGTGTGCAGGCACACGTGCGGTAGGAACATGGAGTGCGCTGCGCCCAACACGTGTCGCTGCAAACCAGGTTACACTGGATTCAACTGCCAGACAGGTAAATCAGTTCATCTTTAATGTACATATACGACATCTACGCGTGTATTTGATTGTTCTAAATGTATTTCTGTCAATATTTTTCTTTGTTTTTCCATATATTTATTAGCAATCTGTGATCCGGAGTGTGTGAACGAGGGTGTTTGCATCGCTCCAGATGTGTGTCAGTGTGTCAGAGGTTTCCATGGAGAGACTTGTCAGGAAGGTAAAGTTTGCTTGTTTTTTTTCCCCCTCGTGAAGCTTTTAACGACACTCTTGTTTTATCATTACTAAATAAGTCCTTTTCTGAAAGTTTTTGTTTCATCCTACGAATCAGAAACTTCAGTAACAGCTGATGAATTTGTTTTGATTTATTTAGTTGCTCCTGAAGTTATAAAACTTGGTGTAAGTCTTACAACTCTTATGTAGCTCAAGTATCAAATATTCACACACATTTCAAACAGATGGAGGTATTTAATGAATAGGATGTTACATATTTATGATACATGAATAAAATGTCCCTGCAGCTCTGTGCAGGATACCCTGTGAAAATGGAGGCACCTGTGTGGGACTGCAGACTTGTTCTTGTCCTTATGGCTTTGTTGGTCCTCGGTGTGAGACGAGTGAGTAATCTATTTTCCATAATAATTACTATGGTTTTAGTTGTACTTGTATTTTTAAGTTCCCTGGTTTTATTTCACTATCTGTGCTTCATTTTTCCCACGGAGCTGTTTTCTTAGTCCGAGTCCCTCTTATGTTTCCCAGCTGTTTCTTTGCTTTATATGGATCCGGCTTGAACTGGTGGACAAAGATTCTCTCCTGTAATAAATCCAGTTTTTTGTTCGTTTGATCGTAGTGGTGTGTAGCCGTCACTGCCACAACGGAGGCCAGTGTGCGTCTCCAGACGAGTGTCTGTGTGCGACAGGCTGGACCGGACCGTCCTGTGAGACTGGTGAGGTTTTTTTTACTCGTGCTGAGGGTTGTTATGCTGTGGGAGGTTTCGGGGTCGGGACCAGTTAACTGACAACCGTTCACAGCGTGGTAGTTTAGTTTGGCCCAGCGAGGGCTGCTCCCACTGTCCCGCAGATTTTATTCCAAACCATTTCCAGGGTTAGAAAACTGCTTTTCTAATATCATAATCCCTCCAGGAATTCAGTGGCCGTAACGTCCTCTGGATGATGGAAACCAGCTGTTTTGTGGTTGCACTCACCTGTCGTGGCTTCTCTCCTCTTCCTCCTCCTCCTCCTCCTCCTCCTCCAGCTCTCTGCTCTCCCGTCTGTCTGAACGGAGGTTGGTGTGTTCGTCCAAATACCTGCGAGTGTCCTCACGGTTTCTACGGAGCACAGTGTCAGAACGGTACCAGTCAGCCATCAGTCACTTGGACTTCACTTCCTAGCACCTGACACTTTTTCCACTCATCCCAAGCCATATTTATTTATTATTTTTTATATTTATGAGTTGTTTTTTTTGGTATATATAGTTTGTGTGTGTGTATTTATTTATTCACTGCTTTTATTTGTTTCTTTATATATACGTATATTGTAAATTTGGTCTTATTGTGTGCACCTTTTTGTGTTTCTTTGCTGCTGTAACAACTACGTTTCCCCACCGTGGGATTAATAAAGTCCAACTCTGAACACCCCGTGGTCGTTCTGTCTTCCTCCTGCAGCCGTGTGCAGCCCTCCCTGTAAGAACGGCGGTCTGTGCATGAGGAACAGCGTCTGCTCCTGCCTGCAGGGATACACCGGGAGACGCTGCGAGAAAAGTCAGTGCTTTGCTCATTTTCCTTTATAATCCTACTCTACTTTCTTTCTCCTCTGTAAACATGTTTACATTCAAACAAGAAGAGACCAAACTACAAACTCAAGGTTTAGTTTGAGCTCAGCAGTGACGACTCTTGAACGGGGGAATGATTTTAATGGCTGATCGGTCTTACAGAGTCTCTCTTCGTCTCTCTTCGTCTCTCTTCGTCTCTCTTCGTCTCTCTTCGTCTCCAGGTGTGTGCGAGCCCATGTGTATGAACGGCGGCAGGTGCGTCGGTCCAGATGTTTGCGACTGTCCGTCGGGTTGGCGAGGGAAGAGATGTGACAAACGTAGGTGCTGTGATACGAGAAAGGGATCAAAATTCTTCACATTTACAACAACCAACGGCAATATAAACATCTCATCGTGTATTTATTGATATTTGACTATCAAACGTGCTCGTGATGCAAAAAGCGGAACAAAATGCACCACAATAAAGTCACCGTCTCGTGTCGCCTCTCAGCCAGCTGCCTCCAGAAGTGTCTGAACGGAGGCGAGTGTGTCGGTCCAAATACCTGCCACTGTGCTGCCGGGTGGCAAGGCATGCTGTGCCAGATCCGTGAGTGTTACAGCAAAACAAACACACACAACCTCTGTGACTCAATGCGTGCACAACGCTGAGATTGCCTGAACACTGAAAAGCTACTCAATGAAGTTTCACATCTTTTTTTAACCCAGTTTTGTTGCTGTTGACTTTGCTGAGTTCATGACACTCTTCATCGTTACAACTGAGCTGAATTTAGGTGTAAAAAGAAGATGTTTCACCGTTTACCCTCCGACTGTGTGTTTGCTTCTGTTATTTCTCAGCTCACTGTGAACAGAAGTGTCTGTACGGCAGTCGCTGTGTCCGACCAAACGTCTGCGCCTGTCGGAGTGGATACTCGGGGTCTCTTTGCTCCAAGAGGGTAAGCAGGACCGAACGTGGAGCCTTACTTTAATGTAAAAAAAAACGAAAAACTTTTTCTATAAGTTGGACTAAAATTGTTCCCACGTGTGAGTCAGAAGACTTGCACATAAAGAGACATGGAAACACGTGAAAAATGCAACCACAGATTTATGGGCTCTGTGTGAACACTGCAGTGATCAAAGTAAAATGTTGTTTTGGTTGTAAACCTGCTGTTTTTCTGTGCAGTCCAGCCTCACGATGCGTTCACATATTCAAAGTGAAATTTTATTTGAAACACTGAATTTTATAAACTATATTTTAAAACTTACCAGTGACTTTAGCTGTTACAACTTCCTTTGTCCTTCTCAGCTGGAGCAGATAACTGCAGGAGAAAAACAAGAAAATAGAAGTTATTCATGTAAATCTTCAGGAAGGAAATCTTGAGGGATTCATACCGCGTACAGGACATCAGCAAGCAGGAGGAGTCTAAAAGTTATGACATTTTAACGCAGGATCAGAGTGGGGACATATCGAGCAGTAGAAATGTTTCAGAATACTAAAAGACACTGAAAACCAACAAAAAACAGGAAATATTATCTGAGAGACTCAAATTCACAGTGAGAAGACAAAATAACACAAAACGGAGGCTAACGAGTGTATCTGGGGGATTATACAACATATAATTTCTTGTTTCTCCAGCTTCCTATCGCACATGGCTGACATCAGCTGACCACCGGCCGACACCAAACAGCGGGAGCTCAGTCAGCTCTGATGAAACCTTCAGAGCATCGTGAAAACAAGAACTTATCGTCTGACTCCAGGTCAGCTTGAGCCGTGCTGAGCATCAAAACTACAATCAGGGGACTAAACTACATCAAGGAGGCAGATTATGGAGCATTTTTTCACAGGCTAGTAGTTTCCCTCTGATACCAGTCTTTGTGCTAAGCTAACAGTTTGCTAGTATTAGTCACACAGATATGAATCTACTCATCTGATTTTAAGTTTGCCAAGAAAGGAAGTCATTATTTAATATCTCAACATTATAAAATCTTGAGTTTTGGTATTTCATTCCTTGATAAAACTGGAAATGCCTCCCATGTTCAGGTTTTTCCTTCACAAACCCAAACCTCTGTAAGACTATTTATTTATTTGGTTGTTTTATATTGTCGCATATTTTCTGTTGTATAATGGGTTATTTACTATCAAAGCTTTGTTTATGGGATGTTTTGTAAGAAAATAAAGATCCTTCAGAGGTATTGTTTCCATCAGTTTTCTTACGACGCAGCAACGTTTGCTGAAATTGCTCAGGTCGTCTTGTGTGATCGATTTTTGTTCACCTTCACTTCATCCCGTTGTTTCCTGTGATGCCAAACGAGTTTTCCAACCTGTTGTAGAGCATTTCCTGTTTCGGTGGAGACATTTTGAACTTCTGACCAACAGGTAGGATAGCAGTGGGATGTACTCAAACTTACTTTTCTGTGAGAAGAGGTTTGGAAACCTGCGTCTCCCTCTTCAGCCAGTTAGCGGGTGTTTGTGGAGCTGAGGACCTCCAACATGGCCACCAGAGGAGGTCTTGTTTTACCTGAAAGTAGAGAATTCGTGAAAGGCAGTTAACAGTGTTGTTATCATTTTACAGAGATATTTTTCTACTTTGCTGAGGTTCTTTTTTTGTTGTTGTTGGTGCTGGCTACTCCGCAGCAGCAGCAGAGAGGCATTTGACTTTGCTACAGGGGCCAGACAAGCTCACGGCCAGCAGGTCAGGGCCACGGGGCCACGAGGAAATGAGGATTAAAAGATTAAAGAGGCCACATTAGCTCCACACCAATTAGGATTCCACTCTGCCAGGAGACTTTTTTCTTTTTTTTTTTTTACAGCTGATTAGGATGAAGTTGGACTGTTTGTTAGAGCACTGCAAGACCCAGTCAGCTCAGCCCTCTGGTGATATTCTTTTTTTTTTCTTCAGTATTTTGCTTTTCAATGATCTAAAGTGTTCTTTACAAAGTTATGAAGGGCATTTCTACAAAATAATTAGCTGTAAAGCGTCTTGGCTTATGCTCAGGCCTGCAGCAGACATCAGAGGAGAAGTGATCACTGGGGATTAACTGCCCTCTGGTGGCAAAACTAGTAAGAGCATAAAAATGCACAGAAATGCAGATAAATGGGAATAAAATCCAGTTTGAAATCAAGGTAAAAAACTTTAAACCTTTATCAAATGCAATTTGCAGGAAAAAAGAAACAAGTTTAAAGTATTTTCATCTTTCCATCGTACTCTGAATGAAACTGACAACCTGGAAGTCGCTCGCAGCCTTTGCAGCAACACACACACACACACACAAGGCACAGTCCGAGCAGATATTTATATCCACCCCCAAAGATGGCACTGGGCAAGGTGGTGGAGGAGGAGGGGAGGGTGTGTGTGTGTGTGTGTGTGTGTGTGTGTGTGTGTGTGTCCATCATGGTAGGCACAGACAGGACGGGAGGGCACACCTGGACTGTTCACTCAGTGGGAGCGCAGAGCCGATGGCCAAAGCAGCAAAGTTATCCTCCGTCCTGGATGCCAACAGGCAGGAGAGAGAGACACAAACACACACACACACACACACACACACACACACACACACACACACACACACACACACACACACTAAATAAAATGTAAATAATATAGTAGTGAAAGAACAAATAATAGTACAAAATATGTAATAAAAATGCATATAAAATGAGTAAAATTATGATGATGGATTAAACTTTCTGTAGCAATAAGATGAGGCAGAACAAAGTTTCCTAAATACAATTGATCAGGAAGAAGAGACACTTGCCTCCTCTTATTCACTAAACGTGGCAGATGTTGAAGCATCACAGCTGGATTTGCTTCCTGACCAGCTGCTACGGATAAAGAATGAGACCAGTTTAGCTCCAGATCGATTTTTAATTTCCCATGTGAATTTTCTTGTATTGGCCTTGATGGAGGCCCCATATCGGTGGAGCCTAATTTAAACCTGTATCCTTCAGACCACAACAGGTGCCCCCTCCTCCCCTCCAGTAGGCTCCACCTGTCCTTCCTTTTCCGCCGCGGGCTGGCGACCTAGAAAGCAGCCGTCATTCATTAGACATGGTATGCCGATCCGCCGGGGGGCCGGACGGCGCAAACCCCCTCGGTCACCGGATCGGCGGCAGCTGCTCGGCTCCCGGTGCTATTTTCACCCTCAGGATAAAGTGCCGTGCAGCCGCCCGCCCGCCCGCACGGCCCCAGCAGCCCAGTCAGACCCGAGAAACGGCAGGATGAAGTCCACAAGCAGCGAGCCCACCGCGCAACCCGACTGCTTCACCTCCGACCTGGACGACCTGGACAGTGTCACCGACAGCTCCGACGGGAAGTCCACCGGCGGCTGCAGCCCGCGCAGAGAGCCGGGGCAGGAGGAGGGGGAGGAGGCAGAGACCTCTCGTGCCGGTGCCCTCAGACGGAGGAGGAGAAGGAGAAGGAGCAGCAACGGAGGTGGAAGAGGCGTTGGAGACGCGCATCTGCCCGGGGCCAGCAAACAGAGGCAGGCGGCCAACGCACGGGAGCGGGACAGGACGCACAGCGTGAACACGGCCTTCACGGCGCTGCGCACACTCATTCCCACCGAGCCCGCCGACAGGAAGCTCTCCAAGATAGAGACGCTGCGCCTGGCCTCCAGCTACATCTCCCACCTGGCCAACGTGCTGCTGCTGGAGGAGGACTGCCGGGACGGGCAGCCCTGCATCCACTACCAGAGCATCCTGCACGGCCCGGCCGCGCTCAGCGCGCCCTCCCTGCGGCCCATCTGCACTTTCTGCCTCGGCAACCAGAGGAAACTGGTGAGTGGCTTTTCACACCTGTTGCGCATTAAACTCAGCAGAAACCGACTTTTACGCAGACCCCCACAGATCCAGGATCTGCTCCAGACCCCTGAAAGTGGAGCAGATGATGCACCTGTGCGGGCTGCATCCTCTTTATGTTCAAAGTAGACCTGCTGAGTTTGTGGCTTCAACCAAAGTGACACCTGTTTCAACACAACACAAAATGAAAACAAGCTGAGGAGCCTCAGACTTCAAATAAGTCTGCAACTTGGCTGCAGGCTTGGTTCAAATTTATGATAGATTATTCTTTATTTTTAAACGTAAAGCAAACACACAGAATTGATGTCTTCTACATCAAAAATGGTGTTTTAAAAATAATTTACAAAATGAGATTCATTTATAAGAGTGTTTGTTTACGTGTCAGAGGGGATCAGAGGTGTTTACTGCAGGTGATGTTCTCTGACTGGATCCCTTGTAGATAAATGGAGACTAGAAGCTTGCACTGGTTAAGGATTATATCACTCTTACGTGTTTACAGTGCATCAAATAAGTCCTCAATGACACTAAACTAAAAGTACGTTTGAGCTTTGGAGACTGAAAATGAGGCTGACTGTGAAACTGATGTTTCTGCCGTGTTAAACATTCGTCTGGAGTTTGTGGAATCGGGTGAATTGTCACGGTGCTTTTACTGTTCGTGGTAAAGATCAGCGTTTGTTTGCCTCCACAGCTCAGAGATGGAGGGAAGCACTCGGCCGCCGTGTGAAAGGAAGCGCCCTCAGACAGAGGAGGAGTCCAACCCTGACCTTGTTTACATGTGGGACTTTGTACACATTCAAATATATTTATTTTTGGGTTCGACTAGAAAACGAGAGACAGATTTTTGACCCTGAAAAGCACTTTCTGTTCACGATCATGTGCTTGTGAACCTCTGTGTTTTGGTTGAGCTGTAACCTGAGCCGATGTGTAAAGTTGCACCTGACGTAGGTCTATTTCTGGTCCCTCGAATAGTACACACTACGCCGCCACCACCACCACCACCACCACCCCCTCCACCATGTCTGACTCCTAAAAAAAAAGCCTTGTTGCCTTCAGTCACATGAAGGAAACTGAAGAGCAGCAGTGGGTGCTGTCAGTTCAGTGTTACCTTCAAGTCCTGCCAGGAATACCGCAGGGCTGCTTTAAGGGGCATTAACCATGGACGTATGAAGGAGGACTGGATGTGCATGATGCTGACTCATTCAGCTCATTGTCTTCACGGGATTTGGTGCCTGTAAGAAAAATACAAAAGTAAGGTGGATTTTAGAAGCGACGTGAGAAAGAAACATACGACGAGAGATGCAAATTAGTTCTGGGCTTTATGAATGTATTTGAGGAGGTTTGTGGTGAAATCTGATCACAGACACCAACAGATTCAATCAGTGCTGCCACTGCTGGCCATCTTAACGCCAACGCATGTCCAGTGGACGCATTCAGTGTTTTATACAAACTGTTTTGCAAAAAAGCTCGTTTCACACTGATGTGTGCGCAGCAGGAAGAAGCAACGACCTTCACGACGAAGGACACGTCTCTTGATCAACATCAGCACCAGAGTTCCTCACGTTAACGTGAACTTGTGTCTCGGACCTGGTTACCGTACCTTGTAATGTTCCTGTGACATCAGGCCCTGGTCACTCTTCATCGGCTCATCATCACAACCTGCAAAGGACACGCGGACATTGTTAGTTCATCACATGCAGGCCAGACGTCAGTAAACACTTCATTTGCTTTTCCACATGTCGATGAGATAAAAGGACCGGGAGCATTTGACTGGATTTTAAATACATAAATGCGGATATTTCTTCCTTTAACTGTACTGCAGGAGGTTTGCGACTCTGCTGAAGCCCTCCATGAATAACTGCATGGTAACTGTGTGTTGCTCTGATTGTGGCCTGATTACAGGATGAATTGTTCAGATGAATTTATTTGCAGTGTGGTGAAATGTTTACTTCTGCATTGTTGCACAATCTCTTTAAATCACTTTATAAAGCTGAGAACCGCCACGTTGGGTGAGCACGTGAAGGCAGGGTGTCCTGGCGTGAAAAGCACACCGGGCTGCCTTTTGCACTAATTTGTTGAAAAATGAATCCTTTTACAATCAACTGGATGCCTTGATGTTTATTATAGAGCACAAAGCTATCACAGGGAAATGTTGCACACTACCTCAGACCTGCTAAATATGAAGGCCTACCTCTAAATCAAATGAGCAGCACGACTGTGTAAGATAAAGTACTTGAATAGCTGAAAACTGTGTCCTTTGCACATCGCAAATACCGACAAGCTGCTTGAAGAGAAAATTTATTTTTGTACAATGAAAAAATAAAAATGAGGATTTCAAATTGTCTCCTTTGTTTGGTGTCTGCAGATGTTGTATTTTAAAATTAAAAGAATTAGGTTCTTCTATAACTTTAAATACAAACTGCTGTTGAAAATAAATTGCAGTAAAACTCTATTTACAACTGCAGGTCTTCATCATGAGGTTTTCTCCTGGTAGCAAAACATGTACCAACACATTTTTAATGACATCCAAATATACAGAAGCACACTTCAATCACAAAAGAAAAAAACCATCTTAATTATGACTCATTATTTTATAACTAGGATAGTGTGTAAATGATTTGAGCTATAGCATCACTGATGCATCACTGATACTATAGCCAAGAAATGTTTAAAGCTCTTTAAATTGGCAGCAGCTCCATATTTCTCTAAATAAATTAGGAAAATAAAAAGGTCAAACATGACAGCAACAACCATTTCAATAATCTTTTATTTCATAAAAAAGTCAATTGGTTTATATCAGATTAAAGAAAGTAGAAACCAATAATAATCAGTTGGCTGGCGAAGCGTTTTACAGAGGGGGGCGTGTCTTCTGACAGACTGACCAGAGGGACCTCGACAGGCAGTACAGGTTTACCCAAAAGTCAAAAGGCCAAGTTTAAGACCAGACAGGAGCCAAAACATGAGTTGGGTGAAATAAAAACTAAAACGTGAGAGAGATGAGGGGAAAAAACAAAACTTTGGCTAAACTGCGAAAACATTTTTTTTGTCTGCCACGTCATCGAGGCGAAAATTTATCATTCGCCAAATCCTGGATCCGATGCGTCAGAGCAGCGGCTGTCGAGATCACATGGAATGTTTGTATCCAAATTACAGAAGGTATTACAACATTAATAATACCAAAAAAAAAAAAAAAAAAAAGAAGAAAGAAAGAAAATAAAGTGGGAGAATTCGTCATTTTCCACTTCCACTTCCAGCTGCGGCACTAAATGCGTTGCGAGTGACGGACCGAGTCCTTTTTCACTTTGTTTAAATAAAGTTGACGTGATTCGGAGTGGTGGAAGGGCGCATGTTTGGGGATCAATACGTAACAGGAGGTAGAAGAGAAAGAAGGAGAAACACATTCTACTGCTCCTGCTGCTACTTGTAAAAAAAAAAAAAAAAAAAAAAAAAAAAGGAAGAAAGAAAAGCTCATCTGGCGAGTGAGTCTTCAGTCCGCCTCCTCTTCATCCGACTCGGACTCTGAAGAGACGACAGGTCAATCGGAAGAATTCATTAGTCAGCAAACAGCTGTAAACAGTGTGTAGACAATATCTGAAATTGGTAACACCGGGCAAGAGCACAAAAATAAATGAACCCTCTTCTGTATTTCACCATTTTCCCCAAACAGAGATTTAGTGGATGAATTCACTTTTAACATTACAACACTTACTCTTTTCAAATGAACTAAAGTGCGAGTTGTGGTTCAGTAACCGAGTCTTTGTGTCTACTTATAGTCCGCACGTGAGGCGTTCAGGGGACATCTGTAAGCTGTGGCTTCGAATGTATTATCAAGGTCATCCACACTCGTTGACATGTTACATCTCCTGTTCTTATCTCCTCTTATTTCATAAACAAATATAAAGGCAACTTCACTCTTGTATGTATTATGATGATAAATCACTAAAATTATGGGGGGGAAAAAATGTGTCATTTGTTTGGGTGCCAGATTACTGGGTTTTCCCTTGCTGAATATCATGTTGGACACTGAAAGGTGTTGCAGCTCTTTATCTTATCTTACAACTGTATTGACATTTGATTTAAAAACATGGATATGACTGTAATAACGGCTGGATTTCATCCTGTTTATTAAAACGGCCTTGAAAGAAATGTATTTTATTTTTACCTTCCTCCGCGTTTTTCAGCCACTCGACAAATTTTTTCATCTGCTCGAGGAAAACGCTCTTCCCCTTGGCAAGGTGGGTTTCAGTGTACCACTTCAGTATGGCCTCTTCGCTCAACACATCCGCTGTTACGAGGGAGAAAGGGAACAGCGTCAGAGCTGTGCAGGAGCACTGAATCATCAAGAGCCTGAAATATGCCTCAGTAAAGGATCACTTAAAAAAAATAAAAATAAAAACGCTTAACTGATGCTTGGTGGGAAGAATTAAGTTGTTTTTTTTATTTACCCCCCCAAAAAAGTGCTTAGGTTTATATCTCAATGTATTTTTTCAGGTAAATCAATACACCAATCAGAAGCTGAGTGTGAAGAACGACGACAAGGCAGACTTGACGTGTTTTGTTAAAACCGACACCAAGCATTAGAGGTACAACAGTTTAAGGTAATGTTGAAAAATGACCTCGTATCTCTCAGCGTTAAAAGTGAACGGACTTTCTTAAACCTAAAACAAAACGAGACAAACTGTCAGTGGGTAGTTTATATTGAGGATTCGCTGAGTTCTCGTGTCCGAGCTCGGCACCAACCTTTGTAGAGGAGCACCACGATCTTCTGAAAGGCCTTCATGAAGTGGATGTTGTCGTAGCAGTACTCCTGGATCTTCAGCAGCAGGCTGAGCTCGGACAGACCCTGGGAGGTGAAGGCTTTCAGCAGAGGGCTGTATTGCTGCAGAGACATGAGGCCGTGTTACAGAGAAGCAGTTGCAACATCTGCGCTCATTGAAGTTCATAGATTTACAGCAGAATCCAAGCTCGAATTACACGGTTTCCCTTCAGCTTCAAGCTCTTCCTCTTATTGGCATTTCGTGCAGATTTTCACACCATGAAGATCACAAACTGTTAAAATTCTACTCGAGCGGGAGGACAGGCTCGAATGAGGTTGGTGCCAACAGAAACAACATCTAGAATCATTACAGAACGTTTGGCATGTCTCCTGGTAAAAAAAAACAATCTCTTCTTTCTAAAATAAATAAAATATCTGATTATAACTTCAAATATGCAAAACTGGCTCTTAAAAACCTCCTAAGCTGCTGCATTCAGCTACTTTTAAAGAACTGAATATTCCTCAGAGTTCAACAGATTTGACTGCACTGACTCCTGTAAACACCGTTTCACAATGAGGCCACAAACATTTGCAGACATGTCACAACCTGCAGTCACCGTGGCAAGTTCATCTTTTATTGCGTCACATCTGGGAATCGACACACGAGCCAATATTCTGCACCTGATACATGAAAGCTTTCAAAGTGCTTTAAAATGTCTCATACGGAGACATTTTAAAAGTCTGTAGTTCTTGCAGGACGCGCTGCGTACCTTCAAGTGTTTGATGGCTTGTTCGGTCACCAGCTCTTCCTTCTTGTTCCACTCCACGCAGCTCATCACGCTGGTCCAGATGATGCTGATCATGGCCTGCTCAGAGAGGTTGGACTTTTTCATCTCCTCCTTGGTGAAGGCAATGATCTGATGGCAAACACAGAGGTTAATGATTCAGTTTGCATGTCTGCAGGCGGCCTTGAAAGTTGCCCGTCAGCACTAACAAAGGTTTTTCTGCGGTCTCACCTCCTTCTGAGGGTCACCGCGGAACATCTGCTCCTGGAGCTCCTTCTGCAGCTCCTTGCGGGCGCCGATGGATTGCTGGTTGCGGGCGAAGTCGGACAGCTCCTTCAGCCCGGCGTCGGTGAAGTACTTAGAAAAATGCTCGCAGCTCCGTTTGTTGGCAGGAAAGAGTTCCTGTGAGGCGAAGATATTCCCAAACAAGTGAGATTCATGTACCGCAATAATGGTTGTTTATCATACAAACACAAGTGACAACATGCACAGAAGAGCTGATTTCTTTAAAGTCAATTTACCATCAGCCTGTTGTCCATGCTGACTTTGCGGAGACTGGCGGCAACAGAGTTGATGTCCTTCTCGTTGATCCAAGACTTGAACAGCTTGACAGCGAAGGCTGCAGATACTCCTGGATGAAGAGGACAAACCGTTTGTTTTCCGTTGAACTCTCAGTGTAACAGAAGCCAATATTTGTGTCATTACGAGCCTAGACGAGCTGACCTAAATAGAAGCAAATAAATAGGAAGTTTTCTCTCTAATGTCCCGGCCTTACCCTCTTTGACGAGGTTCTCGTTGAAGAGGCTGCTCAGGATGGAGGCTGATATGTTGCCGTTGGCCAGCAGGATGCCGGCCAGCATGGCGAGCTTGTTGCGCTCAGACTCAGTGAACCCCTTTAGAAACAGCAACAACTACAAAGAAAACAAAACACGTTTGTTGTTTGTTCAAGTGTAAAAAGAAAATAAAAAAGGTGGTTAATCATACAACTAATATAAAACTGTGGGAAAATTCAAACCGTTTACAAGTGTGGGAGTGACATATATTTTATTAGTGTGAAACAATCTGATCTGTAACATTTTATTGGTCCATAATAAATACATAAACACCTCAATAAAACCTGTTGGTTAGCTGCAAAATGCAACTATGAAGTTACAAGAAATCCAGAACAAACCAGTTGCACATTAAAATGAAACGAACACCAGAGACACGTTAAAACGGAATAAGTTGTGACCTCGGTCTGAACAGAATGATTTCAGTGTTCAACTTGCAGTTAATAATAAAGAGAGAGAAAAAAAAAAAATCACCTTTTTGATCTCCTCTTCGAAACCCTTCTCCAGGTACTTGTAACGCCTGATCAGCTTGTTAAAAACCTGTTTGAGAAGAAGAACGCTTCAACACGTGCACCTGCTAGTTTATCGATTGTTACCAACAGCTGCTGGTCACGTCGCTCACCTGAGCATAAGCTTGCATTGTCTCCAGGTCTTCTTGTGCCGTGAAGAGGCAGAACTCGGTGCGGGTCATGTCGTCAGATAGAGTACCACCTGGAGCTGTCGGGACGGACATTTACAAATAACCTTTAATTACATTTACCAATCATTTTACTTCCTCTATATGAAACTTTACAACCGACACAAACTTCTGGCCGCGTGTCTGTAACGCCGTCGACTCACCCAGCATCCCGCCAGCCACCAGGATGTCAAAGAGTGTCTCTGCATACCGGCGGTAGTCAAGTTTGGCGCCAGAGGCATCAAGGAACTTCGCGACCGCTTCCAAGTCAGAGCCAGTTTGATTCAAGCCTTGTACGATACTTTCTTGAAACTGAGTAGGGTCAAACCTCTCCTTTTCATCTGCAGGGAGAGAACACGCGTGTTGGATTCAGAAGAAGAAATAAATCAGGGAGGACGAAGCACAATTAGACACGCAGAGCAGGAAACATGAAAAGCAGCAACACTGACCTCTTTTCCTCGTTTTGAAACGCTGGCCAGTAAGCGTTGGCTTCTGCTGCTTTTGATTATTCATAAAAGACACTCTGAAAAGAATAATACAAAAAAAGTTAGTTTTATCCCGTTTAACAGACAACACACACACACACACACGTTCCCTTTAACTGTGTATTGTCAAAATTGGGTATAAACTGGGCGAGCACTCTTATTGAACACATTTACAATGTAGAACAAGAAAACAGGTCATTAAAAAAAAAAAAGTGTAATGAAACTAATGAAAATATAGCATTGAGGCTGACATTTAAATAATTGTTAGAAAATAAAAGTATTTCAGCCACCAGACAACAATAAAGACAGGATAAGCTTGATAATTAGGTTTTAACACCTGAGTGAATAAAGGGCTTTGTCTGCATGGTATTATAACGGTGAAACTAACAGAGGTCCAATGAATGCCCTTTAAACAAAAACTACTGTGAAATGACCGAGACCTTATTTCAAAGCGAAACTACATATTTGTCGCTGATATTTAAAGATTTGCTCAAATCAAATCAATCTTTTGGAAATGAAGTTTACCGCCACCTGTTTTGCTTTTAAAAGCTATAAAAAGGTATGTTGCTTTTTTTTTTTTTTAATTTATTTACCCAAAGTCAAGTAAATTAAATAAAGCCTAAATAAAGAACATTTCCTTTCACATATTCCACAACATGTGTAAACCTAAAACTACCCGTTTTAAACAAAGGCATGTTTTCACTGGACCATTTCAGCATGAAGAGCCAAATGGGTGCTTCATGGTGAATATCGTGTTTCATACAAGCGCCTTAAAAAAAAATAATAAAATAAAACCAGGGACAAACAAGGAAATATGGAGAAACGGGATAAAGCGCAGTGAGAGGGTTAATAATGAGCCACAGAAAGGAAAGAGACAAAAGAGAAGCCGCAGAAATGAACCAGCGGATCTGTTCACACAGTGAATCAGAGCAAACTGGTGGACTCCGGACACTGAGTGTCTCCTGAGTGTCTCCTGGATGTCTCCTGAGTGTCTCCTGAGTGTCTCCTATGTTCTCTGCTCGTTTTCCTGAGCTCCAGCAGGCTAACTGGATTAGCAGCAGCTAACACGGGGCCTCACCATGCGCCTCACCGGCGCACTTCAGCTGGACCCGCCGGCCGGCTGGATGAACAACTCAAACACGGCTTTAAAACAAAACCAAACCCAACACCGGCTCATCTGTCCTCCGACCTGAAGTCGAAACGTCAACACGGACTCGGATCTTATATTTGAGCTCCCTGGAAGTGTGTTAGCTGCGACGACGCTGCTGATGCTAAGCTAGCTGGTCGAAGTGAAAGAAACCAAACGCGGCGGCTGTGACGTCATCAAACGACTCGTTTCAACAGCGCTGAACGGGAAGCAGCGGCGGCTTCAAACGGCGGTTCACATGCGACACCGTAAAAAGAGAGTAGAGACGGAGGTGCTCACCGAAATTAATGCAGATAAAAAACGGTTGTTGAACTGGGTGTCGAGTCTTTCAGCGGCCCAAACAAAAAGACCTTCGCGTCAGGACTTCCGCAGGCTCCACCCACCGCGCATGCGCAATGCCAAAAGGGGATTTCCGTTTTTCCCCGTGAGTTTTTCATTTATTTATTTTTTCAGGCAGAAAGTGGGAACAAAGAGTGTTTGTGCTCTTTATTAAAGCGTTTTACAACCGCTTAATTTTTTTTTATCCTGATCATTTTATACGTTCCCTGTTATATAACTTTTTCCATTTGTATCTTTTATACATTTGTTTAGATATGTAAATTAATTTATGTCTGTAGTTGTTTGAGATAATATTTAGTTTTTATTCTTCTTCCATGTGTGCTTATGTTAATGGAGCTGCTGCATACAACTTCCTTTGTATTTGTGAACAAGAAATTAGGCAGAAAAACGGCATGCTTGCCTTCTTGTCATGAACCACTTCCTGTTCACGTCATATTGATCTGACTGATTTTATTTTGCTGTATAAATGAGAAACTATCATATTTGAAGACCAACAGGAAATAAAGAGGCATATATTTAGATAATTGATTGTTTAAATGATTCACGATGCCCCTCCAGTCAGGAGTTCTTACTTTTTCTGTCTTATATCATCGTAAATTGAACACCTTGGGTTGGTTGGACAGTAAAATGTATTTGAAGAGACGACCTGCAGATATTGAAGCTGTGATGAACTCACTGGATGGGTTGGATGGATCTGACAAGTCGAAGGCCGCCAGCTGAGTTGACTTGAGGAGGTTAAACGAGAGCGGAAACAGAACAAAGAGAGAATCAATAAGTGTAAAATGATGATGGAAAAAACCGTATATAAAATACTTTGGGAGAAATAAATCAGAGGAGTAAACATCTGTGTGCACCTAAAGTTAAAGTTCAGTCCTAAAGTTCAGGAGTCGACCATCCACTTTGTTTTGCAGGATGTCATTAAGCACGAGTCTTACTTTGAACCCAAGAGGAAGGTGGAGCGAGGAGACGTGGACGAGGCCTTTGGGACAGCTGAACATATCCTGGACAGCCATCAGTACGTTATTCATGTAGATTAGCAACATCTAAAAGTATGACATCACTGTTTTTCAGATCGTGTAAAAAGCTGTCCTCCACATGGACAACGCCAACCTGCGGGGTAGAGGTGTGGTGTGTAAGACCTACCTGCCCTCATACACTTCCTTTCGAGGCTTCGGCGGTCCTCAGGGACTCGTGGTGATGGAGAGCGTCCTGCACGAGGTGGCTGTTCGCTGCGGCCTGCCTCCTGAAAAGGTCAGAGGTCATATTTTTCTAAATATGTTGTCAGTTTGAGGCAAGTGGAACAAATGTTAGCTCGTTGGACACTGTTTAACTTTCAGGTCATTTTAGCCTTGAAATATGGACAGTGTACCTGTAAACATGTTAAATCTGGTCATATTATGAGGGTTGAATTCACCCTGAAGATGAGTAAACTGGCTGCTGTTTGGTTCCCAACCAGGTTAGAGAGATGAACATGTGCTTCACCCACTACAAACAGCCCTTCTGCCCCACGGACACGGTCCGCTGCTGGGACGAGTGTCTGGAGAGGGCCGACTACCAGAAACGACTCGGAGCCATCCGACTCGTCGACGCCTCCAACCGCTGGAAGAAGAGCGGCATCGCTGCCGTTCCTCTGAAGTTTGGTGTCGGCTTCTCCGAAGGTTTCTACAATCAAGTGAGTCTGTAGATTTAATGTCATTACGATGAATAAAATCAATGTCAAAAGGGCTTTCTTCAATTTAAACATTTAACTGTGGTTCTGTGAGGTTTACATGAAGTTATTAACCGTTGAATATGGGTTTATAAAATCAGACTTTACTGCAGGTCGACTTGCATTAGAAGCAGATGTCTTTGCACAGTGGGCTTCTCATGACGGGACATCTCTAACCTGAGATGAAGTTGAGTCATCATCAGAATATTAAAGATGGAGGTGTTTCTGTTCAGGGTGCAGCTCTGGTGAACGTCTATAAAGACGGCTCGGTGCTGGTCTCGCATGGAGGGACTGAGATGGGTCAAGGCATCAACACCAAGGCCATACAGGTGAGGTTTATGCTTTCTAGTTTCCGGTGTGTCTCTGGCTGCTAAGGTTCCTATGATGAACCACAGTCAATGAGTTTACCTCCAGTCGTGTCCTCGGAGTCCCCATGTCGCCCGTCTTCATCAAGGAGACGTGCACAGGAAACGTCCCCAACGCTGCTCCCTTCGACGCCGTGGGAATGGCTGTCAATCAAGGTGGTCACCTCCTCTTATCTTCTGGAATAACCATGAAAGCATGAAGCGATGGGGTCAAAGTTCAGCTGAGAGGGCCGTGTCTCTTCCACTGTGGCCTTTAATTCAGAGTTATTCTACAGGTTAACACAACTGTTTGGTCTTCATTTTAAATCTATACATGAGGTCCAATGGGCTTCACCTATGTGTACAAGGTAATACAAATATTTAATCACAAACAAAAATACCCAATTTGACAACCGTGTCTTTCACAGGACGCTTGTGAGAAGCTGATGAGGCGCCTGCAGCCGCTGATGGAGGAGAGTCCCACAGACACCTGGAAACAATGGGTGACCAAACTACACAAGGAGAAAACGTTCATAGGAACAACAGCGTGTCGGTTATCAGCTTATCTGCAACAGGATTCTTTATGTGTGTAAACGCTTCTCTAAATCTAATTTATG
Source organism: Embiotoca jacksoni (assembly GCF_022577435.1). Taxonomy (NCBI): domain Eukaryota; kingdom Metazoa; phylum Chordata; class Actinopteri; family Embiotocidae; genus Embiotoca; species Embiotoca jacksoni. The sequence goes on along the minus strand of NW_027185382.1, from coordinate 4,713,453 downwards.
CATGTGATTCAGATCTGTAAATTGTCCTGTGGATCATGTGGTTGCTTGCCGCTTCTGTAATAATATTCCTGTCTGTGTAAATATGACGGACTGACTGTTTCAGGGGACCGCCCACCGACGTGGACTGGGAGAAGGATGAAGGTCAGGCGTACTTCACCTTCGGCGCCTGCTGCTCTGAAGTGGAGGTCGACTGTCTCACTGGGGATCACAAGGTATCAATAACTATTTAAATAATACATGTTAAACGGGAAAACTGGACTACAGCCGTGTCCCATTTTTCAGGGACAAATACCTGCAGTTTGTCACTGGTGATACACACAAGAGTTGGTCCCAGTCTGCAGTCCTGTTACTGAATTTCACCTCCAACAATGGGAGGAGCTAAAGGATGAGAGCAGGGGAACAAACAACAATATTATAATGGATATTAATCCCAAAATAAACTGAGCTGTTTCTCTGCTGCAGAACATCCAGACAGACATCGTGATGGATGTTGGGAAAAGCATCAATCCGGCTTTGGACATTGGACAGGTGAAAAAAAAACAGTGTCAGACGTTTGTCATATGAACTCCTGTTTTGTGCTGTAAAGCATCTGATTGTGATGTTTGATGGGTTACCAACAACTTTTAACAACTGTGGTAGAAGACAGATCCACATGTAAATAAATGGTGTGTGATGTTGTGAAGGTGGAGGGAGGTTTGGTGCAGGGCGTCGGGCTGTACACCATCGAGGAGCTGCAGTTCCCTGCAGACGGAGTCCTGCTGGCTGACCAGAGGGCCGTCGCAGTACGAGATCCCGGCGCTGTGCGACGTCCATCTGATCGCCAACGCAGAGAACCCCGGCGCCATCTATCTGTCCAAGGTAGCGGGGGATTGTGGGATCTTTACCCACATAGACTCAATACTTGACCCTAAGAGGATGAAGTATGTTAGCACAAACATGTCTGGTTTCTAAGATGAGCATCTTGCATTAAAAAAAAGCTTTATTCAGACTCTATGAATGGCCTTAAAACAGTTGATCTGACTTAATTAAGCACCAAAAAGTTTTTTTTTTTTTTTTTTTGACTGCTCTGAAATTCAGTGGCAGGTAGCATCAAAAGTTAAACTGCATTCAGACAGCTGTATGCTAACTATCTATCTCTCCATGTTGTTGTTCCAGGGTGTAGGCGAGGCTCCGGTCTTCTTCGGCTCCACCACTTTCTTTGCCATCAAGTCGGCTGTCGGTGCAGCTCGCCCAGACGGAGGACCGGGAGACGTTTTCCCTCTCAGCTCTCCGTCCACGGCTGAGAAGATCCGCACGGCCTGTCGGGACCAGTTCACAGAAATGGTACGAGGATATTTAATCCCTGTCGAAGGCCAGCAGTGAACTCACAAACAGAACCAATCGTTCATGTTGCAGACAGCTCGCGGTGTGACAAAATATCTGTGACGCGTAAAAGAATACAACAATGCAGACGAGCCCAGCAAAACGATTCCTGGAGATTTAGTCAGTAAAAATCTGGTTTTCTGTGTTCATTCTTGTTTATTAGAACAGTAGAAATAATCCAATAAAGTTAATTTGTTTCCAGATTTTATAGTGTGTATATATATATATATATATATAGTAGTAATTGTACATGGAAATGCTAATCTATGTGCACGTTGTACTAAGACCACACGTATTCAGCCAGCCCACCTTACTTGCCTCTCCTAACCTCTTCCTGTCAAACACCTGATTAACTGTACTTCCTGTCGCAGGCCTCCTCTCCGACGGGCGGGACGGCGGCGCCGTGGTGCATCGGCGTGTGATCGGCCTCGGTCCAATACAAGACAAGTCTGTGTTAGTTTTCTTAAATGGTTACAAATTGTTTCTGATGCTTTTATCCATTTCTTAAATCTATTGTAGAAACAGTGATGCTGAGAGATGAAAGCAGAAGCAAATCAGTCAAATCATCATTATTAATCATTAATTTCACATTATACATGGTTAAGAAACGAGTGGTATGATCGCAGCCAAAAGTCTGACGTGTTTGTTGACCAAACAAGTAACTATTAGTTAATGTTTTAGTCTCATTCAGTTTCAGATGTTTAAGGCCCAAGGTTTGAAAGATCCTGGTTTGTTGGCTGGAATCTGGAAATACAATCAAACGGAAAACATTAATAAACATTTGAAAGTAATTTCTTTGCGATTGACACTTTTTATGCTGCAGTTCGTTAACTTTGAAATAATTAGGACAGAATTCTCAAACTCTTGACTGAGTGAGTCTGGTTTACTCTCAAAAACCATAAAAAGAACATTTGTAGATCAATTAGAAAACATGATAAATTCATGGTGTTTTGTGAGGCAGCTTCTTCTGTATGTAACGGGGTCAGACATACATATCGGGCCTTTTTTAAAATCAGCTACAGAGAAGAAGCTGGAAAAATCTTTCTTTTATTATTCTTTTAAAGTCTTTTTTTTTAAGTGTCAGTTTTCTTGAGTGTCTGGAAAGTGTTTTCTGAAGATTTCTGACAAAAGGAAAACATTTTTAAGAAACACTGAAAACAGACAAACTGATGACGGCTACGTGAACGTAAGGCGACTCGTTACCTTCTGAGTGAACGGGGAGTTGCAGGCCAGACAGGCCCTTTCTGGTGTCGCAGGGCTGTCCAGAGAAAACGGGCCGAGTAGGCCCGAGTCTGAGCGAGCGGCCGACACGGCGTCTTTGATGGCGAAGAACGCCGAGCTGCCCAAGAAGAGGACGGGTTCTCCGATGCCCTGCGCAGCCACACCACCATCGGGAACAATTACTTATGTATTTGACTACAGATGGTTTGGACTGAGAGTTTTCAAGTAGTCAGTAAGAAGACAGAAATTGATGATGCTGACTTCTGACCTTGGAGGAGTAGATGGCGTGAGGGTTGTGTGTGTCGGGCAGCAGATAGATGTTGAATCGAAGCGGCACGTCGCACACCGCCGGGATCTTGTACTGAGACGGGCCGCGAGTGTACAGGAGCCCAGAGGGGGAAAACTTCAGCTCCTCCATAGTGAAGAGACCCAAACCCTGCATGAAGGCTCCTTCAATCTGAGAGGAAGGAAAATACAGAAACAAATACAGAAACTGTTGATTATTGCTGTGCACAAAAATGCAGAAACGGATCCTGATTTCCCTGAAAGGTTTGATGTAATTTTATACGAGTTAAAGACAGTTTTCAGGATGTAAACGCGACAGTCTGTTGAAGATTACAGTCCATCAACAGTTTCAGTTTTGCTGTTCTCACCTGGCCGATGTCCACAGACGGGTTCACGCTTCTGCCGATGTCGACCACGATGTCCGTCCTCACCGTCTGCAAGAGGCAGAGAAACCATCACGGTCTGAAAAGCTCCGTAACCATAGTAACCAGTCTGGCTGATGTTCAGAGTCGCACCCTGTAGTCTCCGGTGAGGCAGTCCAGCTCCACCTCGCAGCAACACGCTCCGTATGTGAAGTAGGCGTAAGGCTGACCCTCCATCTTGTCCCAGTCCATGTAAAGGTCTGGACCTCTGAGGACACGCAGGACGACGGTTAATACTCTTTAATTCATTAACGATTCACACAAAGTAGGTTTCTGTCGTACCTGTAGAAGCCAGTCGCTGACAAACTGATCTTCTCAAAATATGCGGCTGTGGTCTGCGATCAAAATAAAGAAACATGAATAGTAAAATAGTAAAAGTGCTCCATTTTGTCACAGCAAACACAAATCGTACCCAACTCTCCCATGATCCTTTGGGGTTCTTCTTCCTGATAGGCTCCAGGCGCTGGTACAGAGTCTCACAGGCGTTCTGATTGACAGAAAGATGATACTCATTAGTTATTAGAGAGGTAACAGCTTGACAGGAACTACTTATGAATGCAGGAGGTGAACTTTGACCTTGACCGCCATGCCGTTGGCATCGGTGCCGAAGGAAGCGGCAGACGGGCAGGTGTTGGGAACGCTGCTGGTGCTGGTTTCACTGATGTAGATCTTGGAGGGCGCGATGTGAAGCTCCCGACTCGCAACCTAACAACAAGCAGGAAACAAACCCTGAATTTAATTTGGCAAAACATGAATTCATGAAAGTCCCTATCTGTCTGTGAATGTTGCGGCTCAGTGGGTGGAACAACAGGCGGGTGGGACTCGTCGCTCCGTCACCTGCTGCATCTTGGTGTGGATGCCCTGACCCATCTCCGTCCCGCCGTGAGAGACCAGAACAGAACCGTCTTTGTAGATGTGGACCAGAGCTGCAGCCTTTTAAAAACAAACAAACAAACAAACAAACAAACAAACAAACAAACAAACAAACAAACAAAGTGAAGCGGACTGAAACACATCGAGCCTGCAGCTGCATCAGAAACAGAATCCCACAGACCTGATTCAAGAAGCTCTCTGCGAAGGCGATGCCGTACTTGATGGGGACGATGGACATACCCCTCTTCTTCCAGCGGCTCTGCAGGTTGAATTGCTCGACGGCTCTGCGGCGGCTGCTGTACTCACACTTGAACTTGCACTCCTCCCAGCAGCGCAGCAGGTTCTCGGGGCTGAACTCAAACTTGTAGTGGGTGGCTGACGGCCCCTTGTACATGTTGATCTCCCGAATCTGATGGGAGAATTTAAAATGTTCAAAATGAGACAACACCAATATACCACATCTGAGCACATGACATGACCGGATGAGGACGGACCTGGTCCGCGGGGCGTCCCAGCACCATGGCCACGTCCTCCACCATGTTCTCCACGACCATGATGCTCTGGGGCACGCCGAAGCCCCTGAAGGCGGTGTTGGAGGGCAGGTTGGTCCTGCAGGCGGCAGCGTGGCCTCGCAGGTTGGGGATGTTGTAGGCGTTGTCCATGTGAAGCATGATCTTCTCAACGACCTGCAACGAGGAGAACGTCGATACGATTCACACACGTCAGGAAACAAACATTAGTCCGAGCGGCGCCAGGATCTCCTTCACCTACCAGGACGGACTCATCCACTGTGCTGCCAGCGTTGGTGTAGTACTGAAGGTCTGCGGCCCGGATCCTCCCATCATTCATGAAACCCACCTGAAACAGACAACTATTAGGATCTCTTCACATCTTTCATGAAAACAGCCACAAATTCTCTGCGTCGGATCAGTTTGGACCTTGAAGCATGTGTCCAGAGGAGAAGAGATGAATCTGATGTGTTTTGTCTTTCTACTGCACCAAAACAGAAACCTGGATTTAAAGATGAATTTTGGGAGTCTGTTGTTGCACCTTGTATTTTCCCAGGACAGGATGTCGGCCTCCTGTGATCAACATGTCCTCCCCTCTTTCCAGGACACAGCGGACGGCATGATTGGTCCTTAAAGCAATTATAAGAAAGAAAAGAACAACACTTCAAGCTTTTATTCTTACAGTTTCAGGTCCTGTTTGGTGTTTTTGAGACTTACTTCCACGCAGCCACAGAGGTGATACAAGCCAAGATGGAGGTTTTCAAGACCTTCCCTCCGAAAGCTCCGCCGAGCCTCTTGACGTGACAGGTGACCCTGTTGGACGGGATGTTCAATGTCTCCGCAACCGCATCCTGCAAACAACCAGCAACATGCGCTCAGTCGTCTCCAACTACAGTCACAGAACTGATTTATTAACTGATAGAAAACCTCTCGGCGTCCAAACTGACAAATAAAATGCCACAATCTTTAGTATAAAACTGTAGTTCAGATGCTGATCAACAGTTTCAGTCCCACACGACCAGTCAGTTGTCGATACTCAACAACATGTGAGTCGTAGCACCAGACATCCTTTAATCAAAGAAAGACAACGTGTCTGAGTACCTGAGTTAAAGTGGGCCACTGGGTGGAGATGTAAACGTTGAACTCGGTCTCCTCGCCGACGGGAACAACCAGCATGCTCTGAGTCTCCATGTAGAAATGCTCCTGGCCGCCCATTCGAACCTCTCCTGAGGAAAACAATTACAAAAATAAAGTAAGAACGCTGTGAAAGGATCGATACAGAGCGAGTCTGACAACTGCTTATTTACGGATTAAAAGACCTTCGTAAATCTGATCCACGTTTCTAAAAGCTTCGGTCACGTTTCCTCTCTCGATCGATCTCAGAGGCTTAAAGAAGGACGACTTTGCGACGGCTTCCTGTCAGTGAGAGAGCAGAAACGGCGTGAAGAGCTGCGGTGGCCGAACACCTGCTCGAGTTCAAAAAGTGACAGACCTCGATGGTGAAAACGGGCTCTGGCAGGTCTTCGTAGCTGATCTTCACGGCTGCTGCTCCTCGTTTGGCGTGCGCCCTCGTGTCGGCGACCACCGCACACAACATCTGACCGATGCACGACACCTGCAGACAAGCGGCAGGGCACACGAACTGACTGAGGACACTGGTCCCGAGAGCATTGATCACGTTAACTCCTTTATACTAAAGGTCAGATTTCCACTGAGGCAGCGTTCAGGTGACTCTGACGACCCATTTTTCATTGTGAAAACTAAACAATGTTAATTGTTATAATTTAATCAGACTTCCGCTGTTGGCAGTAGAGCTTCAAAATCCTGTACCTGAGACTCCGCAAGCAGCTCCTCATCATTACCAAAAAAGGAGCAGACTTTCTTCCCGGGAACGTCTTTGGCTGTGATGACATCGACAACACCGGGAAGCTGCAGGGCTTCACTCGCATCCAGGCTTCTGTCGGACAAAAGAGACGTTTCAAACATCAGAGGCGGGTCAGAGGGCGCTGCATGCAGAACAGGAAGCTCCTCTTCTCACGTGATCTTAGCGTGTGCTCGAGAGCTGGTGACCAGAACCAGGAAGAGCTCGTCGTCTGTTCTGGGGATGTCGTCGCAGTACACGGCCTCGCCCGTGGCCTGGCTGATGGCAGAGCGATGCATGATGGGACGCCCCACTGGGTCCTGGTCGCTCTGGGTCTTTGACACAGGCTGAGGAAGAGGAGGAAGCGGTGAGAAGAAAACAGCAGCTTGTTTTCAGATGTTTCCAGGGTCAGATGTTTACCTGGAACTCCTGCAGGCCGGGCTGGATCTCCCGGGGCAACGGCAGCACCTTCTCGGGCAGCTCGTCCGTGATCACGTTCTGTAAAAATAACGATTCAGGTCTAAACATCCTGCAGGATCCGCCACGTTATGTGTTCAAATCCGCCGCCTGCTTTACCATCTCTCTGAGCTTCTGCAGGACCTCCAGGTTGAATTTGAAGAGGAGGCTGAGAGTCAGGGAGCGACGAAACTCAACCTTTCCCCCGGGAGCCGAAGGAGGGAGGACCAGTTCGTTCAGAAGGACGTCGTAGGCCCGGCTGAGGGTCTCGTCATTCCACGGCCTGAAGGAAACACAGGGGGGAACCGAGGTGTGGGTTATTTCTGCTGTCATTTTATCTTTCAGCTGTATGAGACACAAAAAAGCAAAGAAAAAAGTAAGAAAGTGAGGAAGGAAGTGAGGGAGGCAGTAAGGAAATCCCTCTGACCGGCCGATGATGGCGGCGCAGGTTTTAGGGGCGCTGACGGTGGTCGGACCGACTCCTCCGTAGTAAAGACTGACGTCCTGAACCAGCCTGGATCCCTCCGAGAAAAACACCCTCATCCCCGTCGTCACGGTGGGGAAGGAGGTCTCCTTCCTGGGCGCCTGACGGAAAGCGCCAACAAACTCCCCCTGCAGGACAGACGAGGTACTGCACCAGTAATCATCTGGAAATTGAAGGACTCTGATTTTCATTAATTGTGAGGACTTTGCAGAAGCTGTAAACAGATTTTGTCAGACAGAACTTGTGTACCTTTCTAGAAAATGGGATGAAAACAGAGACGACAATATCTTCCGGCTTCAGGATGGTTTTTCCAAAGCCCACGAAGAAGTCCTGATTCAGGGGAACCTCTCGTCTTCCTCCTGGTCGATTCAGACACAACCAAAAATTCATTTTTCTCTTCTCTTTTGCAATTCAGCCTCTAAAAATAATCAGTGTGAATCAAAGTGAAGACGACTCACCGCCGGAAAGGATGCTGACTCTGCAGTTCCCGGCAGCTAAAACAGGGTTCAGGTCTGAGTTGGGGTACGCGCTTGCAATGTTTCCTCCAAGAGACTAAAAATGCAAAAATACATACATAATACATATGTAAGAGCCCTCACTGACCCTTCGGGGACACTACGTGTTTCCTCTTGTCGCTTTTGTGTATTTGTTTTATTTCACCTGTCCAAAATTAGCCTATTGTACTTCCATTTTAGATTCTTGCACAATTTTAAAAATAAATGTTATTAAAATAGATGTAATCACATCAGTGTTGGTTTGTACTGAAGCATGTTTTTCAGTTAATCTAAGAAGCAGAAACAGGATGTGAATCTGTGGAAATAAAAGATGTGAAAAAGACATTTACTCTCAGAGGAAGAGCCAGAAAAAACAGACTGAATCTACATCAGTAATCCTTACAGCCACATTACGGATCTGCTGGCTTCCCAGGTTCCCCAGCTGCAGACTCAGAGCTCTGAACAATTCAGTCTTCTCCTCCAGGAACTGAAGAAGCAGCTTCTCCAAAAGAGAGCGAACCTCAGAGAGACTGCAGCCCGCTCCCACCCAAACACCTGCAGAGACCAAGTACGTTAGACGACAAGGTTGCAGGGACATTTAAAAATGTCTGGTTGGGAATGACTAAACTGGAAAGGGAGGAAATCTCAGCTGTTCTTTCAACTTGGCAGGAAGATTAGTGCTGCTGTGCAGAAGGTGGAGGTCACCCACCCTGTGGAGTCTGAGAGACCTCGAACAGCTCCGTCACTCTGGTTGGAGAGATTATCAGTGGATGAACAACGCCTTTGAACTTTATGTCTGGACCTTCAACACAAAGCAGAGTTAGTTATCTCAAAAACACACACAGCTCATAAAAACGGGAGCATTTCAACACCACAGGAACTTCCTGCTGCTTCCTCTCTTCTGTTTGCTCTCATTTTTTTAACAACAATCTTTGAAAAACAGATTTTTCCATAACTAATGGAATTAAAACAACTGCAGGCATCTTCCAAAAACCTTCCTGCCTCCTCACAGCTTCCGTCCTCTCTCTCGCTGACCTATGTTGGTGTTGCCCATGACCAGCGGGGCCTCAGGTCGTCTGGTCTTGAGCTGGACCAGCTCCTCCAGCGAGGCGGGGGACACCCACGTCGTCCTCTCCCCGTGGAAGGTGAGTGTTTGTGGGTCGGTCGTCTCGGCCATCAGCTGTGAAAAAACGGGCCAGAAAAGTCATTTTGGTAAAAAACCTGTCGTGGGTTTATATAAAGAGCTGCTTCTTGTTGCATCTGATGACTTACAATCAGTTCTGGAGGGAAGATCAGCTCCTGTGTTGGATCCAACGGCAGAAACTCCTCTTTGTCAAACAGCTGTGGCTTTTCCTGCAGACATTGGAGAATAAAAACAGCACTGAATCTGATTTATTGAGGCAGGACTGCAGGAGTGATGTAGAAAAGCATATGAGAGGTTGGATATCAAATGACAAAATAAAATGGGTGAGAGAAACGCTGAACAAATAAGGAGAGAAGTAGGAAAGAAAGACTTAAAACCTGAAGAGGGTCAGAAATATTGTTTTCCCTGCATGTTGCATCTTAAAGAAAAGGAAGAAGTTAAACTCACATGTTGGGGTTGTTCTGGATTTTCCACTCTGTTGAGGCAGCAGTTACCGACTCCGGTGGTTTGGCAGCAGTTGGTTTCCTGTCCAAGTTAATGTATATGGATGTCACACATGTCAGCCGACGACTTTATGTTCTTCTCATCAGATGATTCTGCTGCCCTTGTTTTTGTCTTTGCTATCAGATCTGAAGTCCTGACAGGAAGCTGATCTGATTGATTATGAAACTTGTACCTGACAGAAAGTCCTGCAGCCGTCCACGATGGGTCGATATCCGGTACAGCGACACAGATTACCTGAAAAACAACAACACAGTGAGGACATGGATGTATGAACCTCCTCCTTAAGATTTTAATGCGAGATGATACAGCCGTTGAGATATTATTACCATGTGCTCACAACATTTCATTTCATTCTGAAACTAAACATATGCTCTTGTCTTGACTCAATTATTGTAATAATAATGAATTTATCACCAGATTATGGTGAAAAACCTCAAATAATTTGTGTTCTGCTCGTGTGGAAAGACCAAATAAACCACCTGAGAGTCAGAAGTGATTTCAGGACTCATTTCCTCACTGTTACACGCAAACTAAACATCACTGTAGAATAAAGAAAACAACAACAGACAGACGAACCAGCCAGAGCCAGAGTGATGTCGTCCATGCTGGGCTGCGGTTTGTTCCTCAGCAGAGCGTACACGGCCATCACCATCCCCGGAGTGCAGAAGCCGCACTGGGAGCCGTGAGCCTTCGCTATCCGCTCCTGAAAGCACAGCAGTATCTGCAGCTGCAGAGCTCATCGGGGATAAGCAGGTTTTATTTGGGGACACAGACGGCCACAAATTACACGGTAAACAGTGCTCGTCGGTGACCGGCACTGACCTGCACCGGGTGGATCCTGGTCCTGCTGCTGCCGACGCCCTCCACCGTGGTGACCGCGGCTCCGTGGAGCTGACAGAGCGGCAGGAGGCAGGCGTTGGCCGCGTGATGGCTGAAGGTGCAGTAAAGGTAAACTAGAGGGAAAGTGTATGTGAATGTGCTTTCCCTGATGAGACCACCACCTACTCATGCTTCTACTGATGTAGTGATGCTTTTAGTCGTTCTGCTCCAACTACCACTGCTGCTCTGTGGCCGATGATCGATTATCTCCTCCTCTGCGACGGGGAGGTGGAGAGGTCAAACAGATGTTACGGTGGTTTGATGCCAGGCGGAGAAATTCCCATCAGCCACCACACAAACTCAGTAGCGGAGGCCCAAATCGCTCTGGCGGATGACCAGAGAACACTGAGACTCTTGTTTGTCTGAAAATCCAATTTGGTTGATAAAACGCTTTAACCAGCCAACACATAATTGATTTTCCGGCTCAAGTCGCAGCCCAGCGTGACGAACACGGACCGTGGTGGGAGTTCTGCAGACTGAATGCAGCCGTATTTCTATACCTGAAAAGACAAATACTTTTTAAGCTCGTAAGAAAATAAAACTGCTGACTTGCAGTGCAGTAAGGTGAAGTTCTCACGAAGGATACACAACGGTTTTAGTTGCAGGTTGGTAGCGTGACACCATGACGGTGCACGCCCCGCAGCCTCCGCCGCCGCAGCCGTACTTGGTTCCCGTTAGCCTCACTGAAGTAACAGTCAAGGACGAGACAAGCCTCAAATAAAGCGCTTAGTTGATGAAATGTTCCTGGTGACGCTGGTCTGAAGGATACGCTTCTCTCTGAGGAAGGACAGCAGCATCGTCTCAGGGTCCGCATGCTTCTCTGTTACCTGTTTGGACAAAAAGCAGCGTCGCATCACTTTTTATTCACGCTGATGTTCTTCTATCGAGAGGCTTCTCTCATTAGCGAGGAAATGAATGTTCATTTTCTGCTTTCCAACCAACCGATGAAGAAAAATGGCAACCCCACAAGTGAAGCCACAACATCTGGATCGCCCCCTGGTGGCAGTGAAGGTCTACGTTTCCAATGTACAGTAGCTGGGTTGCAAACCATCAATAACACAGGAGGTCAAATTAACCCCAGAATAAAGTTGCTTTGTTACCCTTCAAGTTGCCCTTCAACAGCTGTGCATCATTAACAGTTGCAAATCATTTCCACATTTGCAGGATCCACCGAGTTGAATTGTGCGCCAACATTTTGTTCCAGCGTTTCTTCCGCTCTCTATCCGATCTGAAGGATTATTTAATTTTGCAATAACTATTTCACAAATAAATCCAATAACAAATTATGACAATATTTAGAATATTAAAATCACTAACAACTTTCTAAATTATTTTAAATTGAAATAAATACAAAAAATACTCAATACTGCCAGCTCAGTTGGAGTACATAGAAAACACAAAAAGTAAATGAGGGATTTGTTTAAATTTCAGCCTGTCATACAGCATCTGTTAAGTTTGCAATGTGAAATTCTACAGGAATATTTACAGGACTGTATATTCAATAGCTGCAAAACAACCCCTGGAGCAGTGGAAAAATGGGATCAATATCCAAAGTTTCGTTTGCACATATTTCTCTGAATAAAAGCAACTTTCATTGACTTACGAGTAAAAAAAAACAAAAAAAACCCATTTGTGATTCAGTAGGTTTACAGCCTTAAAATAGTGTTTATATATATATATATATATATGTAATACGGCTGTTCAGGATATATTTAATTTAATAAGGTTATAGTGCACATTTTTAGTTTGGTTTAGTTTTTTTTTTTTTTTTTTTAGCTTTAAGTAAAAAATACATGAAAGGTTTTTAGAATTTAGAAACTTATTGTATTGACATAAATCAGATAAATGTTAAGTTGAGCTCTTACTTGGTCAAACAATCAGACCATTTCGTCACAGATCCTGAAAGGTCGCCTGTAGCACCAACTTTTTATGACCTGACACCACTTCCATCAGTTTTCGTTTCATTTATCTCACTTTTAGTTTTCCAAATCGATAATACCTTCTGTTCCAAATCCAAACGCAACTTTTGCCAAGTAACGATAAGAGTAATCAGAGTAAAACAAGTCATCTGGAGCTTTAAAAAGTGGACAGTGAAAACGGACGTCGGCTAAAAATAAACCTGCAACTAACAGCTAAAACTGGCTGAACCAACGACAAACTGCTCATTTGAAGACATCAACGCTGAATTTACCTTTTTCCCGTTAATAAAGAAGCATAAAGTGTTTCCCTCTTTCCCTGCAGACATCTTTCAAGTGGAAGACACGAATTTTTCACCACGAGAGTGAAGTCTAACTTAACCTACCACACTTCCGCCAGTTGAGATTTTCAGAATAAAAGATCCGGTCGTCGCTCCTGTTTTTACTCCTTTGTGCAATTTAAAGATCTAGTTTTAATATTTGTATATCTTTACAGCATAAAAAAAAGATGTTGCTGGTCTCGTATTTCACGTGTTTTGGTCCCATAAAAGCGACATATCTCAAACGTTAAATGAAAAATTCTTCTGATTCTTCTTGACTTATACTAAAGTAAACATTTGCATACAATGACTACAACTGCTTTTAATATATCGTTCAAATATTCAAGTTCATAAATTAAGTTTCCACAATTAATTACTTTTTTTTTTTTGAACAAGATTTCAAGCTGTAAATGCCACAATCTAAGTTTTCTGAGTAACTAAGATACTTTTTCTTAAAACTTACAAATTGAAAAGCAATGCTTTAATTTGAAAAACAGTCCTACTGGACTTCCTGTCCCACACCGCTGCCTGACTGTGACTTGATCCGTGTAATTTGCCCACCTCTAACCCAAAGTGGCCTGTTGAACGCCAACAAACATGGCCTGCATTACCCAGACATCTGGACAATAATAAAACAGTACAGTCTCAGAATTACTTCATTTACATTACGAGTTACATAAACTGTAATTCTAGTTGAGTATTTTGTAAAAAGTTGCATGCAAAAGTGTTTATTTCAACAATAACTGTTAAATTTTTACTCTGAACTTTAATCAACTAAAAAGTATTAGTCTGACACACCCAAAGATGTAATATAGGAAATACATCTATTAAAGTGTGCACATGTCTGCAGCCTGTTATACAACGAGCTGTTTAACTTCAAGCTGAACTCTGGTCAGTGAACTCTAAACTGTCAGAGTTCAGACGCTGTTATTGACAAAACTGATGCATTACTTGAAATATTTGGTCCTCATCACCATCAGTTTACAGTTTTACTCGGTAATCTTCCTTTGTTCATTTTGACACTGGACCAAAACACTGCATGTGTAATAGAAAGAATAAGCTACGTGATTGTTGCAGCATATTATTTATATATGCATTCAGCTACACTGGCTGGAGATGGTACATTTTAAAAATGGGTCAAGTTTGACCTTTGGACGCAGAGAAAACATTTATTTATGTTGATTTACAGTTAACAATTTATAGTTTGATGTTGCTGAGTTTAAACAGAAAAATATGAAATGTGGATTTTAACAGCCCTTCTTGTGTCTTCATAGTCTAATCCTCCCTTTGATCATGACCTGTCCACCTGATCTGTCTTTAAATACACTGTCATGTGATTATTTCTCAGCAGAGGCAATACTGTGTGCTGTCCAGCAAACCGCCACAAGAGGGAGCTACAGGTAAAGAACAAAAACCTGCAGAGGTAAAAAGCAGCAGCATAATCACCACGTAAAATGTCTAAAAGCCTGTTTTTCTACTGTTTCGTGAACCTATGTTTATTTATTCTTTCTTGTTTTTTCCATATGTGTTCCTCTTTGTTGAAATGTGGTTCTGGCCTGCCGGGTTAAAAGCTCTGCCTGCTTTTGATTTATTTGACAAGACAAAAACATGAATACAAGGTCTCAGCTTCTGGGCTTCTTTCAAGTTGTCTTTTTCTTGTTTGCAAAATGACCTTTATATCTTTTTTTTTTTTCTTTTTTTTTTTACCTGAATCATCCCTTTGTGTGGCTGTTGTTTGGGTAATGTGTTGGTATCATTGTGCTATTACTGATACGGTACCTGATAAAGCAGTCAGATGTGTGAGCGTGGGAAACTCCTGGCTAAACCATCCCGGTGCCTGTTTGATCTCCTCCCAGTTTATTTACTCAGCTTTGGCTCCAGGTTTAACGTACACGGCTGCACCTCTTCTCACCAGATAAAGTTTCTTGAAGTCGTTCCCCGAGGTAGGACTCCCGAGGAGAAGGAAAGCCCTGAAAGACAAACCAAACATGTCTCACTTGAAGACTCAGCTTGTATTTTATTTCTCTATGCTTCTGAAAAATGATGACTTCAGGGTTAGTGGAGATTGTTTTTCTGGGTGCTGCGACCTCCACACCTCTGGGGGGGTTCATGTGAATATTTTTACAAAACACAGTTGGAGTTGAACACATTCCTCCTGAATCTGTCTATTTACTCAAATCACAGCGTGTTGAGATTTACAGCTTAAAGTGCAGCAGACAGGTCACATGCACACAGACTGAAATTAAGTTTCACAGCAGCAGGTACGTCCACAAAGGAAGAAAACCTTTGCTCTCCAACACTCTGTATATCTGAAGGCTGGTAAGTCTCACACATTAGACATCATACACATGTATTGATTGCTGCTTTAAATGTTGTTGTTACCATCAGCTCTGAGGAGGCCGTTACGTAAGTATGATGTGTTTTGGGTCGGCACCGTCCATCTGCACGTAAAGTACAGCATCAACAAGCTGCTCATACACGAGAGGACGTCGGTGTAATCTGATGTTTCCCAGACTTAAATAAACACAAACCCAGACCTGTCACGTCATGCAGAACATGTTGGGGCTGTTTTTCCATTTCCGTCTCTACGTTATTCAGAGCCGAGTCGACTATCAAATGTCATCAGCTGACAATAAACAAATCTCCTGTGGAAATGTTTCCCTCTCTTCCTCCTCCTCTTTTATGTCCCGTTGCAGATCTGATTCCTCCTGCTCATCGGCTCGCTATCGTTTGCTTCATCTCTTTAAACCCTCACTGACCTTTGGAGGCACATTTCCTGCTGCCGGGTCAGAACCTAAAGTACAAAGGAGCGTTTGGCCGCGTGCGTTGGCCTCGAGGTGTCCAACCGTGACCCGGCAGAGAGCGCTGGCAAGCTTTCAGCCACATTTAATGGCTGTTGGGAGATAATTTCTCCGACATAAGTACAGCCTGCACGTCCCAAACTACCACTTTTATTTACAGACACGGCAATTAAAAAGTCAGAGCAGGAGGGGATGTGATTTGACCTGAGGGAAACACACACTGGAAATGACTTTAAACTGGAGTATGCTGTGATATTTATGTCTATGTAAAAGTTCCAGGTTGTATATATATATATATATATTTTTTTTTTTTTTACACCTGTGGCGGTTTTGGTCTTTATTTCTGATCTTAAAACATCAGAAACCACAAAAACAGAGTGTTAAGATTCATTCTCTTGTTTTTTGTCAGTTGTGGACGTATTTCATTTGATGAAATGTTCATGTATTTAGCGGCTCTGGGGGCCAAAACATTCTCCATATAAATACAGTGTTGTAATGAACTGAGTGTTAATTAGAGATGAATTTCAGACAGAAATGAGAGAGCGACATCAGAGACGTCGACACCTTCTGTCTGCAGTCTGGAGGATGTTTTCAGACTGCTTCAGTTTATTCCCATCCAGCGTTTTTCCCAGCGTCCTCTGGGAGAGTCCCGGAGCGGCCCACCCTCTGGATTACAGAGGTGAGCTGTGTATTTTAACATGTTAATGACACGCTGCGGCAAACAGCTGCCATTAAAGTTATAAATTTGAGGCCACGTCTCGTCTTCTGCCACAACTTCACCTTCTGTTTTTCTGCCTCAACTTTAGTCGTACTTCGTTTTGAAAACTCACTTTCAGAGCTGCTTTGTGTGTTTTAGTGTTCGCTGTTTTTCCTCAGATTCTCCCTCGGTGAGTTGTACTGATAGCAGAGTATCCGGAGATAAAATGGATGACGTGAAATCTGCAGAGAAAAAGATGGAGACGCAGTGAAACATTTGACCCAGAAAACAACCTGCTGTTTTACTGTGACCTGCAAATTTCTCTGAACAACACTGATGGTTCTTCTTCACACACTCTGTCACAATCCGATTTGCATGCATCTGCATTTAAATATCCTGATTGTGAATCCTGCAATCTGTGTGTGTCTGTGTGTGTGTGTGTGTTCTACATATGAAATAATTGGCTTTGACAGCAGCACAGAGGGAATCAGAGCTCAGCTGCCACCTACACAGAAACACATCTGAGCAGATTTGTTTCGACCTGCAGCAGCTCGTGTTTCAGATCAGAGAAGAATTCGTGCTGTCGTTCTGCACACGTTCATGTGATCGACGCCGTTTTAGATAGAAAAGATTATTCAGCTTTGTTTATTATCTGTGCATTTCATTTATTTCAAAAATTACCTTTATTTACTTAAAATATATATATTACAACATAAAAGGTCACTACATATAATACATATAATAAAAAATGATCTTTAGTTATACAGCACTTTTCTTAAATAATGTTACAAAGTGCTTCACACAAAATAAGCTATAAAATCAAAGTGAATGTGATTGAAAGCAGCTACTGAGAGGACTTTCTGAGGCCAAACATGTACTTTAAACCTCAATTTAATAATAATAATTTTAATTATTGAATTCAAGTGTGTATTTATGACATTATTTTAACTATTTGTTTTTTGCATCCTCCCACCAGTAAACAAATGTTACTGTTGTTTAATGACGTTCAGATTCTGTGTAATTTCTTTTTAGAGATGTGGACGCGCCCTTACTTAAAATTTTCAAATGAAGATTAAAATGTCATACTTCAGTCATATCTCAGAGTACTAATTCGACATTAAATGCCTCACTGATGAGTCTCTCCCTCTTCCTCCCTCCCAGACTACCGGCCTGTAATTAAGATGATGATGAGCCATGTTTCAGTCAAGGCCTCGGCCGTGACGTCGACACTCTGCCGGATTAACCTCCGCCTGAACCGGCTCGCAGCGCTGCAAAGCCCCAACGTGCTGCTCGCTGAGAGCGTGTTAACGACGGGTGATTCAGAAGCAGCTGGAACAGCAGCACATAGGTGGAATTTTAATAGGAAGAGTTCATCTCCAGAGTGCTACGGATCCACCCTGAACATAATGAGAGGAATTATGACGTGCTGAAAGATGAATGGAGGAAATTCTTCCACTTTTACAGGCGACCTGGTCAAACCTGATTCCTCTTAGGACGGTGTTGCGCTCTAGAAAATTAAACTATTCTGTTTTACAGCTCTTCAGGAAGGTCCAGATTATATTTTAAAATGGAGACATCAGAGATTGTTCCTGTTGAACGCAGCACAGTTGAGACTTCAGAGTTGCGTCTCGCTCACTCGGAGGTGCACATCAGGTCCACAATCAGCTCAGGCTTTATAGTCTCAACAGCTTTTCACCAGATGTTCAGAGACTGGATGTAAATCCTGTTGACTCAACAGCAGCTCACCTTTCCAACATGAAACAATAAACTGAATTTATGCAGCAACAGATTCTGTCTGCAGCCGATTCAACAACTCTGACCTCCGCAAGGTTCCATATAAATCTATACAGCTGGAGTTTTTAATAGACTGCAAGTGGCCACAGGTGGTAGAGCAGTTTGTGCCACATCATTTTAAGACTTTCTTATAAAACAGTTTTGGGTTTTAAACTGAAAATCTGTTTTAAATAAGTGCTGTACGTACAAAACTTTTTTTTTTTTTTATTGATTGTGGTTTCACAAAAGGATTTAAATTTCAACATATTGTCTCCAAATGTTCTGCAGCTTTCAAAGAGCCCATTTTTGTGTAGCTTCTATTTTGAAAAGCCCCATAAAATTTATATTTTTGTGCAACACAAAGAGCAGACCTTGAAAAATTGCTGTAACTCAGCTGGGTAATTCAAACAAAAGATTTTTGCCATCAACAAAAATCTGACAACTCGCTTCAAAAAAAATGGAAATAATCAGACTCGTGCACATTCAGCAGCATTTTTAAGCACGTTGGCGTTCAAAGCTTCTGCAGCAGATATGTGACAGTCCTCCATTTTGGACTGCGAGGGTGGGAAGTGTGAAGGATTATCATCCAAGAGAAAACAGATAAAAACATGAAATCCCTATTCGCAGCCACCCACAGAAACACGGAGAAAAGAAGGTAAAGAAAGAAAACAGATAAATAAAAATAAAGTGGGAGTCTCTACGCTCTGTCAGCAGTTTGAAAAGCAGACAACAGAATCGATTTCAAACTGAGGAAACACACTGAACACTTGATTGTAGCTGGAAAATGATCATGAAGATGATCTACGGCTGGAGGTTTCAATCAGCTGTTATTTGCTAGTTTTACGGGCAGAGCGTGTTGACGTATCAGATATCACAAATTCAAGTAAAACAAAAATGTCTGATGTTAAAGTCCAGCGTTTTGATGACCCACCCATCCACCCCGCCCTCTTCCCTCAACCGACTTCCCCCTTCGCTCCTGTCATGGCAGCTACAGCCACTAGAGGTCGCTGTCACTTCAACATGAACGTATATCGTTTTGAGGCATTTGCTAAAACGAGTAAATTACAGCAATCTTTATCTTTCCTACATAAATAATTGAATTTTTGATCAATAATTCATATTAGAATGGACAGATGTTACAACTATATGAGATTAAACTACGTGACACTTTATGTTTGTACAAAACACCTGCTGACGTCAACACGCCAGCGTTGTCACATGAGCGTGATGTAGTTAGCGTTTAGCTCGGAGAGCTCACAGAGCTGCTCTTCTTTCACTGTAACCGACAAAACAAACTGTAACCTGTCATTTGAACTTGAGCAGGGAGCTGCTGGGGATTTCCCGCCCTGATTAAACCTTTGGAAACCAAACAGGAGCCACAGACACACACGTTCAATTACAAAGAGTTTAATCCCAAAAATACTTTTCTTTTCTTTTTTTTTTTTTCATTTTGGCTTGTAATACATCGTTTGGTCTTGCTGTATTTTGGCTGTAACACTGTTCTGTAGAACTCACATTGTCTGAAGTTGTGACTGTCATGCAATGTTGAACACTGAGGAGGCGGCTGCCACGCTCACGTCAAAGGTTTTAGATAACATTCATGAATGTCGCTGAAACGTACAAACATGCTGCAGTTTATTGTTTGGATCATTTCGTGGACGTCAAGCTGCAGCATCAATATTTCCTTCTATCTCTTCTGCTGCGACGTGAACGTGGCACAAAACAACAGTCCACGTACGACATTCAACAGGCCGCCAGGCGTCAGTGACTCTTCACCAACTGTTCTGCGAGCTGTCAGTCAGGCGGGTGACACGTTGTTTGGACTGTCAGATTTGGGGACTGACTCGGATTGACAAAATGTTTCGGTGTGTCGGTCGTTCAATAAAAGCAAAATTATATTCAGAGCAGCTGAACAGGTTCCAGCCTGTCGATTAAATTCACTACGTCATCGTGACAGGAAGACATTTGACTTCTCAGCGATCCGCCACGTCATCGCTGGCAGGTTCAAACAGTCTTGGGATGCAACTATGACACTTTACAATAACTCTGAGAAACAGCTGATTTCTAAACTACAAAGGTGGATTAAAAAAAGTCGAGACGGTTGCTGATGATTTTGCCTGAGAGTCCCTCCGTATGTGGACAACGACGTGTTGTTTCTCTGCAAGGAAACACCTCTGATGATAGTTGGATTGGCTCGTACATTTTTTGTTGTGATGTTGATGATTATGATTACTTAAAGTTATTCTAAAGTCTGCTAATGTGGGAAATGTGTATGAAAAAGAGGTAATCAGTGTAATCAAATAACAGAACCAGAAGATTAACAACTCGTCTTTTGTTTCATTAATGCGCTCTCCAAGTATTTGGTGACAAATCAGTGCAGCTGCAGGTTTGAACGCTCTGATTGGCAGAAGCAGGCGCTTCATAAAAGCTAACACGGAGTCCACTGGCAACTTATTTAGTAACTGGTTGTTGGAAGAAAGGCAGCGACGCTGCAGCGAGGTGAAAAAGCTCGTAGGAAAAACTAATTACACGACGATGTGATTAAATTAAACATTTCCACCCCAAAATAGATGAAATCAGCTGTTCACAGAGCTGAAAGCCTCCAGAGGGGGAACAATCAAAGGTGGTTCCTCTGAGGAAGACGCACCACCGAGAACATGTCTCGGTGCAAAATCAGGGACGAGAGGTCAACGCTTGTTTCTGTAAAGATGCATTTTTAAACTTTAACTTGTCTTAACCTGTAATTCCATTATTTATTTTCTCCTCAGCGCAGCAGGGGAGGCTTGTAAATAACAAAAGAGTTCAGTGTGTCTTCTCAGGGGAATCATCTTCGGTGTAACACCGCCTTGCAGCTCTAAACCCGTCTGTGCGTCAGTGCATCCCAAATCGCATTTACAACAGTCTCACATCTGTGCACAGCACAACGCGGCAGCAACAGGGAGCTCCTACTCTTTAGAAAACATCCCCGCTTTAACGCAGACGCCCGAATGAAACAGTCCTATTAATATTCCTCCATCAGGGACTTCTTGACAGAGTGCCACAGTTTACAGAGACACTTCCTGCATGTGAAGAAACAGTCAACTATCGAGACAAACCATCAACATTCCTCCACAAATCTGACATTATTGAGACTATTATGTGAGTTTAAGTCGTTCATGAAGAGTTGTTTACTGCAAATAAACATTTTTATCGTCACTACGTTCAGCTGTAACATTCCTGCAGGAACATGGTGAGTTTTTAGGGATGAGATGTATTGTAGCGCAGGTGGCATGACTATAAATATATTCCCATCTTATATGAAGACTTGCACTGTCACTGTTGTAATCAGTAATGATATTTATGGTGTTTTTTATCTGCTGTGTAGCACTAAAATCTCCCTTGAACCGGCTCTCCAATGTAATGTTTCTATTGAAAGGACTTGTCTTCTCTATCGTCCAGATCAAATCTGGCATCACTGCCTCTTTTTCTTTTGCTTTAATGATTTCCTCCTCTTCACTATCATCTCATACAGCTTGTCCATGCCCTCGTCCAGTCCCTCTCCTATGATGGCGCAGGCTGGCTGGACGTGGTACGGGGTAGACGGGCTCAGTTCGGCCAGTGCCAGCTGCCTCTCGATCTCCCCGACATCTAGCGCCCGGGGCAGGTCCTGCTTATTGGCGATGACAAGCAGCGGGGTCCCCTGGTTCTCCGAGAACCGGGTGATCTTGTGCAGCTCGGTCCGGGCCTCCTCCAACCTCTCGGCGTCCACGGAGTCCACCACGTACACGATGCCATCCGTGCAGCGGCTGTACGGCTTCCACAAGGGCCTCAGCTTCTCCTGGCCCCCGACGTCCCAGAAGTGACAGCTGATGCCCCTGGAGGCCCCCGCGCCGCCCAACCGGATCTTCTCCGTGTTGAAGCCGATGGTGGGCACCGTGTTGACGAACTCGTTGAATTTCAACCGGTACAGCACAGTGGTTTTGCCCGCAGAGTCCAAGCCGAGCATGACTATGTGCAAGGACTGGAAGGCAGCCAAATTGGAGAAACTATTCCCCATCTTGCAGGCGGGGAAGGAGGAACAGCATGCACTCGCAGAGTCCCAGCAGAGAGCGAGATCACCGCAGGTAACGCTTAAATGTCCCAGGAGTGATCCATAGTGGCTTGTTCCCCGGTGACAGTCGAAGCGAGAAGTCGGAAAACGCGCAAAGACAGAAGCCTGATCCGCGCTTCTCCCGTTCAGCAGAGGTGGAGGGCGCAGTCCGTCGTTGCGCGGCGGCACTCCGGTAGCCAGACAAGCCGCAGCATCCTTGGACTCGTTCCAACTGCACCAGGCGTCCAGAAAATGTCAAATCATCGCACGTACAAGCGGTGCGTTCACGGCGCACACCGCTCTCCAAATGCGCAAATTACGCGTGGCCGAGTGTCACATCGCGTCGCTGCATCTGGCTGTTTGTCTCCAAGTGCGCAGCAGCTCCCTTCAAGTAACACACAAACACACACGACTGACGGCGTGTGACGCGTGGACCAGCCTCTGAACGCTGCCACATAAAGGTGTGTAAAGCTCCAGCTGAAAATCACCTGATCTATCTTCCGGTTAAACTAAACCCCTCAAAAATAAAAGCCTTCCAGTGTGGCATTGTACCATTAAACACCCTAAGTAGCGTGAAAGAGGATCTTAATTTGAAAGGTACTGGGTCGTGGTGTTGCTGCAGTGTTTCCTCTGCGCAGCGTGTTTCCTGAGCTGTAAGACACTGACACCTAGTGGCCAACTAGAGCAACTGCAAGCTGAGGTACACGAGGCGCGTCATATTTGATTTTCGAAATAAACCGCATACATAGAGGAATGTCTGTCAGATAAAACCATCAGAGGACTCCTGTATGACTTTTTAAGGTTGATTGTGCCTGTGATACAGTCAGTATTTTACTCTTGTATTTTTGCAAACATGTTGTATGCCTATCTACATAATTTTGAATGATATTTTTTCTTTCCTTCATTTTTTGTTTTATTGCATCTGTCCTGTTTGAAGTACTTTAAATTCCTCTGTTCATGTATACATTTGTAACTTACTCATGTTTTTAATACTGTTTTAACAGGTTTTTAGAAGACATAAATTGTTCCACTCTCAGTTAACATGCCTTCAATCTAGATGGTGTTGTTTGTGAATTAGAAAAACAGGAGAAAGAAAACATGGAAACACTGACCTCAATTGTCTTCTATGCCATCTTGTTGTGTTATTTTCCAATGGGTCACGATTAGATTCCAGTTTGCACACCAGTAATAAAGGCTTGGACTCTGTAATAAAACAGAAAACCAATAGTTTTTTTTTTATTATTATTTTACAGTGTTTCCTGTCAACAGAACGACAGGAAATGAAGAAATCATTACTCAGCAGATCAATAGTCTGATGAAAGAACTGTATCTAATATATTATTCTCTTTTTTAACACATTTAAATGACTGTTGAAGTAAACCGCACATTATTTCAAGGGCTGAAACTTGCATTAACAGTGGGATCATGTGACATTTCTACCACTTGGCGGCAGCACAGGATTTCACTGGAGGATGAGCAGCTTTCTGCAGTCACAGAAATGGCAAGAAGTCCCAGAGCTGGGATGAGATGTTGGTTTTTACCTTTCACATGTCTGTTCGTCCCAGAGACGGCTCCACTCGCTCACCTGCACTTACAGTGTCTGATTAAACATGAGCTCAGGACTGTGTACGATGTCAGATCAGTCTGTACCACTGGGTGTATTCATGCATCAGAGGGACCAAAACTGGGTTCATATGACAGAGTCCAGAAAAGAGTCTGTATCTGCTAGTTTAAAACTCATCCGCAGCAGCAAGTCTAAAAGTTTGTACGCACCATTTCTCACATTATAAAACAAAACTATGAAATAACACGTATGGATTTGTGAATATTGCTGAATTGGTGTTGGTATACAGGCAGGAAGCCCTCAGCTAAAGGGAAGCAACAGTCCATCGTTGCTTTAAGATATGAAGGTCAGTCAGTTTGGATAATTTTCTTCTGGAATCCAGACTGGACCGATTTAAGAACTTCAGCCAAATCTATTTTCTGAGGTCGCTGGGATCCTCTAACATCTGTAAGAAACTCCTGCAGATGTTTTACCAGTCTGTGGTTGCCAGCATTGTTTCTCTACGCCGTGGTGTGCTGGGAAGGCGGCAGCGAGTCCTGGGCCTGATGTTTTTCCTCCATCTCACTGGACATGTTGTTAGTCTAGCACCTAAAGTCACTGTATTTACCTCTACTGGGCCACAGACCCATCCATCCACATAATACAACATCAATTCAAAGATAGAAACACATACATGCATTTTAAAACAAGATAATTCATCTCATATTTTACAACTCGGTTTTACTAAATATAAGATGTTTTCACTCTGTTAGATCTACAGTTTTTACAGCGTACATAAATCCATGTGTTAATTCATAGATTTGAAGTCGGTACTGTAGATTCAACATGACTGACACTTCTAAGTTTGGCTGCAACAGAAGTTGTGTCGGCTGCACCTGCACTACCTACTGCTGCATGGCTGTTATGTGGTAATCAGCTGTCACCCACCCTGAGCATGAAGAGGTGAAAACACGTGTGTGGATGTGCAGCTTTAAGAAGGAAGGGAAAGAGAAAGTCCCTGAACAACAACCTGAGTCATCAGGACCTCAGTAATTGTTCCCGCTGTCCTCCTCTCTCATTGATTTCCCTTCTAATGAGTGTGTGTGTGAGATCAATGAAACAAATTACAAACAGGACGCGCACACACACACAGCAAAACTTTCTAAGGCCACAGCTCACTCCTCTCTCTCTGTAACGAGGCCGGCCGTCTCTCGCCCACACAGCCTCTTCATCCATAAAACAGGAGTCTCCCTCGCTGGTCTACTTTAATTTATTCCATCGCCTCCTCACGGTTCCTCCGGTAACAGACGACAAGCAGCAACCAGACGTAGGGGGGTTAAAACAAGCTCGCTAACCTGCTGAGGTCCAACTTTCTGAAGAGAAAAGGACAAGAATCAACATGAAATTTGGTCTTTAACAAACAGCAAACATCTAAAATGATCCAAAACTCCTCGTAAAAAAAAAAAATGTTTCTGCTATTTGTATTTTTAACTCTCCTACTACTACACTACTTGTTATGATCATATACGGTATTTAAAAAGGTTAAGATTTAATTTAGCTGTTGCATTATCTCTGTGATAAAGAACAGTTACGAGAGCTGGAGCCACGGACAACTCACCAGCTCGCAGTTCTTTGTTCAACAGATAATAATGTTTATGTAATGAGGTACTTTCAAAAAGTGAGATTCTCTCTGATTTTTTTCAGACAGATGTGGCTTTTTAAATATTGATTCAGGTTTCTTCTTTACTGCACTTATGTCATGAACTAAAAAAACAAAAACTGGGCTCTGAGAAGCGTTTTGCATTTGAATGTTGGTCTGCTGAGTTCCCTGAAACACGCAGCACAGCGGAGCATCTTTGTTATCGGATTCATACGATTTCACAGCTGATCAATCTGAGCTTTCAGACACTGAAGTCACTCAAAGGTTTTCTGAGGCCTCGTGACAACAAACTCTGCCTGAAGGGCCGAGACTTGAGAAGCAGCAGATGAAGGAGTCGTGTTTAGCGCCTTTGTCTCTGAAGGTCTCTTCACCTTCTGCAGGCCTACGAAGTGAAACCAGCCCGGCCTGCTTCCACACGTCCTCCTGAAACTCCGGCAGATGAAACGGACCGACGCCTCGTCCCCGAGCTTTTCATCTCACCACCTGTTTTGCATTTTGAAAAGCTGCCGGCCGATTTGTCCTAAATTAACAGAGGGAAGAGAAAATCATTGTTTTCCTCTCACACCTCTCTCGATTGTCTGACAGACGGGATGATACCTGATCATCTCCTGCCGGTGATGGAGATTACAGAGGACACCCAGTAAATCAAACCGTTCACATCCGCACCTCTGAACAAGGTGTATTTTCTAAATTGAGCCTTTCGTGAAGAGAATATCAAACTTGCAGGGTGGTGTCAGGCGATGGGAACACTTTGCTCTGCCTTCGCTCCTCTGGAGAAAAACACCGGGCGAGACGACTTTGAGGATTTGGAGATGAACTGGTTTTGATCTGCCGATGACTATTTCTCTCTGTGAAGAGAACAAGAACACAGTTTCAGGTGGTTAAGGCACCTTTAAAAAATGCATTTAGAGGGTGAGATATCCTCCGTCTATAAAATCTTTGAAAGGGCAAGTAAATTAAATATTTATATTAAGTTTACTTGTATGATACCAATTCAACGAATCATTCATTGAACCTACAGAGAATTATCAGCTGTATCTGCAGCTCCTCCATTTTTTCTGAGTCTCAGTTCGTTGTTTAGCCGTCCGGCCACAACTTTTTTCACTTTCTTTCTGCACCTGCGGGAAATTTTCAGAGAAAAATCTGTAGAAAGCCTCCAAACACAAACCGCTCAGCAGCAAACAGACACAGATAGAAACTAGCTGGTGAACACAGGGGAGCGTTTAGCAGCTAAAGAGCCAAATAGTTCACTTCGAGGCGGGTGGAGATCAAAAACAGTAAACAGACTTAGATTTATCAGGAAGACACAAAAACTACTCCACATATGTAAATCAAGTTATTGGAGCCTCAAATTAAACAAACAACAGATAATATTTGTAATCCTTCCCTGTTTCATCTGAATAAAGAAAAGCATGTGAATGAATAGTGTGCTTTTCTTTCCTAAACTAGCACCTGAACGCTAACCAGCTAGCAGCACTGTCAGAATAAAAAACTCACAAACACACAGAAGAATTACAACATCTTACAAACATCCAGGAATCCTGTGCAGCTTTTTAAAACCTCAGTTCAAAGAACATCTTTATCACCTAAATTACTAGTTTTGGATTATGATCTTTGAAAAGATGGTGCATGCACACACACACACACACACACACACACACACACACACACACACACACACACACACACACACACACACACACACACACAGCCTTGGTCTGAGTTTTGAGTTGTATCCAGGAGACGAGTAGGAATGTGGAGGGTGAGTCATCGAGAGGCAACGGACGACCCTGTCAAGGTGGCCTGTCCTCTGAGGGGGAATAATTATCTGCCTTAATTAAGTACATTAAACAGTGGTGTGTGTGTGTGTGTGTGTGTGTGTGTGTGTGTGTGTGTGTGTGTGTGTGTGTGTGTGTGTGTGTTGTGAAAGGATTATGTTTGGCTGGGATAAGAGAGCATACGAGGATGAAACTGTGTGCATTCATGTGTGGTGTTTATGCTTGCGTTAGTACATGAGATTGTGCGTTCATGTGTGATAGCTGAGTGTGTTTTTCGTGTGTGTGTGCGTGTGTGTGTGTGTATGTGTGTGTGTTTGCATGAAGGAATCTGCTGTATTGTCCGTGTGGAGTTCATGATGGTGTCACACGCCACTCATAATACACACGTGTGTTGTGTTGAATGCTGGAATCAGGAAATAATGAAAACTGGTTGATATTAATACTAAAATATGAATATGTTAAGAATATCTTTTTAAGAGTGTTTTTAAGCTCAAATAATGGATATTTCAGGCACTTTCATTACATGTTATTTTCAAGTTTGTCTTTTATTGATTTTTTCTGAACAGATTTCAGATCTGCGGCCCGTCACAGGCGACGCAGCGTCGCTCACAAACGTGGTAATACTCAGTCTGCGTTCGGTACAAATATATAAATGTCTCTCATATTTCCTGTTCAGATAATGTTCATAACACTGCAGCAGTCACAAAAACACATTTTAGAGAAACAAAAGACCGAAAATGAAAACAGAAACAAATGATAGCGGCATCGATCAGAATGAGAGCTGATCGATCACAAAAACAACCAAAAAAGGCTTCATAAATACAATTTAAACAAAAAACTACATTAATGTAGTTTTTACTGTTCATTCTTTTTTGTGTAATTTTTGATAAATCAAAACACAAGTGTGTGTACAGTGTGTTCTTTAGAAAGCCATGCTTGCTGGCTAACACAGCGAGCCTTAGTTTTTCATTTCGTTGTGTGACGATCGTGCTTATTTGTTTTTAACAGGATAACGTAGGAAGGTGGAAATGTTTCAGCTCCAGGTTTCTCGCTTGACATTACGGTGCACTGTCAGCACTCTTTTTTTTTTTTTTTAATCATTTTAATTATTCTGAAGTACATTTTAGAAATGTCTTCGTGTCATAATTCATCTGGAAAACACGAACACTTGCAAGTGTGCAAGCTGATTAACTCGCTAAAGGTGTAGTGGAGTATGTAGCGTTAGCGTGTGCAAGAACTACATTTTGATGTTCAACTTAAACATACTTTTTTAGTTTTTAGCTGGACTTAATATCAACAATATTAATATTAATTTTGATATTTCCTTTCAAACTCTTTACTTTAATGACACAAATTGTTTTTGAAAAAAGGAAATCCAAACTAAGAAAACAAAACAACACTGCTGATAATACGTTAGCTGCAAGTATAAGAAATATAAGTACATCTTGCATGAACAGATATACTGTACCTTTATGGACACACCTGTGACTTCAGCATTGGGCTTTCAGTTTTTGGCAAAGCTAATCGCAAACAAATTCTCTTGATGTATGAATCTAAGAATAATTTCTGACAGATTTTTTTCAAATATCCGCCCTTCTTTCTTTTATAAAAAATGCTAATGGGTGACTAAAAACTGTCCGTCAGAAATGGGAGGAAAAGTTGTTCATGTATAAAGTTTGGCTTGCAAACAACAGTCGAGAGCGTGAGAACAGTCACTTCTGTACGAGGGTCAAATCAAATTTGAAAGCTGTGCAAATGTCACAGTGATGTACTGCAGTGGTTGAGGTCTCTGATGTTGTCCTGAGGGTGAAGGAAGGAAATACACAGTGATGGAAACAACAACTGCAGAAATCTGAACATGTAATTCACTGAACCCACAAATGGAAGGAAGGTGGTGATATAAAAATATGAAACAGAGAAAGTCAAAGGACAGACAGAGGGTGAGGTAGAAAAGAGATGAAGAAGAAAGCAGGAGAAACATGAGAGGTAGAGAAAGCACAACGAAGAAGGACGACGTGAAGGGTAACAAAGAAAAAGAGGCAGATCCTCCGGTTTCACATCGACTTATCCAGTGCTAGAAATGGTTTCTACCTGTGGTGTCTAATGAGAACCAGTCATTGCTGCCATGATGTCGATCCACGACTCCAAACTAGAGACCAGGACGCACAGGTCGGACCTGAAGGACAAAGGCAGAGGGAAAGCCTCAAGGTTCATCAGACTGCCTAAAAACTGCTCGGTTCAACGTCCAATCCCAAACACGGTGTCCTTAGTAACATCCCTTCGACACCTCCCGTCCACTAAAGTCAAACCAAACTCCACAACGGATCTCAGATCTGAGCTCCGGAAACTTCCAACGCAACTTGTAAAAATGATCCCCAGGTTGAAAAAAATAAAGAAACGTTCAAACAGCAAAATCTCCGTATCCGGTGGGACAGAAGGCGGCGCTGCGCAGGGTGTCGAGGCAGTTCACCAGGATCAGCGTGCCGGTCAGGTGCTTCCACCTCTTGGTGATGGGGTTCCTCATCTTGTCCAGACCCAGGTGGAGCTCCTGGATCACGTCTCGGTAGCTGTCCCCGACGTGGGCGGCCCACGTCAGCAGGAAGTCGTAGGCTGGTTTCCACATGGACTGAAGACACAGAAAGCAACAGATTAGAGGAGCTTGAGCTTTCTTTTATGGAAGAGGTTCCCTGTTAGAGGTGAGACTAATGGAGGCAGGTGGAAGTGACAGGTGCATCAATACAGCGCTTCAATTTACACCAAATATCAGTCACAACTCAGTGAAATCTGACCACACAGACGTGATACTCATATTTAAATAAGAGTCCAAATGAATTATGAGAACTGTAGTTCCTTAATTATTCCTTAAACAGATATCAAGAAATAACGGTTTGTCACCTCGTTGTCCAGCAGGCCGTTCTTGTCGCGGTGCGGCGCCTCATAAGCCTCCATCTGCTGCCTGGACACTCGGGCCAGTTTCTCGGCCAGCTCCCTCCAGCGGGACGCCACCTCCACCGCCGTGGTCAGTAAGACGAAATCCAGGACCAACCTGGCGACCAGACCCTGGCAGTCCATCTTCAGCAACGCCTTGATGGGTTGAAGAGTCAGCAGGGAAATGGGGTTTGAATTAATCAAAGGAGAATGACTCTTTTTCAATATCTCAACTACTGGGAGATTTGGAGATTTGGAAGCTGTACAGCAAAAAACAAAAGCTGAAAAAAGTGTTCGGGAGGAAAAAAAAAACCTGGTTTTGTGTATGAGTATAATCCTATAAGTAGTGCTGCCCCTCAAGCTGCTGCTGTAAACACGTTCCTACTCAGCTAACCCGGTTAAATGAGGGTTAAAAAGTACTGCGCTTTAACAAAAAGCAGCTGACTGGAAAATGCACCCCAGGCAAGAATTTATTTTTCTTGAAAAGTGGCACGACGACCACTGACATGTTTTTCTATTTCCTGACCAAAATACGCCGTGTGTGTCTATCTAGAGATATGAGCATCAAAGTGAGTCCCTGTCCTGCGGTGATACCTTTCAGCTTCTTTGCAGGGAAGGTTTTTCTTTGTTGCCAGGCACAGAAAGCAAGAAAGGCAGACACATATGTTTCCTTCCCTCTATGACATAAAAATAATCCTCCACCAGCGGATTAACACCAGTTTTTAGAAATTTTCACGCAAAGATTTTTCAAACCAAAATCGAAATTATGTAGAAAAAAGTCGAAACACAGCCAAGCCTCACAGATGAGCTACGATAAATGGCTCTGCACGGGTCAAGATGATGTATTTTAACACGTGCACACAACATGTCCTTTAAAATGAATATTGAGTTCTCAGGATTCACTTGATTTGTTTATATTTTGACTTTAAATGCAGATAATTAAAGTTTTTCAGGATTGTACTTGTTATTCAGGCAATCAGTTGCAGGTTTCACAGTTTGATAGCGAAACAATTTGTGTCATAAAATCAAGCAGCACTGAGATCTTCAGGGATTATTGAGCGTCGCCGCTGAGGCCACACGATAGATGAATAATCCAATCATGGCTGAAGATGTAAGTGACAACAGAGAGTCGCTGCTCCTCTGTTCCTGTCGCAGCTCCCGTCAGCCTCCGCGCAGCGAACACTCGCTTTATTAACGGCTTCATCGGGTCACATCAGCGAGCGACGTTGTGTTCAGCGCCGCGTGAAACCTTTAGTCATCGAGGATTTCGGATGAGATGCAACGTTCACGTGGAGAAAACAGCAGCGTGCTGAATATGTCCTGATGTGATTCACGTGCTCGCGGCGGCAGGAATATAGTAACATGGAGGACATGTACGAGGATTCACAAAGCTGCAGACACGTGCGGAGATTTACATGATAAGAAATGTTGTGCCGTTTGAAGGGAGCAGATTAAATCTTTAATAATCTTTCAAACTAATTTCAGACGTGGTCAGAAGTGTTGGTGCTCTCACACCGCCGTGCTTCCTGGAAAGTGTTAAATTAAAAGGTGTTTCATCACACAGACCTGCCGCCTTTGGTCTGCGGCACAATTCTTACTCAAGATCCTCTGATACGGTCCAAACCAGACTTTGGGGTGACTTTTTACAGCAAAGTTTAATTAACCTGTGCAGCCTGTTATTCTTCAAAAACATGACTTTTCTGGAGGGAATCAATCACATGAAATACCACTGGATCTGTAAAACACTCAACGCAAAGTGTCTCACTGCCTCCTGGAGGCTGCTGTTGTTTCTGTGTATCACAAGAATAGTTTTAAGCATAAACACGTGGAGTAATTTCAGCATTTTCCGCAGCTGTAGGAGACGAGCTGCGGCCTCGAGATGCCAGGCAGGCAAATTAAATGATGTCTTACTGGTTTTTAATTAAATCCACGAGCGTGTCGACAGCGCGCGATTCGGGCCGAGCGCGTCTGGAGCCGCTGATAAACAACCGCCGGGTGAGTTTTATCGGGATCGTGTTGCAGCGCGGAGCGACAACCGTTAGATGAGGAGCTGCAGGAGCTTCACCGCAGTTCAGATGAAAGCCAGTCGACATGTGAAGGGAAGTGGTGTCCATTGATAACCACCGACCTCATCACCGCTGCTCTATTGATTCATTACTGACATCGTATGATACAAGGCTGCAAAGAGGCTTTACATGTCGCTGCACAGTCAATATAAATGAAGATGTAACTTCTGTTTGAGTGGAGGGAGTCCAAAGTAACACTGATTTGGGTCAAGATTCCCCTAATTGACTGATTGTATAATGAAGAATTATTGCTGTGAAGAGCTGACAAAAATGTTAATAGAATTCCTGATAACCGCCTGCTGACTATATTATACAATCTCCCTACTTGTTTTTTTTTAAGAGGAATTAAAAGCACTCGGCAGAATCCCTGTTTTTTGACGCATGTTGAAATAAGTCATAAAACAGCTTATAACCTTATAATCCCCAGGCCATGTCATTTCCAGTAATTACAACCATCTATTTTTACACTCCCTTTATCTCCTCTGTCTTTTTCTATTATAGATTACAGGCCTGCAATGGAGTTAATTAACCTGAATAACCTACAATGAGCAGGTCAGTCTTTTTCATACCAAACTGAGATAATATAATATTTCCTCTCCACCACCGGCCCGACGAGCACTTTGGCCTCCGACTGCTGATTCAGGCTTCACACAGGTTTCGCTCTAAATATAGACGCGGTCGGCCGAGCTGTCCTAACACATGATGTGTTCAAATGCAAATCAGGAGCTCCTGTCCGTGCAGGAGAGGTGTGATGTTTTAAGGCGGAAAGGATTGAAGCAGGAAGCATGACAGGAAACGGGAAAGAGTCGGAGCTTCAAAATAAAGGGCAGGAGGTCAGAGAGGCCGAACGGGCAACGCAACTGGACACAACAATAAATCTGGGTTTTGGTTGTCTGGGAAAAGAGAAGTGTCATCTCGCTCTGAGACATGAAGCGGCCCTCAACTGCACCAGATGGAGGTCAAAGGTCAGCGTCTTGCTCAAGGACACTGTGTCAGCTGTTGTTTCAACTCCAGCTGGAGTCTTTTACATTTCAGGCCCCTCAGTTTAAACTAGATCAGTTTAAAGCTTCTCTGTTTGACTAAACTCTATTATATAATGCTGCTAATTGAACTTTATCTGATATTTAGCCTCATTTCATAAAAAGAGGGCTGCAGAGTTTTAAAACCTGTAAAACCTCTTAGAGTCATGTGACACTGCTAACATGAATAAAAATAATAATAATCTGCCCCACCACAGCACATTTCTTTATCCGTCTCCCGTTTCCAGACGGATTTCAGTCGTTGTTTCCGGCTTATTAACCAACAACCTGATTGTGATCTAGAAATAGAAAAACGCCGTGCGGGTGAGCCGAATGAAATAGCGGCGACGTGCAGGAAGCACTCGGAGCAGACGGACAGACGGAGCTGACAGCTGACCGGACGGCTGTCAGCTAAATGAGCTTCACTTACAGAAGCTCCAACAGCAGAGAAGCAGGGGAGGAGGAGGGACGTGGGGGAGGGAGGGGGGTGATACTGACAGGTAGATAAGAAGTGAGTACGAGGCGGGCAGGGAATACAAATACAGGACGAGCTAAACTATCTCTATATCCAAACTATATCTTCAAAATCATCTGGTGTCTTCAAAGGGAAGTTGAAGATGCCTCATGTGGACACACCAGCTGCTCTTTACATGTTCCATCCAATAAACTGGGAATGTTTACGAACATTTTAAAGAAAAATTCAGAATCTGACTCTGTTGTTTTATTAACATGGCTGAAAAACAAATAGTAAAATACATAGAAATCCTCTCTGGAGACGGTTCCTTTAAACCTCCCCATCTGCCTTTCAATCGTTCAGCTTGTTGGTTTTTTTTGCTTTCTGCAGAAAATCAGCCTCATCTGCTGTCTAATCTAATCTTCCAGGTTCTTCTTCTTTATTTATGTCTTAAATGTGTTCATGAGTTTAGCTCCTATAAAAGGATATGTTGAAATGTCCCCAGCTGTTTACGTGGATGAAGGTCACTGCAGCTCCCTCACTGGCTGCTGCTGCTGAGAAAAAAACCTTTGGATCAATCACTTTCTTTGTGGAGCCGGTTTCTGGGTTGATTTTCCACTGACAATGTGCTGTGTTTTTTTCCTACAACTATCTAAGCTGCAGCGGATCTCACATTTCAAGTTTTTATCCCGATAAAGCTGCAGCAGCCGCGTCTGGATAATCAGGCTGGCTGTAAAATATTCATTACGTTATTTACATGCTGATCTTTATTGGCTGTCACAGGGGGGGCTGTACGTTTATGAAGAAGTCACATTTTCTAAGCTGCGGTTCTGTTAGTGTTCATTTTTTGGACTGAAGGCTTTGCTCTCAGACGGGCGGATTGATTACGTCCCCTGCAGGAGTGATTCTCCTGCCTCTGTGCGGATCTATTATTAAACGACGATCTCCTCCGCTGACAAGCACAAGGGACGGCTTTCTCATTTTGTCCTCCGCCTTTGTAACTCGATCCGCGGTGTTAAAAGATCTGCTGGGGCGGTGTCGGGTGCCCCTGGGCCTCCAACTCCGTCCTGATCAATGCATGCTCACGTTTCACATGGGAACACCTGTCGGCTCGCAAGGAGGAGGAGGGGGAGGAGGAGGAGGAGGAGGAGGAGGAGGAGGAGGAAGGGGTGAAGATCCTGAACCACCAGTGCTTGTTCTGCTGGAGCACTTTCACTTGAAATATTTCACGCCATCCAGAGAGCGACTTACAGATGAAACATCTCCATAACTTCAGATTCTAGTTAAAGTTGAAGTCATATTTACATGTTTTAGTACAATTTAAAGTCTTTATTTCAGTGTGTACAAGAGGGTGAAGTCACTGTTGTCCTGTGTGGTCCGAGACAAACCCGTCCACGACCTCCTCCTCCGTCCACTGAAACCACGTCTTACATCAAACCGATTATCTCAACACACGTGTGGTCACGCAGGAGACGAAACACGGCGAGATTAGCGGCGCTTTTGTTTGTGCCGCTATTGTTCGATTAAAATCAATCGACACGACAAGATACAGATACGTTCGGGGCGATTATACAAGCAGATCAGCTTCGAGTAATGCAAAGCAGGAACGGGATAAAAAGCTGCAGCGAGCTGTTTAGATGAACTGCAGCAGCAGGCGGCTCGTACTGCAGCTGAAGGTAAAAAATTAAAAAAAGAGGAAAATCCAGCTGTGCCAGCACGCCCTCAAACTGCTTCCATCTTTGGTGCAAATACCCCCATTAAGGAGAAATACTACCCGGTTTGACATCATACGCTGGACACATCATATGTCAGACAAGCTTTAGTCGCTGAGGTACCAAGCCAGGAAACTAATATAGTGAAACAGCTGCTATCCACAAAAAGAAACTGTATCAGTGAGCTTTTTGAATGCATAGGTTTTATGGATAAAGTGATGAACTGCACAGTGGTTGAAAGGTTCCTCCTAAATGTGTGTAAACCTCTGCTTTCTTTCTCAGGCCTCCTGTAACGACTGCCTCTGTGAAGCAGTAATAAAAATGCTGCTATGTGCTTCGAAAAAAGAAAAGAGGCAAAACAATGAGGTGCTTTGGAGTCAGATTGTCAGGAACGTTGAATATTCCCACTGCAGCTAAAAAAAAAACTCCGTATGATTAAAAGCAAACGCTGAAGCCAAATTTATGGCACTTTAATTAGGTTAGCAGATGGCCTGCCTGTCGAGACTTCACAAATAAACCTATGAACTCCGTCTTTAGCACATTATATTGTGTTTGCTTATTCCATACGCAACCTAAAAAATAAAAAAAACTATTTGTTTTGTGCTGTAATTAGCCGGGCTTGCCCTTTATGCTAAGCTAAGCTGATCGCCTCCGTGCTTCAGAGTGGGATCGTTCTTCCCAGCAGGTTGAGGAACATGGACCTCGTTCTCGTTCAGCGTCCTCCTCTCACTGCAGTACGTAGGTGTGTCTGAGCTCCTTCTTTTCCACCTGTATCAGCTCTCACATGCCTCCCAACCTTTACTCCTGCTTCTCTGCTTCCTCCTCACTCATTACAAGAAGCCACAGGGCAAACAATGAAGCTCCGATATCTCACTGACCCCGTGGACTCACCTTCAATCACCAGCCTTCGACCCTCGACTCATCCTCCTTTCCTGACACATCTTTTCACCGAGCTAATTAACATATAGAAGTGGTCTTTTAGTGAAGTGAGCCACCTGAATTTTGAGTAATTTAACCCCAGTGTTTCCCCTCGATACCTCATGTAGACACAGATGAATGTGGATTTGGTGCTTTTGTCTAGTTCGGGCGCAGCAAAAGCCAGATTACTGAGAGAAAACAACGAACGCCTTGTTTGCTAATCGAGGATTTTGAAGCCAAAGGTTCTCACTGCAGGAATGTTTTAGTCAGTGAGAATTATATAAGAAGGGCTATTTTTTCCTTTGAAGGGAAGGTCTGGTAATCCAAGCTTGTGTGAGTCACTGGACCGGCAGCTGGATGATGACCAATCACTGAACGTTACAGGGGGCTGTTCGCAGCAGGGGGCCAGGTTCAGATGTCTTTGGACAAAAAGATCCAGTGAAAATCTGTTTTAAAAAACTGGCCTGGCCGACTGCTACTACCAAACAACACCCAAAAACCCCGGAGGTCTGATCTCTTATCAGAAAATACAAACACTAAGAACAGGACAGGTTGAAGGACTCGCAGACACGTGAAGTCATGAAATCATATTTTTGCAGTGGGTCAGAGTTTTTTTGCGGCAGCCTTCAGGCAGAAAAGCACACAGCGTGCTTTTCCAACACCTGCACGTGTTGTAACAAGGTCTTTCTATCA
Organism: Embiotoca jacksoni; assembly: GCF_022577435.1. Taxonomy (NCBI): domain Eukaryota; kingdom Metazoa; phylum Chordata; class Actinopteri; family Embiotocidae; genus Embiotoca; species Embiotoca jacksoni. Next base: position 4,676,612 of record NW_027185382.1, on the reverse strand, counting down.
AGGTCAGTGGGTCAAACCTCTCCATCGCCTTGGTGAACGTGTTTCAGACTTCATAAGGAAGCTGCTGGACTTCAGTGAAGGACACGTGAGTTTGTTCTTGTTTCATATTCGAGGAAACATAAAAATCAAATGGAGCCCAGTGGAGTCAAGGATGAAGCCTGGTGCAGAGATAAGAAAGCCGAGGAGCTGAAGGTAGCCGCCAGATTAAAAGCCGTCCTCCTTTCTTCAGACTCAGAACATGGAGCCAGACGGGGAGAGCTGGCTGCAGGTGAGTCGCTCTGGAAAACTCGGAGGTGAAATGCATCAAGAGAAAATGAGTTACACCCTCTTTTACCTGAAAAGACCCCATTTAGAAACGCATGTTACCTCTGATGGCAAAAACCGGCGGCCGCATTGAGCTGCAACAACAGTGCACGCATGCTTCATCGACTCTGCCCGGATAAACAGCAGTCGGAAAACGTGCTTTGCTTAAAGTACTTTCTGAATGATGGTGTCTGGCGAGGGGAATGCCTCGGGACTGTTTTGCTTCCTGCAGGGTGCCGGCGCTGTCAGAAAAACACATCGAGGTTTGCGTGTGTTTGCTTGACAGACTTGTTTTCACCCAAACTGCAGATGTTGCGGTTTATTTCTGTGCTTTTCCCCTTTACAGGATTTTCTCCTCCAACTCCTGCTTCATTTTTCATGTGATGCCTGTTTCCACTGTGAGCCACCTCGGGCGGTAAGACAAGTTGTTTACTACTCATGTGACTGAGCAGAAGGACTCAAATCCTTCCAGTTCACACACATAGACTGCGTCCCCCAGACTGCAGTGAAAAAAAAATCTGTTGAGGGCTGTTTCCGCAAAGAAGTGATAATCAATCAAACAGCGAGAGCCTCTGATTGTTTAGGAAATTAATTTTTTCTTTCTTCCGCCACAAAGCTAAACTAATGATGCAGCAAACGGCTCCATCAGTCGTCTCTGACTCTCTAATGTGCATCATGCCAGAATAAAAGCTGCTGCCTTCTTTTATGTTTATGCAGGACTTTTTTTTTGGTCAAATTTTAGGGCAGTAAAAGCATTTGCTGACCATGAATGTATTTTTCAACCGCCTGCAGGATTTAGGGGAATGGCACCAATTTTGTGCCTTGCTGTTATTTCTCTGATCGAGGACAATTTACTGACTGAACTTGTATTCCTCCCAAAGAATGCAGCAAAATGTTGATCTTTTCCCGGCTTCTCAAACGTGAAGATTTGCTGCTTCTCTCTGTGTCAGGTCATTTCAATCATGAGTGAATAATCCTGTATGATAAGAAGAAGGGGAGGCACACAACTTTAAGTGCCTTGCACTTGAGGGCACCTTAATACAGCTGTGAGAAGCCTAACACAATACTTACTTATTCAAAGGTGCAACGTAGTGGAAATGGATCTTAAAAACACTATAAAATCACTATAAAATCCCCATAAACACATTTTCCCGCCTCTAGATTGTCTGTAAATTTGCACGCAGATAAACCTTTCATGATGTCTTTGACACTTAGAAATAACAGATACTAAAATGTCGTCTTACCATCATGAGTTCCCGTTGGAAGGACTTCCTCTCCCTGTTCTCCATGTTGGTACACTCCTCTTTGAGTTTCTCCAGAACCGACGCCACCTTCTCCGGTTCATTGTCCAGCTCGGTGCGACAGAAATAATTCAGCGGCAGATTCCCGTACCCCAGGGCGTCTGCAAACGCCCTCCAGTTACCCACATTCTCCATCAACACCGTCCTCACGCTCGCATAGATGTACGTAAGAAACTTGCAAGGCTTCAGGATCTGCTCCAGCAGCATGGTGGTCGTTAGGTCCGGCCCACACCAGTAAATGGGCTTGACCTTACCCAGAACCAAAACGTTCTTGGCGTGGACGAGCCCCATCTTTCCCTGATAGTATCCAATGTACCACTCTTTGGTCCGCAGCTGCCCTCGTAGTTTGATCTTCTCCTCGCTAAGCAAAGCAATGACATCCCCCTTCTTGTACTCCAACAGATAGGTACTCTTGTGCTGCCTGATCACCGTTTTAATCAACTTGCCAAACTTTAGGTTCATAATGCACCTGTCCTGAAACTTTGGGTGTTTGGAGGTGACAGCCAGCGGCGAGAGAACGATCTTATCCACCTCTTTCTTCTTCAGAAACCTCCTCTGGCCTGTAATCCTCACTCCGGTCTTCGGCGGCGGCGGCGGCGTTTGGACGCAGAACTGAGTGAGGATGCAGTCGAGGGCGTCCTTGACCTGGACCCTGAGAGTGAAGTCTGAGATGCTGCTGGGGTTGTGTGACGTTATCATGTACAGGAGCCGGCTGACCTTCCCCAGTTTGACCTGAAACCCGCGAACCGTCCCGGCGCCCTCGCTCGCCTTCACCTGGTAGTTGGACATGTTGGAGTACAATCCCACCTGGAGGTCCTGAGGGAATCCCAACACAAACTGGTGCTTCCCCCACAGCTGGAGGGCCACCGGCGGGGTCGTGGCGGCCTGCCGGCCCACCTCGTTTACCAGCAAGGTTTTGGGCGCGCAGTCGTGCCCAAACACGGCCACGACAGTCTTGAAAGAAGGGTGGATGTGTTTAGGTCCGTACACACCCAGAGTTATTTTCCTCTGCACGTGGTCCCACACCGTCGTATTGCGGGTGATGTAATGCGACTGAACCACAACCGCTACGTACACGCAAGGCTCGAGACTGTCCAGCTGCACCTGCACTGTGTCCTTGTAGATGTAGGCGTTAGGGATCGGTGTGTAAGGCCCTTCTTTGCAGTCACTTCGAACACAAAGCACTTCAGCAGCGTGACAACTCTCTTTCTTCACGGCTACCGATACCTTCATCTCCAGCGTGATGAAGGACTTGGTCTCCATGTTGCTGAGCTTGATCTCCACCACCGGGCTCACGGTGGAGCAGTGGTCACTATTGAGCTCCAGAGGAGGGTCCAGTAAGGCTTTCATGGAGATCTGCTGGTGGTCTCCTTGGCTGACGTGGCCCTCGGGGATGTGCACGTTGATGTGGGTGTCTGGAAGCTGAACAACGCCTCCATTACTGTCCAACCTGCACACTATATTGGTCTCCACCGGTTGCGTCTGGCCCCACCCGGGACTCTGACCCAGGGAGTCCAGGTCATGGCAAGACCTGGCTAACTTTCTGTGGTTGAGCCAAGCAGTCCTGAAGTCCTCCCTGCTCTGAAACTGCTCCGGTGAGGGAGCCTTAAGGCCCGTGAAGAATCCAGAAGAAGGTAAGGTTGGGTTGGACTGCGCCTGCAGGACGGACAGTTCTGACAGACTGTGGGAACGTTTACTCCTGAAAAATGGATTATCCCTGTGTGTGTTAGGTGCAACCTCCTGGTTGGGGTTGGTGGGGTTGGTATTGTTAATATGGCAGCTGCTGAACCCATTGGACATGATCGCACTGGTGTTAAAGTTAGAGCAAGACGACGGAGATGCCAGAGCGTCAAAAAGAATAAGATCCGTTGAGTTCCTCACACCTCCATCTTTACAGTTTTTATCTAGCGGGCAGTTAAAGGGGTTCAAAGAGAAGGAACTGTTGTTGTAAATCGAGGAGGGCGTCAGGCTCATCCCCGTCCACTCCCCGAGACCCCCGAACTCCTTTGAGCCATCGTCACATCCCTCCCCAAGACTGTCGATCATCCCGCTGTCGCTGAGCGAAGAGTTCCTGAAGTTGATCGGTTGAACGTAAGCGGCCGGGATGTATCCCATTTCTGTGTTGTTGTGAGCGTACCACCACTCTCCGCCTGACGTGTCCAGCACATAGAGGCGATCGCCTTTGCAGAATTTCAGCGTGGTAAAGCTGCTCGGGCAATAATCCTTTATGGCGACCACTTCCTGTGCAGCTCCATAGGAGGCTGAGGTGTCCAGCCTTAAGGCACTCGGGGAAGGCACTGAAAAGGAAAGAGATCACAGTCGTGTTTGTAAAGTGTTTTGCAGCTGGTTTGATGCTACTTTGGAAAAGTGCACTCAATTACTTATTGGCTGATTTTGTCTCATAACCAGACACAGATAAAATGGACCAGTTGAACTAATGAGGTGAAGGTACTGGAGAGCTTTGAGTCCAAATGGGTTAATGGTTCAGTTCACCGTCGGAAATTTTATTTCTAATCATCTGACTCCAACTAGAATTTTTTCAGGTATTTTATGAGCAGATGAACTGCATAATTTACTGCATAATCTGCTATTTTTAGTTCACTTCATTAGCGTATATGGAGCATGTAAACAAAGCTGTAATGGAGTGAAAGAGCCACAGAAATTTTTAACTGCATAATTTAATTGTAAAAAGATGAAGAGCACAAAATTAAAACAACAAAATTATTTAAATTCTAGAGACAGATTGAATTATTTAAATTAATCAGTCTTGTACCTTGCAGAACATCCTTTTCTCCAGGTTGTAACTGAATTAAAAAGGTGTGGGAGCGGTGACACACTGACCTTTGACATCGTTGAGACTGGCCCCGCCAACCCCTTCACTGAAGTCGATGAGCGTCCCCTCAGACTTACAGCGAGGGAGGATGTTGTTGTTGTTCGTCACTCTGATGATTCGATGGGCAGCCATAGCCGGTGCTTACAAAAAAACCAAAAAACAAAACGCTTGCTCATTGGCGGCTTCTCATCTGGAAGAGAAACAAACAAACAAAGGATTTGAGGATGGGAGCGCCTGGCCGGTTTTAAACATCTGCATTCAAGCAGATCTGGAGCGACTTACAGAAGCAGTGTTAATTTTCCAGATCAGCAACACAGTCAAAGGTCAAAGCTGCAGCAGCAGAAAATAAGGTCGGGGAAGAAATGAGCTCCTGGCTGAACGGAGAGAGTTTGTCTGAATCAATGCAAGGAGCACGAATGTTGAAGTCGGGGAGATGCGATTGAGGAGCGGAACAATCGAAAAGCAATTAAGAAATCAAACCTAAAGAGATTTAAGTTCTGGGAGACGGTGACAGTGAGAATGGTCAGAAATATAACGTAAAGCACAACAACAGAAAGTTCACTTTTATATCTTTGATCAATTGTATCTCCTTATCTTCCAAATCCTCCAAACTTCCTTCTCTACCCACCAGGAAAACCTATAAAACAGAAGTCAAAAGCCGGTCTCAGAGGCCACAGGCTGCCAGTGATTTTCCTTCTTATTCTACATCTCAGATCCTATCAAGCAAGTTACCAATTTCCTTGTCAGAATTGAGCTGAGATTCAATTTGCGTGTGAAAACACACAGTCAGCAGACGACTGTAATCTGATTAGAGAAGCAGAAAGAAATTGTTTTGCAGTAAACCGTCCCGAGAGACTTTATCACTCCTGCAGGATGCGGCGACAGGGGGAACATTTGCATTTGCACACTAATGATGCCATTTTAATCTGATTAAAGCAACACAGACTGCAGGAGCCGCCATGAAAACGCCTTTCACTGATTATCTTCATTAGAGCTTTAATGTGAGGAGCTGAATGATTTTTGTTTTCATAAAGCGCTGCTTTAAAGCTGCAAATAACACACAGAAAATTAGCTATTATTAGCGAGGTCTGACATACATTATTGAGAGTAAACAAGCTTTGGTGCGGAGCGTCTGTCTCCTCTGAACAGCTTCCTCCAAAAATAAAGCATTGTTGAGGTTCCTGTGAGTTCTCTTTCAATTAAACTTACTTCTTTCTGCATAAACTGTCTTCCTTCTCATCTTACACTGTCAAAACTGTTCAAATGTGCATGCTTGGCCTCCACCACAACTCACAGTGAAAGAAAACTGAGGGCAAAGCCACACAATCCAGCTTCAAAGTGGGTTAGCGGTAAATATTCCATGTAACATGTAAAAATTGCAATATGCAGAAAAATGTCATTCTTCTATCTTTTTGTCAGGAAACTAGTGCTGGTCCTCAGGTACAGCTTTTATCTGATGAATGAACAGACGGAACATCAACGAGTGGATAAAAATTCAAGTATTAGCTGACCATCAGAAGATGAAGACATCGAGCGGTCGTGGTTTTTGCTCGTGGCCAAAAACTTGCCGTTTCCAGGAGAAATCTAGCGGAATAAATGACATTTCTTCTATCCTCTGATCTGATTAACAATCATTTAAGTCTCCACTGATGCTGAGTTTTAAAAGAACGTAATCCACTTAATGAGTTCACGTCATGTAAGAGGAACATAGATGATTTACTTTTTGTGCTTTTGTTTGTCTCATGTGAAGCTGGTTTGCTCCAGTCTGTCATGAAAAGTGAAAAATGTATATTTACAAGGTTAAATGCAGCCGAGGTGCACTCTGGGATGCAGGGAAGTGAAAGCGGGGGCTTGTTTAGTAGCTTGTTCACCCGGGAGTTCCCACTGAAAGCCGGCCAGGCCCCTCCGAGGTGACATTTCATTTTCCTGCACCCACTCTGCTCATCAGGAAGTGTGTCGTCCATCGATAACCCCCCCCCCCACACACACACACACACTTCCCCCCGCTCGAAAATGAACACTCAGCGGGCCGGCTGCGATCAATAGCAAGCCGGTAGACAAAGACACCGTTGCTCGCTTTGATATAATACCGAGGAGATCCCCGCTAAATGCGGCAGGGGGTGAGGACGGCTCTGACAGATGCAGGAGGTGTGAGGGGGGAGAAACGAGGAAGAGGAAGCTGCTGTTTGATGCAACTGGAGACGCAGCTGCAGCTTCATGAACTTCCTTTTGATAGAGGAGCAGCAATGTGATGCCTGGATGAGCTTCTCTGAGTAAGAGAGCTTCTCACAGGCAGAATTCTTCAGATCAGAGATACTGAAGAAGAACACGAGTATAAACAGCGAGATTAACTCGGTTTACTTCACGTTAGCGGAGAAATTTCCATGACAGAGGGAGAGGAAACGCCCAAAAAATAGCAGCTTTCAGGGGCTGTGCAGCAAACTGCTGGAGAGCCTGTGGGTCAGCCTCTCTAAAAACTGGAAGCAGGGACTGAACTCATCTGCAAGTCGGTGAAATACTCAGAGTTATTAACTCATTTCAGTCGGGCTGACGGAGCGCAGGAGCCACGAGCGCATCGGGGAGTCGAAAGTTTAATTAGGCGAGAGTCGGCCGGTCCTAATCCCTGGATGAGCGTTACTATAATAACAGTTTCCAGCAGTCATACGCTCGCAGAGAGTTTATCATTTTTCCATCACGGCTGTTTAAAGTGGGCAGACTACAGGACGGAGAATCATCTGCTGGCTGGAAACAAAACCGCCAACACAAGCAGCAGGAGGTAAGATTTCAATTCAATTTGAAGTTCCTGTGAAAATATTCAAGTAGGCAGTAATGTCAGATCAAAGCAGGAGACTGAGGGCTAAAAGTCTCTGATATTAAGATCAAATAAACCAAAGGCAGCTCCTCACTCGGCCCAAGTCACGATTCTTCAACCATCAGTTAAATCAGATGAAATGAAAACACCTTTATGGGCTAGTTAGATGAGTCAACAAATCTCAAGAGTGCATCTGTTTGAAAGGAAAAACCAAGATAAAACCTCGAAAATTGTATTCTTTTAATGTGTTCCTTCATAATAAATGAGTAACGTAATGTTTAGTTTGTTTCGTTCTCACATCGTGTGCTCGCCTCTTTCCACCAAAAAAATAGGATCTAAAACAATCGGCCCGCTCATCTGTTTAATTCAGGGCTGACCTGAGTGACAGAAACGCATCGGTTCCAGTTGACTCAGGTGACTAACAGACCAGCAGCGGTGCAGCTCTGCTCCCAGCATGCACCAGGAGGAGCTGTGTTTACACCTGCTGAGGTGAAACAGCAGAAATCAACAGGAGCTCGGGGGAAAGATGTCCTTGAAAGTTTACCCACATACTTCCAAACACAATGGTCACCTCTAATGATCTAATTCACCTTTTATTCCTGTTGAGTAATCGTTACGATTGTCCTCTGCGGACCACCGTAGATCATTTCTAGCAGAGAGAGCACTGGGCACAGTTTAATGTATTTGGGGTTAAAAGATAATTCTTGTGTCTGTCAGGCGAACTTCACACTCTTCACCTTCGTTGTAGAGATTTAGGGAAACGAGGAGTTGCACTCAACAGCTGGAGCTTCCGGCAGCTGTCCAAAAAAACTGATTTATACACGAATCCTTACAGAAATTTGTTTCCAGTCGAACTGAAAGGAAACACAGAGATGAGCCGCCTGAAATAAACATTTACATGCACGGATACGTGAAGTAATCAGTGGAAAAATAAACAAATTAGCTCATTCAAAACCAGCACTCTGCAGACCTGCTCATATCTGACCTGCAGGAAAAAAAAAAGTAATCAATAAAAAAACTTTCCACTTGGCATGTGGTCAAATACATTAGTCTACGGCGGCACTCTGCCCCATATGCCACCGTTCATCGCTGGGGAAATTCATCCATAAAATATTACAATCGCCACTTTCTCCTCTCAGGATGAATTTCCAGGTAAATGAACCTGTTAAGTGCTTCGTTTTAGTGTCACTTCCACCTCCACGGTGAAGGAGATTCTGCAGCAGGTTCCAGAGGAAGAGGAGGAGGAAAAAGAAGAAGAAGAAGAAGAAGAACATGTGGCATTTTGCACACATCAACAGGTCAACCTACAGCCAGCGTAAAGTTTCATTTTCCCCATTACGTTTCAAACTACAGCCAAGTATCACTTCATAAAACATGAACATGAAAGATGCGCTGAACACGGGCTGGAAAGAGTTATTCATGTAATAAATTCAGGGAAAATATAAAAGCAGCTAAATCACACTGTATTGCCAACTGATAGAACAGTATGTGCTTTTATTCAGCTTTAGAAAATTAATGTAGGATTATTTTTACAGGATTTCTGCTCAAATCGAAAGAGGTTTTTGTTAAAAGGCAAAAATTCAGTTTGATGATTTTCCAAACTGACTTTGAAGATGAAGCACTTTTAAGGCTCCTGTTTCTTTCAGTCGCTGACATGAAAAGCCGCCTGCAGGCTTTAAAGATACAGTATGTCGTGTTTTTATCATGATTTATCACCATTTTCACTCATTTCCAAACATAAGCCGCCTCTCTGTGAGTTTGATGGAGGTTTTATGTCAGATTTGGTTTGGACTGGCTGATTTGGAGATGTTAGCCACAGGTATGCATTCATTCAGGAGTCACATCTGTTTTAGAGAGGTGGGAAGAGGAGACAATAAATGAGGGAGGGAGGGAGAGAAAGAGGAAACAGAAGAGCAGAGTTGTTGAGTAAGGAGGTGGAGGAGAAGGAGGGAGAGTGTGAAGATGAAGTGGAGTTACAAAAAGAAAAAGGCAAGGATACAGAAAAGCTGCTGAGGAAGATGAGGAGAATCCATGACAAAAGATCAGGGAAAATGCAGCTGAAGAGTTGAAAAAAAGTGGACAATAAGGAAAAGGAGGGGAAAAAGGGAGGAGGAAAAAAAAGAGGATAAAAAGAACAAACTCTCCTCTGAAAGCTTGAGGCCAAGAGAAAGAGAGAGAGATAGGGAGGAGAGGATTTTCAGCTTATCAGATGACCTTATTGGCACGGCTAAGGAGGCGCTGGAGACAGGGTGCGCGCGCACGCGTCACAATACGCGCTAATTGTCAGCTTATCATTTCCAGTCATTTTCCTCCATCTGCTGCTGAACCTCCCTCTGCAACCTCCGCTTCAATCTCCATGTGTATATTCTATAATTAAAGAAAAGTGGGAACGATGGCCAGTGTTTAAATTTAAGCCGATTACAAATATTAGAAGAATACTTTAGGAATATTATAACAATATCATAGAACTAAAGAACAATAAATCCTAAAAAGAACACTGTTAAGCACAAAAATAAACCATCTTGGGCCAAAGAACCTATTAAACATTCATAAAACTCTTTACAAAGTCATTATGTACAATCAATATTGGTAAAAAGTCTAAGCAAAGCAGTAAAGACGCATAATAACACCGTAAAGAGTCCTCATAGAGCAGCAGAGATGGATATGTATGGGTATATCACGGGAACATTAAGGAGAATTCTCATGTGAGTAAAGCCGAATTCATCCCTACACACTGTTCTTCTACGTGGACAACGAAGCTGTGGGAATGCATTGTCTCAAACAGAAGCAGAAGTAGTGAAATCTACATTTGGTTGTAATGCGAACTGACCTCCTGCGACTGGAGCGCTCGGGGAACGTGCGAAGTGAGAGGTGAGCTGATGGAGAGCCCCGCGACACTTCTTCTTCTTCTCGTTTTTTCACGCGTCATTTGTCTAAAAAAAAAAAAAAATCACAAAGAAAAATGGAGGAAAAGGCTGTGGAAACACAAAAGAAGCGCTTGTTTCCGGTCAGATAAGTTTTTAACGTTAACAAATGAGAAGGTGCGGCGGACTCCGTCCGTCTCTGCTCCGGTCTGCCGGAGGACTGAAGGCGAGGCTCCGCTGGAAGGGAGTGGCTGACGTCACGAGGAGGGGCGGGACCAACACACGCATACCATGCACACTGCATGTGTATAATTAGGCCTTTTCTTATTATTATTATTGAGTGAGTAACTGAATGTGACCTAATCGGTACACAACAGGTGAGTCTCTACTTTGCTTTCTGCATATTGAAGCATGTAAAAAATAAACTTCAAAATGTGAGATAAATCAAAACTATTCTGACATGAATTCTAAGATATAACCTCCAAAAAGAAATTCTAATTTCCACCAGCATGACTTTGTTTTCTTCTGTGAAATAGCAGAAATGGGCTTTCATCAACAGCTCATGGCAGACTCTAAAACCTAGTATTACATGACTGACACAGTTCCTTTAAACAAATACTAACGCTCTTCCCTGCTCCTCTTAATATTAACTCACTCCAGATTTACCTCAATTCACAAGAACAAGAAACATCAGTGCCGCTGCCATTATTCTTCCACCCAATAAAGGGCGACTAAAAACTGAAATTTTACTGCTGTGGTTACGACACGTTTCCACTATCGATACAGAAAATAAACCTGGATATTATCTCCTTAAACGGAGCATTAAAGCTGCAAATAAAAAGTATAAACGTGCCTGAGCGTGCCTCTATAAATAAAGCTGAAGGGTTAATGGCTCGTGCAGCAGGACGGTCTTCTGTTAATGAGCCGCAGTTCATTTGGTGATTAAAAGCTACCAGAGAGCTGAGATCCCTCTGCGGCTGCTGAGGTCTGGTGACACCACTGATAAAAAAAAAAAAATTGATTTATTTTTCTGTCTTTTCTTTTAAAAAGGGGATGCTGTGAGAGAAAAAAAAAGACAACCTTCAACATCAGAGTGAACAAAGAGCCCCAGAGGAAGATGAAGGTTGTTCCTCTTTGAATCACACTGTTTAAAAGGAGCCTAAAAGGGCTGTGTGGGAGAATACAAGTGGTTTGTTCACTCAGCCCGGATCACTAATGCAGTCTTACATTTAATGTCACTGGCACTTAAACATCAGGACAGATGGAAGTTTTGTGGAGCTGACGACTTGTCTTTGTTATTACTTACGCTCCCACTGCAGGAACTTTTCCCAGGAACAGCAACCTTTAGAGGACCTCAGTTCCTCTACCGGTGTTTCTATCTGAAAAAGTTAAACTATGAGATAAAAAAAAAAAAGGTGCAAATTGTGAGATTAAAAATAAAAATTATGAGACAGATAGACAATATATTGAGATAAAAAGTCTAATTTCAATATAAAAAGTTAAATTATGAGATAAAAAGCCAAAATGATCAGACAAATAATATCATTATAGGATAAAAAAAGATAGATAAAACATCAAAATGGTGAGATTGAAAGTATAACTAGGAGATAAAAAAAAAAAAAAATCATGAAACTGTATTAAATTAGAAAAGAATGCAAAATATAATTATTTTCACTGTCTCTGGCTTTAGTTTGGTGATCTGGGACACTTCAAAAAGTTTCTACTCTGGACCCTAATGTTGAGGAGCATAAAGTCTGAATCTGAATGAATCAAACAACCAGAGCTGCACAGTGATGCTGAGCTCCAGTCAGAAGTGCTTCTGTTGTTTATTCTCCTTTTAACTGACAGTTTGCACTTCTGATAACCACTAAATCCACCGTGACGCACAGAAGATAACATCAAGCTCCGTCATCAGTCTGAATGTGAAGCAGAAGGAAAGCAGGACTTTGATCATCTCTGACAGAGAGAGCTGCGAAAAGTGGACCGTCAGCGCCGTCTCCATACAGAGAGGACGAGTGGAAACGATAAGCGTCCACGTGTTGCCTCTCTGCTCCCCTTTCAGTCATGCCTGAGGGAGCTTTTAAAGGCTGCACCCACAAGTCTCCATCCGGACAGCTAATTAGACCAACAGCTGGAGAGGCAGAGAAAGAGCAACCTAATTAAAAATCATTGTCCTGATTAATCTCATAAAAATCAGATCAGCCTCTCGCATCTCTCTCCATCACCTGCACACAGAGTTTTCTATGTATCTGGATGCACCGCTGAGTAAAGCCTCTTGAGATATGAACCGGCATCAAGGTGCTGCTCATTCATGAGCTCTTATCTTATTCAGCTCCTGCGTTTGTGTCAGATTTCACAGTTCAGTCACATCCCAAAAGCTGCAGGATTGTAAAAAGCATCTCTGTTCCTCTTTGTTCGAACACAGAGTGCGTGATGAATGCGGCGGCGGCGGCGGCGGCTTCACAGACGTGAAAGCGCTGAGATTTATCTGACCGCCTCAAGCTCTGTCAGGGGCTGAGGGGGACACGATGGACATCTGTAAGGCCAGTTATGAAGTGACAGGAGATCAATGCGGGGGCGCTGATGGCCGTTCAGCGGGACGGAGTCACCTCAGACACCGATTTCTGCAGCTAAATCAAACACACGCAAGTTTTCAGTTATTCCTCGAGATGAAACACATTAATCCGACTGAATCGGAGACATTTTCTGCACAATGAATTATTCAGGTCTTTGTTTACTGATTTGTTTGCATGTTTACTCCAAAACAGATTTGTCATCAATTCACATGGTTTTTAATGGATCTTTTAAAAACAGACACTGTTTTCTTGTCTGCTCCTCTTTTCTGTCTTAATTTGAAACTCTGTCCTAGTAATGAACCTCCAGTTAAGATTTATCTTGTCAAACATCAAACTTTCAACCTCTGACTTCTTTTTCTGGAGGTTAAACCGTCTACTACAAACAACACAATGTTAAAAACGTGTCAGATTAGACGATTACAGACTCTGGCTGTGAATGACGATGGCGCTGAAGACAACAGGGACCATCAAAGTCATTTCAACTCACGCTCAAGGAGATCAAAGAGCGAATGAATAATATCAGAATATTTTTTCAGTTTAAGTGAGTGCTTTAATCTGCAGGTGATGCAACAGGAAACGTCGGCGGATCACAAGACTTTATTCTCCAAAGATCACGAATATTTCCACTCAATTTCAAGGAAATCAATTCAACAACCCTGAACTTGAACTCCACTTTCCAAACGACTTCAAACTCTTCCAGCATGAGGTGGAGGTCACAGATGTGAAGCTGACATCAGAGAAGCAGTGATGAGGTCAGCAGATGGTTCATTTCTAATCCATATAAATATACTATCTCGAGCAGAGCAGTTTGTACGAAGCAAATTCAAACACTCTTAAAGACAAAGATTGAAGCTTGAAGTGTTTTTCCGAGGGGAAACACCTCCACGCAGAGAGCCGGGATAAAGCGGTGAAACGTTTTGTGTTGGATGCGACTCGTTCGCAGCAGCCGTTGCTGCCCCGTAGTTCAGCTCTTATTGGAGGCCCAGACTGGATTTGACGCGTCTATTCATCGGGGCTGAATGGGAACTGTGGGATGTGAAAAGGAGTCCTCTATTCACCGTTTTATCAAGGCGCCTCGCTATCAGCGCAGCCCGCTTTGCATCAGAATGACCGAGCATTCGCTTGTCAACCAGGTTTGGTTCTGGGAAGGAACACCAGGAATTTGGTTTATTTCAGATGCTACATGAATGCAAAGACGGGAATTCCTGAAAAATGTGGTGAGTAAGAGCTTAAAATATAAAAGAAAGAAAAGGCTGGAAAGCTTCGGTTGAAGGAGGATTTGTCCTGTTCCCAGAAGAGCTGAGCTGTTGTAATCTATGGGCTGAGAATGCACAAAAAAAATGCAAATAAATCCACTATTAAAGTACCACAATAAGACGTTTCCTCCCCAGTCTTCTTTCTTTTATTGTTTTTGCTCGTCCTCTCTTCTCCCCGGTCCATTTCTCCTCCTCTCGCCTCCATCTGTCCGTTTACGACAACTACACACTTGGGGCTGCACAACCTGTTCACAATGAAATTACTTATTCATCAGTACCTCGGTCGTAGCGGCGGGTAAAGGCCACGGATTAGAGGGCTGTATCTTCGCCTGCACCTGAAATGTGCAGCTTCTACTGTCCTTAGGCAGCATTTTTAGGATTTACTGTTAATTCCTGATGGTACATCTGCATTGAAGCAAACCATAAATCATCTCAAGAATCCATTTTGCAGTTTGGACAATGGCCAGTTTCAGAAAAAAAAAAAAAAAAAAAAAAGAACATCCATCCCCTTTATTAATATCATGTATTTTTTTTGGTGCTCCTGATCCAACTACAAACTGAGACCTCCATGTGCTATTTGAAATACAGAGAAATCAAACGATGCTACTCAGAAGGGCGGCCTTTCAATCCATAAATCCCCAAATCCCCGGTTTCGAAATGATTACCACCTCGCCGCCTGCATCCTCTGCATCAACCACAGTTTATATCTTCTGCTGCGCCGCTTGCAAAGAGAGCGAGCAGGAGGGGATTTCTCTCAAGGACACTCGGTGTTGATGCAGGACGATCAACAGAGGGTCACCATGTTTTTCTCCCACACATAAATGGATGTCTGGTTTGGAAAAGTGTTATTGAAGCAGTCAGATCATCAGTTCTCTGACAATAGAGAGAACAACCTCGTAAATGGCTGTAAAAAAATGTGTTTTTGAGCATTTATTAAGGTTTCTGCATCAGAGTGAAGCTTCAGATTCTCCTTTAATCAATAAATTTAAAGCTGCGAGTGTATTTATTTCCCAAAATGTCAAAGTTTTGCTTTTGCAGGCAACAGCGTGAGCTCGCCAAGAAGCTAGCTAATGTTGTTAACTTGTGATATTTCGGTTTAATAATCTGCAAATCACCACCTTTGGTTGACCTAAATGTTTCTCTGTGCAGCCTGAGATTCATGAATGAAATCAAACGCTCCCAAACATACATAAAGTTCTGCTTGCAGCTCATTTTAAAGATGAAATATATGTTCGACTTGGTTTTCTACATCCTTAAATTGATGTATGTGAGAAAACTTTCCTCAAACAGCTGCTGAATGCGGCTTTAAATTGATTTATAACGTTTTATGTGAAGAATTGAGGCTGAAGATGTGACAGAAAGGTGTTTGCAGAAAGAAAAGCATGGATCAAATGTGTCTTTAAAGGTGAAATTTGTCTTTGACTGCGTGCTCCTGAGGTGACTACTTCAGTGCAAAGACAGATAGATACTTCAGAGCTGGAGTTGAATCTCATCTGGAGCTTCACCCTGCGATCGATCAATACAGACATAGATGCCGAGAGCCGGGCTGGGTAATGTAATTCAGCATTATAGAGCCGGACCCTCTCCCATCTCCTCTCGGTCAGGCCTCCATTGTAAAATCATTATCTCTAAACCCTCGCCGGCGCCCACTCCACTTCAACACCAATTACCCACAACCCCTTCTGTCCACAGGTTTCCCCTGGCAACCTGAGCTGTCCGACCGGATCGTACTGGGAGTTTTAAAAGGGTCGGGAAGAAGCGGAGATAAATGAACTGACCACTAACTTAAGAGTAATCCATAATTAATGTTCATTACCACGCAGTTATTAACCTGAATGATTGTAACGTCTGAGTTACTGGAACTCAGGCATCGTTGAAAGTTCAGTAAATATGCTTCACTGTTTAAACTGCTAAATACTTCATTCTTTTTCATCTCACCTGTCCGCTTTGAAAGCAGTCAGTCGGGGACTCAGCAGCGAGAGTTTAACACCGGAGCAGAGTCGACTTCAGCAGCATGACTGTAAAACGACGCACGGCAACAGCAGCAGGGGCAGAGAAGAGAATAAAACACTCCACAGTTCCTCTGCTGCCTTAAAAATACCAGTTAACTCAACTTTAATTAAAACTTTATAAACTGAATTTCAGTCGTCCATCTATTCATTTCCATTTTTTTATTAGCTTTAAATTGCAGTCACTTACTGCAGGTGCCGTCACTGGGACTTTTAAATGTCAAAGTTTTTCTTTTTCCTTTTGGTCTAATTGATTTTACATTATTTGTATATTTAATAATCTTTTGATTGGGTTCATTACTTTTACTCTATAAAACGTGAAACATCAAATGATCCAAAAAGGAGAAAATATACAAATAAAGACTGAAGTAGCACCTTTTAATGACGGGCTGCTCGTCTGTGTACTGCGCTCACACCATCATCTCTGTGTTAATGTGCAGAAGATTCATTGGTGTTAAAATGCAACACGGTGCACCTTCACCCGCGCTCAGTCACTTTTATCACCATTAATCTTACACCTCCCCGCCGCGCCCGCCTAAATATTTTTCGGCCTTCATTTGCCCGAGCTCCTCCTCCATCGATCATAATTATCAGCCGTGATTGATGAAGCTGCCGAGGAAGCAAGACATCCACTTCACGAGGCCGGTCACTCTCAATGTAACCACCGGAACTCGGCTTTAATTCAATCAGGGGAAGAGTGGGTTTGTGTGTTCGACGTGGTGGGAAGTTTGGAGTGGTATAAATCCTGTTTGAGCCGGTGAAGCATGGAAACACGTCAGAAGCTCAATAAAAAAGGTTAAACGGCTGCTTCACCTCCAGACAGAACGAGCAGGGCGGCTGATTTATGGACATGTTTGGACACAGAGACCAGATTTAATGACGTGAGGTGATGATGGAGCTCAGACTGTGGGAGGTTGTGGGTTTGAATCCTAGTTTATCTGAAAAGGTGCATGAAAGCAGGAGCAAAACCAATTTTGAAAAAGCTTGATTTGTCAGTTCGAGGCTGAACCTGCTCGTCTAAATGTGTCATATTGCTGACAGCTTCCTGTTTACATGAATATTTCCCTTCTTTATTAAAGTCTGCCTCCTTTTAAAAACACGTTTGGGAGGTTGTAACTCCTCTTGCGTGTTTGAGCTTTCAGCTGAACGAACCTGAATGAATCGATTTAAGGCCGAAATAAAAGTTAAATTAGCAGGCAGCTGCACAGTTTACCTGAAACTCTTTTCTGCATCGACTCCTGAGGACAGGAAGCGTTTCAGGAACCGCTCAAGGGCGTTTGCCCGGACAGAAACCCGGCGACCTTTCAGCGACAGGAAGTGCCCTCCATCCCTCGCTGCTCAAACAGCTGCTGCGGTAAAGAGATGAAACAGAAAGGAGAGAGCTCATTATGATAATAGGAGGGGAGCTTCTCCACCAGATTAAAAACAACTTGATTAACCCTCCTGTCAGTCACGCTGCTTCTGCCGTCAGCCTGAGTGAGATGAGAATCCACAGAGGAAATCTACTCCCGAATGACATGAAGTGTTTAACAAGAGACTTCAGTCTGAACATCCTCTGTTACATGTTGACATCATAGACAATATCCTGCAATCACTCTGAAGACAACTACCCATTACTCAGGTTATTTTCACACTGTTTGCTTGGTTTCATCTTCCGATCGTTCGGGACCGGACCATCTGTTCAGCACTTCCTGTGATCCAAACATTCACTGTCAGAAGTCTGCTTACGCCAACGTCCTCATGGAACAAAAACTCTCGAGCCTCGGTTCCTCCGGGAGTCTTCATCAGCGGTAACGTGCTGTCAGGGTCAGCGTTGAAAGCTGCAGACTCTGGGATTGTTCTGAATCCTGCACTTCACGTTTTAATCGGCCTTCCTGCATCCACGACCTGCAGCGTATCTGCTCCCTGAAAACATCCCGAACCGCGACTCTGAAACCAAACTGGGGATCTTGTGTGAATATCTTTGAAGGCATAATAAATTGGTCAGAAAACAGAGAGATCAGTCAAAAATGGAAACAAGTGTTTGTTGCTGTTTCAGTTTCATCTAAATATGCAGTGTTGTTGAAAACAGGGAGAGTTGCTGCAACTTTAACGACATTTTAGGCTCCGCATTAGTTATTCTGAACACGCTGAAGAACTTATCTTTAGCCAGTTTGATCACTGTGGCTTTGATCTTAAATTGCTGAAAACATATTTCCTGTTTGAAAGTGTGGACCGAAAAACTTTGATCCTTTCACGATCGGGATTATTTCTTTACATTGTGTCAGAGGTTGTACAAAGTTAGAAATCGTAGCTCGTCGGTAATCCCCGGTGACGGCTGCCAAGAAGTCGGCGCAGCGACGAGCCAGCGGCGCTCTGCTGCTGCGACCTGACGGCAGCTTAGTGTTCGCCATATGTTGTTGTGGTGGTCAGGAGCTGCTTCTCTGAGCGCGGGGGAGGTTTCAGTGGACAGATTAGCTCCGTGTGCTCGCCGTCATGCTGGGATATCGTCACCGACTCTTTCTTTTAATTTAATGCCTGGCAGACATACTGAAACAACACGGTGAATGATTGTTAAAAGTTTGGATTTATATTTATTAGAATGATGTTCCTGTTGAGGCTGCTTGAATATCACCTTGTTCAGCTGTTGGTTTAGGAAGTCAGTCAGTAAGTACATTTTTACAGAATGAAACATTGGCCCTCTTGGACATTTTGAAAACGTACATCTGCCGTGTGGTTGTCTCTGATCAGGAGAGAGACAGGTTGGACTCACCTGTAGCTGCAGCACAGCCGTCTGCATCACCCAGTCGATGTCCTCCCCTGGTGCAGGCACTTCAGGTTTTACTTTACGGGTGGCGGGAACGTCTTGGCTCCAACGTCCAGGTGTGTCAGATCCATCCTCCTAAAATACAGTGAACTCAAATATTCATGTGTTTTTCTGATCGGAGATTAGTGATTTATCCAACTATCTTTAATATCACAAAAGTCAGTCAGAAATAGCGAGAACTTTGACACAATAAATCTGTGTCTCCACCAGCAACAACTAACTTTCCTTTATCTCCAACTGATGTGCAAAAAGAGAAAATAAACCCTTCTAACAATAAGTCAGACACACTGACCTTATTCAGCCTGTTGTGAAAGGTCTCTACTGTGACTCTACCAAATCTGAAGCAGAAGAAATGAAGCACAATAGTGCTGCATCCATTTTAATCCCAGTAGTATCAGGCGGGCCCTGAATGCACCACAGTATGCAAACTTCTATAAATGTTATTGTGTCCCGGAGCAGAAACCTCCTGACTCATTCTGTCTCCTTATTTTAATGTGTAAAACAAAGTTTAAACAGAAACTGAAGGGCTCAGACCAAATCGAACTCTAGTCTTTATCGGTTGTTGTCAAACTTTTCTGTAGACAACGTCTGCCTCTGTGACACGTCTCAGGTCTGAGACGCTCGTCTGGGATGGAGGCGGATTAATCGTGCCCAGAGCTTGTCTGATTACGAAGGAGGAGCTTTTGTCCAAACATGGTGCTTCCTCGCGGCTGAACCTCCACCAGCTGTGATCTGATTCACTTAATCAACCGACTAACAGGCTAAAAGTGGCTCTAATGACCCTCACAAACAGCCTGGTGCTTTTAAACTAATCTCCTCCATCAGTGCAGACATTTATTCAACCTTAAAGTCTTTTAAAGTGTGTGGAAAAGAAATGTGTCTGACACGGCAACTAAGTGGTCCTTAGTTTGAGTTTGGGGATGTCTTCCACGCGCTGCTCAGAGTGATGGCGAACATTTTACTTCTCTGGTCATGCATTATAGTGTAAAGTATAAATAATCAGAAGAAGTACTTGAGTAAACAATTTCATGTTTCAGTGCAGCACGTATGAAACTGTTAAGCTGCCGAAGCTTAACGAGTCGTGCCGTGACCGATCTATCACGGGTATCAAACGCTTTGACTTTTATACAAATTATTTTTGCCCTTATACCAACAGTAGGCATCTGAAAAAAGAAATTACAGTATGACAGTTAATGACTGATTTCTGTGAACTGTCCCTTTAAAACATGATATCAAAGTAATATTTTTTAAATTCATTGTCATTTTTGGACTCTTATTTAAATATAAGTCAATAAATTATTTTGAAGCTTGCAGAGATTCATCTCTGACCTTTATTCGGTCCACAGTCGGCTGCATTCCCCCTGTAACCCTGTTTATTATTCTCGTCTTCAATTATCCCAATCTGGGAGGAGGAAGTTGATATATATATAGGCCATCAGGTAAGTGTGTGTGTGTGCGTGCGTGTGCGTGCGTGTGTGTGTTGAGGATACAGCGCTCTGATCTACGAGCCTTTAATCCGATCGGGGGGGTGAGAGTGGAGGCAGGAGAGGATTACGGGATTAGGGAGAGGGAGATGCGACATGAGATGGCCACTCTGCAGCTGCGGCCCGCCACGCTGGCACGTTCGAGGTCGCCATGGAGATGGAGAGGGCGCAGGTTCAAAAAGCAGAGCTTCAGTCAGCCCGAGGTGTTTGTCACGAAGCAGGTATCTGTCTGATGATCAGATGCCTTTCAGGTTTAAATGGATCTCTGCTGGTTTTCAGATTTTAGTACAACCGAGCAGCTTTCCCAGGAAATCAGTGAGAAACCTTGGTGCTGTTACAACAAAGCACTGCCCACATCTATCAACCACGTTACAAAAAAGGAGAAGAAGAAGCTTTTATCCATTAGCAAGATATCATTGCTAAGAAAGTTATGCATGAGAGGATATTAGGGCACTTTATTATTACTTACTTGGCCCCAGACAGTCTTTGTCTCTTTGTCTGATTTTGGATTTTCAGCCTTCAGGATTAAATGAAGTCAACTGCAAGAGAAAAATGTCATTTAATGAGTACAAAAGGACTAAAAAAGAAAAATGTACGACACATAACCCTTACAAGAGACTGACATTTCTTTCTTTAAAGGACTTGAAACCAGAGAAACCTCTCTGGGAACAGGTGAACTCATCTCTCTTCAATTGACAGAATTTTTCAAATCAGATTTGAAGGGTGAATCTGACACCCACTGTCGTTCAGATGGATGTTATTTTGCAGCGAGAGTGTGTTGGACATACAGGAGAAGACAGGAAGACAGAAACGGTCTCCTCTGAGCTCCTGGCAACCTTCACAAATCACCGGAGTGGCTTGATTGCAGCCATAACTCAGTGTAATACCCTGCAGAGTTACACTCCGAGCAGCCCTGAACCCTCAGAAAACTCCGTCCTCCCTCCTCCTCTGCGCTTGTGAAGGTTTGTATGCTGCAGTGTGAACATGAGCCAGATAGGATTTGGTTGAACCCCCAGATTGAGGATCTGTCCAGATTACGCTGTGATCGTGACACCAGCGGGCATCGCCAAGACGACAGCCAGGACGAGGATGAGAACGATACTTTTCCCAGAGGAGCTGCAAAGGCTTGCAATGGACAAGTGTGTGTGAACTGCTCTGTGTAGTTTCACTCAAATAAACTTCAATGTCTGTTTTTCTCTTTCACAAAAGGATGCAAACCCAAAACGAACACAGAATGACCACAACCATTGGAAATGAACCCAAGAAGATGGAAAATGACCACAAAAAGATGTAAAGTGACTCCCACCAATCACAAAACCTCCACAAAATATACAAGACAACACAAAAGATAGAAATAACCTCAGAGAAATGCTAAACCACCCCAAAGAGGAGCAGAATGATCCCAAAATGGTACAATATGACTCCTAAAAGGCACAAAACAACCACATAAATGAAATAGAGTGATTAACCCAGGGATGCAAAACACAACAACTCTAGAAAGGTGCAAAACAAATCCAAAAATATGGGAAACGACCACAAAGTGGCACAAACAAACCTTTAAGAGGCGCAAAATAACCACAAATGAGGCAAATGACCCTGAACACATCCAAAAAGATCTTATAGAGACAAAAGTCAGGTGATTTCTTGGTGTTTTGGTTCATAATGAGGCCTTTTAGTTCCATCATGTGTGGATTATTGACTCATCGCTGCTGGGAATTTTGAGGTTTGTGCACCACACACTGCTGCCCTCCAGTGGCGAATTATCACAATGACTTATTTTACTTTTCAAACATTTAGATTTGTACTTTCCTCTCAAAGGGATTTGGCAGTTGAATACTGAAGAGGTCAGAGGTCACAGCATGTTGGCAGAGTTTGACCCTGGAAACAAACAAACAAATTAAACAATAAAAATAAGCAAAGTTCAGAGCAGCAGTAACCTCGGTGTTAATCCCAGGCTGTGGTCGACTGCCAGGCGGTGACTCAGAGGCCTGGTGGAGAACCTTTTTCCATCCCAGCAGGAGGTGCTGACCGACTGGTTGCCACGGAGACGGCTCGGCTCAAGGAGTCCGGCTGGCTCTGAGGACGCCTCGGCTGTTTGAGGACGCCCATCTCCCGGGAGAAAAAATGCTAAAAGAGGCACGACAGGGGAGAAGTAGAGAGTGATCTTGAAATATGGCGAAGGTAAACAAGTGCGTGTCAGGTTGTAACCTGCTCTTCATGTCTACATCATCACAAGGACACATTTAAACAGCTGAAGGTGTTTTCTTGTCGTTTAATGAGTTCCTTCATGTGTCCAGGGGTTTAAAAATGTAAGATCACATAAACAAATATGAAAATCTTCCACTTACAGATTAACATCTAGTTATAAGAGATACTACATTAAAATAATGAGTACATCAATTATAATTAAAAAGTCAACATTTTGACTTAAGAAAAAAACTGTATTCGATTAAAAAAATGTCAAATGATTTCTAAATCAAACTTGTTGAATCAAACCTATAAGAGTCAAAATTATGACTTGATGCTGCTGACATATTTTACACAGTAGAAAAAAAAAAGAAGAGGTCTGACTCTGACCGGGAAAATCAGACAGAAACGTGTGACTCCACTTTCCAAGCAGCATCTCTGGTTGTGTTTCTCTGGACAGACTTTCAGTGTTCGAAAGCAGACAATGAAACAGTTTGTCTGCGTGAGGAGTGAATTTATCTCCAAACAAAGACACAGTTTATCATGTAATAAATGGCTCTGTTCTCCGACGCTGAAAATACAAAGAGAGGAGTTAGGTCAGAGGTCAGAGCGGGCGCTGGAGGAAGTCATCTGGGGAATTCAGCACATTGTGGAAATTATTGGCACCCAAAATTTGGGTTCATTTAATTTTTCCTAATAGTCTGAATGTTAATGCTAAGTCACACATATCTTGAAAGAAAAAGGAAAAAAATACAACTATTTTACATTTACAGTTTCATCTAACAGTTATTCAAAGAATAAATGGAAAGAGTGATCTGAAGGGTCTTAAATCATTTATTCTGCTGCTTTCATTTATGAATTCTGCATCTTTTTTAAACTTTATTTGGCAGTAAAGTCTGATACAAACTTTTTTGTATTATTTTCTTTGTCGAGACCTTGAGCCAAATTACACAGTAGTTAGAGGTTTTATAGGGTGCTGCACATTTAGACACATTTAACAAACTAATTAATTTTGTGTATATTTAGCCCCTGAAATGTTTGTCTACGGCGTTTGGGGGTGAAACGTTGGCAGCGGGACGCGTCACCTTCTGCCTCAGCAGACGTGGTGTTTGTGGGATCTGTTCGGGATGCAGAGGGCGCACGTCTGGCCAACTCCAGCGTTGAAAAGAGCGTCTTCATTAACATGCACGGCCAGACGCTTCCTCTGAAACGAGCCTTTGTCGCCCAGCAGATGCCCGAGCACAGCAAAGACAGGAAAAAACCCGGATCAAAGGGAGGAGAGGATGGATAGCATACGAGCCGTGATGAGCAGAGACGTTCTGCTCTTTGTCTGGTCGTCTCTTTTAATCTAAATGACTTTAGTAAATATATTTCACCGGGATCATCGTTGTCGGCTGTTTTATACTGTTAATTTATACCAGTGCAAAATATATATATAGATATATACGTTTTGAGGTTTTAGTGTTTAATAGGATTCAATTTGAGTTTAGTTTTCATGCCTTCTGTGTTATAAAACAGACTGTTGTTCGCTTCCTGTTTCCTACCGACCGTCACCGCTGGTTTCTTATAACCAGAACAACAGTCTCTCCTGTACTTTACATCAACACGACCAAACTGACTGCCGTTTGAGTCTGACTCACGCAGCCTCACATGAGAAGTGAAAGTCGATCAACTGCAGAACGAGCACGACCTCTCCGACCAGAAGAGCATCTCAGATTTCATGGTGGCAACTTCAAGCGTGTCAGAAAGTTTCAGGACGAAGAAGTCGATTCAACTTCACACAAAACCTCCCAGGTGGTGTCACCGGAGGGTTTTGTGGGAGTCAGTGCTGGTCAGTGCAGGGCTGCGGTGGAGTGAGGGGCGGTGGACGGACGGGATTGGTCAGCGGTCTGAGCGACAGGCCGGCTGACCGCCACCTCCCCACATGCACCACCACCCACATGCAGCGTCAGTATAAAGCCTGCAGTCCATCCGCAGCCTCCGCTCTCTGGATACACAACTGCTGCTGCACTCGCACTCTGGTAAGTCTTTATTTATTCAGGAGAAATGAATTAATAAACGAGGCTTTAGTACTTTTTGCAGTTTGTTACATGGAATCAGACAACAAAACAAATACTGAGATTATTGTAAAAAATCTGCAAGTCAGCGATTCAAAAATTAAAATAAACATTAATATCTATCAGTTTGTGCTCTGTGGCTCAAGATCAAAAAGTATTTCTGAGCAAATCTGTCTTTAAAACATTGTGTAATCAAAGCAGGATATTTTTTTTTGCACTGTCATGCTGATTAAGCATATTTCGTGAAGACTGACATTTAGATAATGTGGATTACTTTTGAGTAAATTTAAGTATTTATACTACTTTGAATATCGTCTTAGGATCGAAGCTTTGCCCCATTGTTGTGCATTTCTGTTAATATCTGTAAAAAAAAACCGTCTGTTTTTTATTATGAATTGGATTTTTTTTTTTTTTTAGAAGAAACATTTAAATTAAATTATTTCTACATCCCTGAAATGATCCTCAGATTGATACTCACTTCTGTATTTTACCACCAGTGAGTGAAACCGTGAGCGTCTCCTGCTGATTTTGATCTTCCCCGTGGGTGGACGATGACTGACCTGGAGACCTCGATGGCGACCATCATCGCAGTGTTTCAGAAGTACTCGGAGAGAGAGGGAGACAAACACAAACTGAAGAAGGGCGAGCTGAAGGATCTGCTTCAAGACGAGCTCCCAGATCTGATGGCGGTGAGAGAGAAAGTGTTTTAAAATCATTGACTTCGGTAAAAAGTGCAGCTCTGAAAAGCCGTTTGTTGTCCGTGTCCTGATGTGACGTCCTCCCTCCCCGCAGCACGTCAAAGACCAGGCCGCGCTGGACGGCCTGATGGAGAGCCTGGACGCCGACGGCGACGCCGAGTGCGACTTCCAGGAGTTCATGACATTCATCTCCATGGTTACCATCTGTTGCCACGAGTTCTTCCAGCACGAAGACGAGTAAAGGGGGCGGCGGCCATCGAGACAAAAGGGGAGCTGCAGCAACTTCTAAAGAAGCAGAAGCATAGCAACGCACAGACTGTTGATGGTGGAGAAAACTCGACTCAGCCAACAAACCCCAGTCTAGTCGTTCCTTCGTCTGAAACCAACCTTGTTGTTTGTTTGATTCTAAATATCTAGTTCGCTTGCAAAGCCCTCAAAACTGAGGCTCGTTAAAGTAGCCACTGATTTCTAAAAGTAGTTCAAATATTGATTAAAGCGGTTTTCAGAGGCCCTCGTTCGCTGTAGAAATTGACTTTTTTTAATGTCTCTTTTATTTTAAGCTGTTGGAAAAATCTGTTCTGACCTCCTGATTTTGGGGCGACTAATTTTGGCTGCCGAAGTCGGCCATTCGGAAATCAATAATTCAAAGTTCTGCTCTTGAAAGGACCGGTGAGATTTTAAAAATGGCCGTGTTCACTCGGGTTCAGGAATGGCTACTACATTTGGCTGCCAGTGGCCCAGTGAAGTTTTGAAAGAGGCTTGTAAGTTTTTGTAGTTTGGAGTCAAATTTTCTCTTCGGCTAATAGATGACGCAGCGGGCTAATAAGTTTCTCTGACAGCCACAAATCATCAGTTACAGATTTTGCAGTTAAAATCTCCGACTAAATTGAGAAAGTGGCTGATAAGTTAATCAACACCAAACAACTACTGAAGGGCTCCTGTGCTTGGAAAACCTTGTTGACTATCAAAGATCGAAACAGACGAGCAAGTTAGGCACAACATTTAAAAATAATCACCTGGCTACCAAATGTTTTAAAACATTGAGTTTTAGCTACTCTAGCTGCTACTTTGGTTGAGTCAAGTTGACAATTATCTGGTATGTTCATCCTTTTATTATAAGCATTTAAATGGCTCGTAATATTTTCAATATAGCTTCTGATTTTTTTGTTGTTGTTGTTGCACAAAAACATGTGTCTGGTTGGTTTTGGACAAATCCTTCATTTGAGATTTTTGCACTTAAAATGTTAAGTGGCCACTAAATTAACAAAGAGTCTGAGTCCCGCTGCCTAATAAACTGATTTGTGCTTTTTGGGGTGAAGGAAGTCTTCTGAAATGTTTTTTTTAGGTAGTTTGTGAACAAATAATCAAAAATGATGTAACTGTAACTCGCTGGCTGCTTTAATAATCATAAAAAGTTGTGATTTAGTAGCTGCTGTTTCCTAAAAATTAGTTTCATTATGTTTAGTTTCCTTTTCTGCTTCTGTTGCAGGTTTGATCCTGTTGTAGTTCATATTGAGTCAAACAATCTAAAAACATCGACACAGGGTGGAAATGTTAATCTAAACAGTTTGGGACTGAAGAGTCTGATGATGATGATGTGGATTCAGAAATGTGGATTTGTTTGTAATATGAAGAGCATTAAATTATCGATTTGTGAGTCTGAGTTTTGAACGTCTTCACTTTTACAGAAACAAAGGAAAACATTCCTGCTGATTTAAAAGAAACATACAGAATTCTTTTAATTTTACTGAGGTTAGAGAAATAATATTCTTGTCTGTTTATTAATAATAAATCAAAAATGATTAATTATTCAAACCTACAGTCGACATTGTAGTCGTGGTTCTGCAGAGTTGCTCAACCATAAAACATCTGAGATGTTGTTGTCAGTGTTTTCACTCCTACAACATCAACTTGCTTGTAAAACATCCATTCAATCGACCACCAGCTGAATATTCAGAGAAAAACTGTTTTTAATCCCGAGAAAACAGAAACGGGTTCATTCTACTGCAAATCAGCATCATTTAAATGATTTCTTCTTATTGCTCCAATTCAGTTTGTCACTTTTGAGCTCCCTTTCTGTGATTTGCTGTGAGCAGATGTTTTATGAAGGCGGACTGAGACATTTATTTTATGATTACAGGTGCATAAATCTCTGCTCACATATCATAGAGACACTTCACTGCTGTTATTCTCCACTTCGGTTGGTCGACCGTCTGAAGGGATGATGTGCTAGTTTTGGAGTTTGTGAGGCTCAGAGGAATAAAAGAATTCAGTGTGCTGCTTGTGTGTGTGTGTGTGTTTTTTTTTAAAGTGGTTGCATTGTTTTCATTATAATGAGAAGCAGCAGCCAGGACCTGATTTAGTCTCAGAGTGAGAATGAATAATGAATATTTTCTCTCTCAGATGTTTCTTTACACACTTTTTCACTCAACTCATCACAAAAGACTCACAGTGAGAGGAGCTTCTGCAGCGCAGGTTCGCCGGTAAACTCCTGCACGGCTGCTGCACGGTTGCAACCTATTTCCTGCGCATGACTGCAGAAACAAAACACAGACACGTCTGGCTTTAGTGTCACTCAAGTAGAAAACAGATTTCACAAGAGCTGCACAACTTGACCGTCGAGCGCATTGAGTGTGCAGCGGTGTGTGTTTAAAGTGGAGGCGTTGACAGGGAGAAATCTAACGTTAAACAGCCACATCATAAAACCCTCTGTTCTCTGGAGAATATAGACAAACACTAACTCAGGATACATGTAGGAGAGGACCGAGATCTACAATCATAAACAGGCTGAAGGTGAAGATTATTCAACACAGTGAGAGACAAAGACACACACACACACACACACACACACACACACACACACACACACACACACACACACACAGTGAGAAACGATCCCGTGTGTGTGTTAACAGATGATGCAAGAGGCGTTGTCAGCTGCACACTTTCAGACATCTGCGGGCTGTTTAGCATCAGAGAGGCGGAGTCAGCGCTGCCATTGGCCGGAGGGGGAACAGATCTCGACTCTGGGGACTGACACCACACCCATCTGTGAGTGTGTGTGTGTGTGTGTGTGTGTGTGTGTGCGTGTGTGTTTGAGTTGTCTAGCAAAGGTTCTGTTGTGTTTCTTCTTCTTCAGGATCTGCCTGCTGACTCTAACTTGGGTGAGTTTCTCTAACCTGGACTGTTTTTTATCATTTCTGTGGGGAACAAGCTGCAAACTGCAGTTCAAATAATTGCATACGTAGTTTTTACTGTCATATATTAACAACTTAGCTGTATATGTTCATTTAGCTTACAAACAGGAGTCAGGGATGTACAAGCAACACAAAAATGTGGTAATCTGGTTGTAAAATCTGATTAAAGTCTCATATTTCTGTGTTTTAGCCTTCATGCTCTGCAGCTGTGAGATACTTTTGTGAAGCATGACTCGTGTTATTGGACACAAACATGGAATTTTTGGGTGCATTCGTGTGTCATTCCCTCGAGTTTCTGATTTGAAAAACTGGAGGCACAAAGTTCCCTGAAAAGACGCCAGTTTGGAGACATTTTGTGCGAAAAATGTTTCCTCACACATTTGGCGCTGCTTGATAATTTAACAGTTTGATGAATCTTTACAAGCTGATTTCAGAGTGAATTTCTCACTTCCAGACAGAAACTGATTGAATATTGATCTGTATAAAAAAACATCTGACGGTGAACTGAATCTCCTCCATCACGCAAACAGTTCTGATGTTGCGATGTAATTAAATGCTGATCATTTATTCCCTGTTTTGCTGCTGTAAATTAAATAGACACAAAACAGAAGTAAACCTCCTGATTAGACACAGATTTCACTGTGAATTCATCGAGCTTCATATCAATTTGAAACACAAATCTAAAGAATTTCCACCAACATAAAGAATAAAATGAAGGGGATCTATAATTTGTGCTGAGTCAATAAGAATCTGTGGTCTCTCTCTGATGGATATGAACCATTTCTCATTTTTCTCATATTAGTTTTCTTCTCAAATATAATGACTCAACACTTTCTCCATTTTTATTGGTGTTCAACTTTCTGGGAATCACTCTTGTAATTTACAGCTAGATAGCAGCGAACTCTAATAAAGTGGGTGCTGCATTAACTGCAGAAAACTTTTATGTTAAAGGGGATATAAAATGATCAGACTGAAATATCTCAACAACTACTTTTTTCTTTCCAGGTCAACGTCAGTATGAACATACACACTGCGGCACCGTGGGTTCCAACATCAGCTGAAACTCGTCCTCCTGGGTCGGAGCTCGTGACCAGAATCGGGGCAAAGGGTACGTACATGTTTGAGACTCCTTTAAAGGACTAGTGCGACACTTTAGGAAACTCTCTTCTCTCGACAACATCACTCTGACGTTGAATTTAAAATCCACAACCAGGCTGCTGCTGCCGGCAGAGACCAGTCGCATCACCTCCGTGGAGAACGCCAGCTAACATTTATTTGAAAAAATAAATAATCTTCTAATTAGCTTGTTTTTCCCTCTACATTGAAACACACTGAATTTTTTTTATTTTGTATTATTAAACAGATAAACAACAAAAAAACAATTGTATCCAAATCTTTTCCCATCCCACAAAAAGCATCATCTATTATCTGTGTCCATAGCAACAGCTCATGTAAACTGCAATATTAACACTGTGAAGCAGCACCTGATCGAAAAGGAAATAAATATTTAATCATCCCCAGAAGGTCAAACTATTCCTTTAAAACGATTCAATTAAAAAGAGGAAATTCAAAAAGAAAGTTCATCCACGAGGAAAAAATTAAAACCAAAAATCAATACTGATATTTTGGGAGTGATGCCAAATGATGATGACAGATGATGTTTCATGTTTACATTCATGTCGGTTATTATAGGTCGATATGGAAGAAGGATGTTGTAAAGGACATTAACTCACACACAAACACACACACGCCCTGAGCCAGCGCAGGCTTTGTGTGTGTTCGGCAGGGAGTGTATTATCGGCCTGATGCCAGAGAGGATCATGGGAAAGAGCGAGCGTGACACCTTAGGGGTCTGTTACTGTGGAGATAAGAGCCGACACACTGAAACCCGCCGGCCCCGGTTTCCACAGCAGGGCCGACGTGGGCTAAAAAACAACCGTCTCCTACAACTAACGTTCATCTCCAACTAATCTGCAGCGGTACGTGGAGGAGATGCAGATTAACCGACTGGTTCCGTTTAGACTCCTGAACTTCGAGGTCAGCGTAAGATTGAGCTCCTACGAGAGAAGTTTTCTTGAACCGAAGGTGAAAATCACAGCTGGATATGAAGAGACCACGTTTTGTATTTTGAGTTGTTGGCTGTTTTTCTTATTTGGGACTCATTTCAAATGAGTATAAAACTGTCATTTCTACAGCAACCGCATACATCGCTGTGTTTTGAGCATTATTTTGTCACTAAATCCAACAGTAAAGTCAATTTTAGAGTCACTTCCTGACAAAAACACCTAAATGCAACATTTTTAAATAGATTTCTTGTGTAGCCTGCCGGCCTGTTTTTCTTAATAAATCTTTGGAAAGTTTGCAGTCAAAGCTGCGAACAGTTGTAATCTGAAGATGTCAATTTAGTTAGACCGTGCTTTTATTTAATTTGAAAGACCCAAACACACCGCTGCTCTAAAATGTTTAAATACCGCGCATGGCTGAATTCTGAGCCGAGGAAATAAATAAATAAATAATTCGTTGCTGTGTTTCCTCCAGATAACTTGATGAGAGTTGCCTGTAGCTCGACGTGGGTGTGGTGGCTCAGTGTCTGCAGACTGAGATAAACTGCAAGAGCAGATAACAAAATAAAACAGATTTACTGTTGAGAAAGTCTCATCTGGACCTTTGAAAATAAGTTTTGTGGTTCTTTCTTAATGCAGAATCTGATCAAAGAGTTCATAACAGTGTAGATCACTTGATTGTCACTTTAAATTCAACATTTATTTGTCTTTACAGCCACTGGCATGGAGTATGGAGATTTTGCAGCATTAGTTGGAGGTGAGACATAAACCTTTATGTTTACTTATATATTTAATGACTCTAAAAACCAGGACTAAAAACTTTATTTCCAGGGTGCAGCATGGTGTGAAGTTCCATTAAAATTGTCTTGACTTTTCTTTAGTTTACTGATAATTTAACTTTACACTTTATTTGACGATTCTTGTATTTTCCAGCTAATTTCATGGAAACTTATTTCTCCAATTAGGTTTTCACACCGAAATTTTGGGACTAACTTTATTGTGTTATATAAATTTATTAGAAGTGATATAATTAAAAACTGAAAGAGGGACCCACTTCGGAGTCCAGACACAGAATAATGGAAAACTGATGACCATGCGTGAAAAATACATTCATTAAATGTGTGATTTCCGATCTCACCTCCCCCTCTGGATGTTGTTCCTCCACCCTTGCAGCAATCGTCAGTGCGGTGCTGCTGCTGCTGATCTGTGTAATTGCTGTGTTGATGTGGTGCCTGTCCAGACATAAAGGCTCATACGTCACCAACGAGATGGACGACGATGACGACGACAACATCGACAACGACGACGAGTCTGTCGGCTCCGATACGGCGCTCCAGGCCAAAGAACCTCTGAAAAGCAAAGAGGAAGAATGAAGGAAGGAATAGGAACACATGTAGATTACTGACTTCACTGAGGACTTAAGAGCTTTTTAGATTTGTTCCACGGATGAAACAACAAAGATGCGAGACGAGACGTTTTAATTTTTTATAAGTAAGTCCATTTTCTAAAGCTGCACTCGGCAACTTTACACACTGGCGCCACTCAATGGCAGCAAGACACAGCTGTTGCATCCTGTTTACAATGAAAAGATGAAACTGCCTGGAAAGTAGTTTGTCATCGGTCCAAACCTGCATTTTAATTTGAATTCAGTGAACGTTAAAAAACTCTGAATCGGGTTGACAAAGTGTTATGAACGACTCAGGAAGTGCAAAACATGACACGACAGAGAAGATTTCTCAAAAGAACACAACAATAAACAAACAAAAGAATTTTAAAAGACTGATTTTTAAAAACAAAAAATGGCTGTTTTCTAAAATGTAGTTTTCTGCACTAAAATGTTGGGTTTTCCGAAGCTGATAAAAAATGTCCAGCCGGTTTGTTGTCATATTTTATGCTGATATTAACTGCAAATTGGACTCTGATTAACAGAGTTATCGATCAGCTGTAAGAAATGTGACTTTATACGATTGTCCAACCCAATGTGGTGCATTTCTATTTTTTTAATATTAAAGCTTTTGTTTGTAGACAAACAAAGATGGGATGAAAAGCAATGAACTGAAGAAAGAAAGACTTGAAGAAAATAGTTGCATAAATTAATCATTTTCTGCTGTTAAAGATAGTGATGAAGTAAAGTTGTAGTAAGTTGTCAAGTCAAAGTAAAATCTCTCCTTGATATGTTTTATTTACTGATGCTTTTATAAAAATAAAGGTTTCACTTTCTGACCGTTCCTGTTTTTTATTTGATTGGAGCCTCAGTATGCCTCAGAAATCAAACTGCTCCCTCTTGTGGCTGAAACGGAGAACTGCATTCCTGAATTTCAGTCATTTACATTTGCTTAGTACAGTTTTGAGGTACAGAACATGTACTTTACTTTTAAGTTAACAAACAGAAAATGATCTTTCTCATACCAAAATATTTAATAATTGCAGATTCTGCTTTTAATAACTTTGAGATTTAGATTTAGAAGTGAAGGAGTCCAGAAAATGTGTGGTCATATTTAAATGACATTCAATATCCTTCATATATGTCAATGTACAGTATGTCCATCACCAATATTTAAAATATACGTGATTTATATGGAAATATTTACCACTAATTAAAATAAAATTCATCCGAGCTTAAATATATTAGACTCATATAAGTCTAATATATTTACAGACACACACATTTAATACTTATATTCTACAGCGTAAAGGCTCATATGTTACCTATGAATATTTGTTTCTGTCGCTGTAGTATTCAAGAAGAGAGAGTACCTAACAGCACACCTGAAGCTGGATCTCCACTCACCTGGTTTCGGGTAAACAAACAGCACCGGAAGTGAAGTGATTTCAAAATAAAACAGTAAACCCACCAAAGTAAAAGGCAGAACCATGACAGTTTTGTTCCAAAGGGATAAAAGAGATTTTAATTACACACACTCATCTGTAAATCTTTATGTAGCTTCTGAAATTCCCTTTTAAGTTTATGTAAATTAGTAACCATGTCTGTATGGCAAAAAAAATGTTAGAAAATGTACTAATTACCACACTAACCTGTTTTTCTGGAAACTTTGTCAGTAATTATTTTTCACACGAGACTATATTGAACATGTGCCAGTTTTACTATAACATCCCTGTATTTAGTAGCAGGAGTGTAAATGATGCTAATTTGAACCAGACAGGTGGGCGAAGACTCCTCGAAAACGACCAGAAGAGTTGCTGTCATACATTTATCCCACCAGGAAGCAACAAGCTGCTTCAAGTAAAACACTTTCAATGCAGTAAACCTTCTTACCTGTAGGGGGAGCCGCAAACGTCCACGCTGCATCAGGACGGTTGAGCTAAAAGCTGTTTCTTTCTGGAGCTGCTTTTCTATCTAAAAATACAAAATATGAGCTGTGACAATTTTTCTTAAAGAACATCCCCTTTAATATTTCCTGCAGCCGGACTAACATCAGGGACATAAACAACAAACACCCACTGCTTTAATATCAGGACATCCATTCATGTTAAAACATATTCACCACTAAACCTTTTAATATGAAGATGTTAACGTTGGGGGAAAATCTCCATATATTTACTGCATTTGACATGTTTTGTATGAAGCAGATGTTGTGGAATAATTCCCTGTGTGGTCTGCGTTTAAAAGGAAGCTTTGTGGTGTGAAGCAGATGGAAAGTCCTTCCAGCGAGAATCCGACAATGATGAACTGCAGAATGTGAAATCTCTTTCCAGGCAAGCAGATGTTCATGTGGGATTTAAGCAGCCTCGCCAAAGCAGAGTATGAAACCTGTACGGAGGAAATACAGCGTAGTAAAAGACAGAACGAGGCTGAACTGTGATTCATATCGAACAATAAGAGAAGAAGAGAAAGATGTGTTTCAGTAGTCCGACTCATCTGACAGATCCTCCTGCTGCGTCCAGTGCTTCCCCTTCTTCTTCTTCTTCCTCGTCCTCTCGGCCATCACCATGGCGGCCAGCACGGTTATCACCACGGTGACGGTAATGATGAGCACGGTTACCGTCTCGGCGATGCACAGCTCGGTGTCGACGTGCGTCAGTCGGTAGTCGTAGAGGACGGGCGGCACTTTGCAGGTCAGGTTGTAGTAGTCGTCCAGGAAGAGCCTCTGGATGCTGCGCAGCTTCCGGAAAACTCTCTGCAGGTCGCAGTCGCAGTTCCAGGGGTTCCCCTCCAGCAGGATGTGGGTGCTGTAGGTGTGGATGCTCAGGAAGGTCTTGAAGTAGACGGTGGACATCTGGTTGCCAGCCAGGTTGAGTAACATCATGCTACTGAGTGGCTTGAAGACGGCCGTCTCCATCTCACTGATCTGGTTCCCGGCGAGGTTGAGGACTTCCAGGGAGCGCAGCATGGAGAAGATGCCGCTCTTCAGAGACGCCAGCCGGTTGCCCCCCAAGTGGAGCTGTCGCAGGCCGCTCATGGAGGAGAAGGACCTCACCTGGATGGTTTGGATGCTGTTGCAGGTCAGGTTTAACCTCTGGAGGCCGTCCAGGTGCAGGAAGCAGCGGCTGTCCAGGTGGGTCAGGCGGTTGTGGGCGAGCTGCAGCTCCCGCAGGAAGGCCAGGCCGGAGGAGAACCCCTCCGTCAGGGTGGAGATCCGGTTCCAGCTCAGGTCCAGCTTCTGCAGGAACTCCAGCTGAGAGAAGGCGCCGTCCTCCACCGTGCTGATGTTGTTGTTGGGCAGCAGCAGCACTCTGAGTTTGCGGTTGCTGCTGAAGGAGCGCGCGGGGATGACGGAGATGTGGTTGTCGGACAGGTCGAGCAGTTCGGTGGCGGTGGGGACTCTGCTGGGCAGCTGGGTGAAGAGGGCTCGGGAGCAGATGGTGAACCTGAGATCTCCACGACAGTCACAGCCAAGCTCACACCAGGTGCTGTGAGACCTGGAGGACGCCTCCGTCACCAGCAGGAGGAGCAACACTAAGTCCTTCATGGCTCTCGTCGGCTCTCTGGAGATATTAACAGTCCTGTGTGGAACATATCAACTTTTACTGCAAACAGTTTGAACGCAGCGTGAGAAAGAACATGTTTGTCAAAATTTCAGCCCCTTTATTAAGAGACGATTCCAGTAAACTTCCTGTTTTTGTGACCAGCTCTGAAGGTGAGCTGCACAGTTTTTGATTTTCTTCGTGTTTCAGGCAGCTTTGAGCTTCTACTTATTTCCTATAACATAAAAATCAAGCGGAAGACTGTTGCTCAAATCGTTTAATCAATCACAGTAAACAGGGACTCTGAATTTTTTGTCAAAGCTGTTCGGAGTAAGTGAATCCGTGTTACAGCAAAAATGAATAGTCCATGTTTAATGTGATGAATTACACAAAAAAAAGCAAGTTTCAGGATGTTATTCATTTATCTTTATATAACAGAAAAGATGAAATGGCAGAAACGCAGCAACAAAATAAAAAAAAAACACTCATATGTTAAGAGCATCAAACAAATCATACCCAGTGCAACATAAAAACATGTGAAAAATGCTTTTCAATATGATACCAGAACCATTTATTGATCTGAGAACATTCCTGATGAAAACAGGAGGTAAATTGCTTCCATGTCTGATGATTAAAACTGTCTTGAAGATGGAAAACTGGTCACAGAAATGTTCTTTTCGCGTCCTAACTTCTCGTAGAGACGATAATAAAAACGTCCTTATTGCATGTGAAGTAAAAAGCAGCTAAACAGATGTTCAACACGCTTGTTTCTCTTCTTTCATAAAGTCTTCGTCAGAATATTATTGTGCTGAATGAAGAGATAAAAAGAGATGAGACGGAGCGAGAATAAAAAGAGCATCTTCCCTGCGTGATGTCCTGTAAAAGCCCCAAACATTGTCCACTCTCCTGTTATAATTTAAAGGTTTATTCTTACCAGCAGCTGCTCCTCCGGCTCTACCTGATGACAGTCGTCAACATCCAGCCGGCGGTAGGTGGAAAGTGGACGTGACGGAGGTGAGGGAGGGCCTGGAAAACCCGACGAGCGACACCACAAAGACAGAGTGTGATGGAAAGAGACACAGAAGGGGGGGAGGAAGAAAGAGAGGGAGGGAGAGCTCATCAATTATTCACCATGCAATGCTGTGTGTGTGTGTGTGTGTGGGGGGGGGGGGGGGGGGGGTTTGGGGATGGGGGTGGGGGTGGGGGAGAGAAGAGAGAGGTTATGAGAGCGCAGCTTTAAGAGATTGAAGCCAAACTGGGCCGCAGAGCTGAGAATTAGAAGGTCTGGACAGATTTGATTGATTGCAGGCACAGCGGTGTTTATCTCCGCGTCGTTCCCGTTTATTTATAGATTCATACATTTAATCACAAAAAGGTGGAGCGGAGAGCTGGGTTTTCTTTCTCTGTTCCACCTTTTTATCAGGATGAGCGTCTGTGGCAAGAAAAAACATTAAAGAAATGTAAAGAGGCAGGTTGAATCTTTTTTTTTTAATAAAAACTAAAATACATATTCGAACTGTTTACTGTGGTACAAATTTAAGATTCATGTTGTTTGTCACCTTGTAAACACCTTATAATGCAAATATTAATGTGCAATTAAATATATTATTATCATGTTTGCGGAGTTTTAATTTTACTCTTAATTTGATTGCTCTTGTTGATAAAACTTCACTTTGTTCCACATCGGCCGGTCAACTTCCTGTTTTTGTTGCTTCCTGACGAGAGTAAATAATGTCGAGGTCGTGAATCTGATACTGTGCTCAAATGTATTGGCTGCGTTTAGTGTTTAAATCCTTGAGTTGACACCTGTGGATCAATAATAAAACAAAATATTCAACTTAAATTAAATTAAAGTGAGTAAATCGGGTTGTTTTCCGGTGATGAAGTTGTGACTCTTCGCTGAGATCTGAGGAGAGCTGCTGCCCAGATGTGACATTATTTACTGTCATCTGTAGGATGAAGCTGAGATGTATTGGATAGGTGATGAGGGGACCTCTTGGTCACTGAGAGAAAGATGACACTAATACGTCCAAATCCCCAGCCCGGATAAACCACCTCCATTAACCCAGGAATCGGAGCTCCGAGCCCAACTTGTCCTGCAGCTCTTTAACCCAAATTCTGTTCGGCATTTTGCTGAGTCAAGTGCTTCTGCCATTTCTTTAGTCGGCAAACGGGGGCACGGGGCTCGTGGAGATTTGTCGGGTCATGTCTAGTTCATATTTTTCCTAAAAAACTGGAATTTATGTGAGACTTTAGGTCATTTACTTCAGTACAAGTTTAGTCACCATGTAAAAATACTCCGATATAAGTAAAAGTCAGTAAAAAAAAGGCTAAAATAGGATTTAAAAACCGACCTAATGGGCAACTTTTGCAGTTATATTAATGTTTGAGTGACATTTGAGTGTTTGGCTGCTGATTTTAACTAATTTATTTACTTTTGGTTAAAAATGATCTTACGAATGCATCATTATTTGTGAACTCATCACGTGTTGTATATGTAAAATCTGAATTTGTGCAGCAGGTGCACAAAGCAGCTGTCAAACTCAAGGAGATAGTACGATATTTATTATCTATTAAGTAGCATTACAAAGATACTCAAAGTCATTGTAAAATCAAATCTATAAGCATCTGTTTCCTGGATTATAATTTCATTGTCTATAATGTCATTGAATGTTGTTTCTTGACGAATGCTGAAATTAAACGAACGTCTGCAGACATAGTAAGAAACATGACGGCATCATTAAACGAATTAAGAGACGGACCTTCAGGGACACAGCGGATGCCATATGTTTAATGAGTGTGGCTAATGCGTCTGGTCTGTGTTGAACCACTGTGACTGTCAGGAGGCGAAATGTGTAGAGAAAAACACAGACAATATTCAGTTTCACAATTAAAACAGAATACAAAACATGCAGCACGTAAATGGAGAAATAAATCAGTAAATTAGGGGAAGATTTAATGGTGTGGTGAATTACTGTAACACGCTGCAGACCGTTGAGATGTTCCCTGCAGACAGTGCTGCTGATGATACAGTCGTGTTTCCTCTCACAGATATTGGGTGTCTTGCAGGGATCCGGTTTCAAAGCAGCCTGTACAATAACAGCAGCTGGAAACTACTTTGGTGACCAGTACACTTAATATGATTATTGGAGGAGTTTCTGAGGTCCCCGGCACCTGATTTAGGAAAAATCTTGGATCTCTACAATAAATAATATAATTTATGATCACATTCATGATCCTCTGTATCAGCTTACTGTATTTGGACCCAGATTTCAGTTTCTGTTCTGAGAGTACAAACTGTAAAATCACCACTTCATATATTTTTGAAAGTACAACCACTAATCTTCTTCTGCTACCTCCACTACTACCTGCTCCAGATGTGTCCAGCTGAGGGCAGCTGGTGTGTTTTACGGGCCCAGCTGTGCTGTCGGCCGTCAGACGATCAGAGAGCAGGAGGATTACAGTAAGACAGAAACCCTGACAGTGAAGCACATGAAAGCAGTCTCAATGAAGACGCTAATCGTTAATCCCCGTGGATGAAGATTACCTCCGTGTTCCGCCGCTGCTGCGAACATTAAAGTTGGACTCCTTATTTATCTCCCTCACTTTTGCTGGTTGATTGGGTTTTCTACTGTCTCCATTTGGACATTTTACACAATTCCAACACATTAATTTAAAGCTGTTTACAAGAAGAGCGTATAACGTCCGCAGGAACAAATGCTTAATAACATCAAAGCTGTAAATGCACCACTTCTTAAGAAACAGCTGGGGAGAAGCAGAGTGCAAATCTGTACATACCGCAGGCTGTGAGCAGCTCAGGTGGGTTGAACTCAAGACTGTAGTTTGCACTGCCGACCAGCAGGGGGCGAAGCAGGTCTGCTGGAAAACAGAGGCAGCACAGCAGGACAGCAGATTACTGACTCCTTTATGGACAGCGGCAGCAGCAGTGGTACTAATAACATTTATAGTAGAAGCAGTAGGAACAATCGCATGTTGTACATGGAGTAATACCATAACAACAGAGATAATACTTTTAAATTAATTTTAAACAGTAATATTAGTAGTAGCGACAATGGTTGTAGGAGAGGTACCTGTACTAACAATAGAAGTATCAGTAGTTGCTTAAATAGTAACAGTAGTAGTAATAGTAGTTCTAGCACCAGCAGTAGTTGAAGAACTGTAGTAGTAGTAGTAATAGTAGTAGTAGTAGTAGTAATAGTAGTAGTAGTAATAGTAGTAGTAGTAATACCACTGACAGTAGGAACAGTTTTAGAAGTAGTGGTTGTGGCATCATTACTGGTAAGCAACAGGGAGTATTAACAGCATAAATGGTACTAGTGGTACCATGAGTACTCACAGTGGTATGTAATGGTGGAAGTACATTAGGACAAACATAGTTTATATAGTTGCGTAAGCAGTAGAATCCTTGCAGTACTTACAAATACAAGTGGCATTTGCAACAACACAATAATACCACATATACAAGCAGTTTTAAAGTACCCTACTAGTACTACTACTACTACTACTACTACTACTACTATTTCAGTAGCAGCAGTACTAACAGTAGTAGTTGTAGTAGTAAGTATGGTAGCACCAGTAAAAGTATAGGCCAGTTGCAGTAGTACTATAGTAATACGTGTACATGTACTTTGCTACTAGAAGAATTTAGTGGGTTTCACACACTCAGACACAAACACACAACTTGTTACACACCAACGACAGGACCCGCCCATCAGCTGTCAATCATCACACTGAGCCACTCACGCCTCTGTCCTATAAAGTCAATTCAAATTTATTTACAACATAACAGCTGACAAAATGAGAGACGGTGTGCAGTCGGTGAACTGTGTGCATAAACTGATACAGTATGTGTGAATATGTGTGAGTGTGACGGACGAAGGTGTTAATAAATGTGTCGGTGGCGGTGCAGCGCGGCGGCTCGTTCGCGCCCCTCCTCAGATCCAACATGGCAGCTGTGACTCAGGCTGCAGAGGCCGGCTGGAGCAGATTGTCCCTGCCGCCGACCGGTCCTCAATCAGGTCCTCAGATCTGAGATCTGACAGACAGTGATGGATGCTGTCATCAAGTTTTGTACGTGACAGCTAACTACTGCTACTACTAAGAAGCCCATGGTGTGAGGGTGTGAAGAGGACAGGAAGTAATGAAACGTATCCACACACGTTTCCTGCACTTCATGACATCAAATTCAATTTCTAATAAAAGACAATGTTAATTAATCATGAAGGAAAGAAACTCCAAATTTACCTGGAGCTGTCGGGCTGTTAAAAAATATGACTTTTTCTTTCTTGATTGACATTAAATTGATAGTAAAATACAAAATAGGACTTTAAAGAACTCTTTACACACTTTGCAGCATCGCACATAGCATGATGCCAACTGGTTTAACAGGTCCAATGGATGAATGACATCACACATGTCCAACATGCGATGACATTAACGACTCCTCGCCAAGTGTGAAGCCATTCCTCTGAATAAGCATCATCGCTGCTGTCATCTCCACTGTGACTGTCATCGTGTCCGTCATCACCGTCGACATCATCGTCTCAATTTTTTAGTTACTTTGGAGCACAACTTCAGTTCAGTTCAGAACTCCATAGACAATTTGGCAAATTTTTGCAGGGGAGACGCACTGCCGTTATTTAGACTGGAGAAGAAGAGATGACGCAGAAGGAGGAGTGCAATCATAAACTGAACAAGTACTACATGTACTACTACAGTACTACATTTCATGTTAACTACTTCCTGCTAACAAGCTTCGAATAAGTCTGACTGATGGACAGTAAACCAGTCTGAACTGGTATTTGGGATACTGGGCCCTGCTCTGTGACACGTCCTGTGTGACCTCTGTGAGTGTGGAAGTGAGTGTGTATTTCCAGACAGAGCCCAACGTAGTGGGTAAAAGAGAGGTGTGCAAGGACACACACACACACACACACACACACACACACACACACACACACACACACACACACACACACACACACACACACACACACACACACACACACACACACACACACACACACACACACACAGTCTCCAGTGGTCTCTGGTTGTCAGTGTGGATCCATCAGACCAACAGGAGGGAGGCTGTGACCTCCAAACCAACATTCCTCTCTTCTCTTCTTCCTCCTCCCAGCTCCTTGTTTTGTTCCTCTTCCTCCTGTCTTCTTCCTCTTCTTCCTCTCCTGTCCTCTTCCCCTCACATTAATGTCCTCTTCATCACCACTCTTCTTCCCTTTAATCTCTCTTCCGTCTCTCCATATTCTGCTTTGTGTTTTTCCTCCTCGTCTCTATTCATTGCTCTTCTTCCTCCCATGTTTCAGCTCTTATCTCCTCCTCTTCCCTTCCTCTTATTGTCATGTCTTCTTTCCCGACTCGTTTCTTCTCATTTTTCAATCTTCAATAACTGATCCGTCTCCCTCTTTACTCGTCATCTGCTCTGTTGTATCTTTTCTTCTCTTCCTCTCTGACGATTTGTCTCAGCTCTCCCCTCTTCATCTCTCCCTCCTCTTTTTTCAAGAAAAAGCTTCTTATATTGTATTTCTGCTCTAATCTTCTTTCCTTGAACCCTCCTCTGCTTGTTTTTTCAGTAACTAGGTCGAGGTTGTGTTTCTGCTCTCTAGTCTGGACTGACGAGCTCACACACACACACACACACACACACACACACACACACACACACACACACACACACACACACATATAGTATTTCTGGCAGCTCAGCGTGTGATCGTCCCCTGAGATGTCAGAGCTTTTAGGTCAGGCAGATCTGTGAGCTTCAGCAGCTTCCTGGAAAACTGAAAAAAGGAAAACAACCAAAACAGCGGCAGGATGCTGAAAATACTCTGAATTATTCAACATCATCATATCAAAGCCAACACAACAAACAGAGAAACAAACCTGTCAAATGAACACAAACTGCATTAAAGTATTATATACCTGTTGGTCCCATGAAGGCTTCAGTTGTTTGGCTCTGTTCTTTTCTCTTCTACATATTTTGTTTATTTTCGATGTATTTTAAACTCCAGAGAGGATATTTGTTTAGTATAACACTTTGACAGGTTTCTGAACAAAAAATATTAAGGAATTGCCAGGATTTTCTATAAAGCGCAGATCATCATTTCTTAATCCAGATTTTGTTGCTGAAATTCACAGAAAATGACCAAAAACCTTGAACAAGTGGGGAGAAAATGAAATGCTTGATATGCACCACAGTCCTTTCGTGAGTTCCAATACAAACAAAAGTTACCGACTTAACATTAGAAATGAGGACCAACAAAGTTAAAAACAAAACTATAAAACTTAAAGTAATGAACTTCGTAAAGAAAGTTTTCTGCTCCTTCAAAGAGGAGCACAGTTGGTCGCTTTTGCTTCTGGCATCAATATTTGACGACCTCTCCACCCGCCTGGTTCGCCAGGGTCGCCAAAACAAACGCACTGATCCAACCTGTTCCGACATATTGACATGGAGGACCAGGTAACATACACACACATACCGGTGGGGTGTGTGTATGTGTGTGTGTGTGTGTGTGTGTGGGTTAAAGGTCAAACCGTGCGGGTGAAGATGATCAGTGAAGCAATGCATCCTGTCAAACAGAATC
This sequence comes from Embiotoca jacksoni, assembly GCF_022577435.1. Taxonomy (NCBI): domain Eukaryota; kingdom Metazoa; phylum Chordata; class Actinopteri; family Embiotocidae; genus Embiotoca; species Embiotoca jacksoni. Next base: position 4,633,615 of record NW_027185382.1, on the reverse strand, counting down.
ACAGCAGAGAGTAAACAGAGTCCCTTCAGTTGTTTACACGCTGACATGTTTACATTCAGTGTGAACAAACATTATTTGGCCCTTTTGTGACACAAACTGTTTAATGATATTACAGCAGATTATTTTTATCCAGAGAAGGTTGAAACCCGAGTGTGTATTGTGTGTTACGGCTCAGAGTTGGGTGGACGCTGCAGTGAGCTGTCAGTCAAACATGTGATCCACACAGACACTCTGTGGTGGTTTGACCTGAGCTTCACGCTGAGGTCGAAACCTGCAGGGTGAACACCGACACTCAGTAAAGGTCAGGACAGTCGACCACAGAGACCTGCAGCTAAACACACACACACACACACACACACACACACACACACACACACACACACACACACACACACACACACACACACGTGACCTTTTAACTTGATTCATGTCAATTGAGCCAGGTTTTTAGAAGAGGGGCTGAAATCTGGTGAAAGTGTCTTGCTTACCTGACGTATGGATGAAGAACTGAAAATCCACGACAGGTCCCAGGGTTGGACACAAGGACGGACGCAGCAGGAGACACCACAGACTGAAAACTAGGGAGGAGAGACAAAAACATGTATAATCAATGTGATGAGATGAGCAGGTGATGGCAACTGAGGCCGATGAGGAAACTGAAGCAGGTGAAAGGACAGTAAAAGACACGTTAGGAGACATCAGGAGGTAGAAACAGGTAACAAACAAGGAAGGGAGGTGAAACAGGCCGAGGAACCGGAGTAGAGCAGGAGAAGGAGCAGAGCAGGAGAAGGAGCAGGCTGCAGGGCAAGAAGGAGAAGAGGAAGCGGTGAAGCACAAATGAGACAAAAAAGATGGAAGTGACTTTAAAAAGAACAAACAGGAAATATCAAAGTTAAATGAGGAACAGAAAGAAGTTTGAATTGAGGTTTGTTGTTTGTACCTTGAAGAGCAGAGAACTGCAGAACGTAGACGATGGAACCTCGTAGAGACAGGAGACACAAGCTGCAGTCCTCTTCAAGATGTCCACTTCATGATGTCCACTTCATGTTGTCCACTTCATGATGTCCACTTCATGATGTCCTGTTCATGTTTTCTTCCTCATGTTTTCCTCTTCATGTTGTCCTCTTCATATTGTCTTCTTCCTGTAGCAGCAACAAACTACAGTCCTGGAAAAAGTAGGGAGACCTAGTAGTGCAATGAGTTTCAGGACAGCGAGAAACACTGAACGTCTCTGGCCAATGAGTTGCAAGATTGCAACCAGAAAATACAATTTCAGAGCAATAGTTTACAGGACATTGACAAAGGCGGAATATCCAGGCACAACCTCTCAATGCTGTTAGTTGCACTATGGCAATGGGGGAGGAACCCCCTGGGAAAATGAGCTACAGGCCAGAACCAGTAACCAACCTACTGCAGTCCGGCCTTGGTCCTCCATCCAGCACGTTACACTCACCCTCGACTCCAGCCTGGCAATCTGCCCATCCTGCTCCACCTCAATCCTCAGAACAAGGCAAGGTATAACACAAAACAGATACTAAAGGAAAGTAACTTTCAAAATAAAACAGGTGTTGGCCAGGTGTATTATAGTCTAAATGTATTTAATGTCAGCAGATTTCCCCAAAAATGTTTCTGATGTACTTGATTTCTCCTTCAAATGTTATGACACTCTGAATGTGTCACTAATCAGAGCTGTTTCTGAGTGTTGGTGCAGTCTGCTGGGAGTCGGCGCTTAGATCTGTGTTACACCGATGGGAGGTGGAGGTTGCTTCATCCCTAAAAGCCTCCTTGTCTGTCAGTCAGAGATGTTCAGATCTAAAGGTGATAAATTCATGTAAATCAGATGGCTGCGGTCACACCAAGGTCTCGGCTAAAAACAGGAGATCTTTCAAAATCTAAAATTTGTCCTCTCTCCGTATTGAATTCCTGTTTTATTTATTCATGTCTAATTAACTATAAAACACATTGTATGTGTTATTGTGAAGCGCTGCTACAAATAAAGTTCATGTTCATTATTCATCGTCCCCTAACGGAGCTTCTTTGTCAGTGAGCAGGAGTGTGTTTTACCTTGATGCAGGGGGGAGAGCAGAGGAAGTGCAGGGCTACCTGTGTGTTGGGGTGGACGTAATGCACACTGACAGCTCGACGGGTGGAGACGGAGTGTGCAGAGACAGAGAGCGCTGTTTCCTGCTGCAGCTCTGCGTATAGGCGAATAAAAGGAAAAGAAAATAATCAAGATGGACAAAATCAATCTGTCAGCGATCAATCAGGGCTTCGGAGCTTTTAGGGGAAAAGAAGAAACACCAACAGAAAGCGTTTCAGGATATTATGAGTGAAAAATTCAGGGATCTTTTTGAAGACGAAGGTTTCAATTCAAATTTTAAAGATAAAATTATTTTGATTCAAATGTTCTAAATCTGAATGCAGCTTTTTGTTATGTTGTTTATTTTCGGGCGGATGGAAGTCGTTATCATAATGTAGGATACCAAGAGAGCAAAATATTCTGAACATGTTGCAGGTTTGGTGTTAATAAAACAGTTTAGAGAGTCATCCTGAATAGTTTGAAAGCAGGTCAGTAGCTGTGCACTCGGCACACAGAAACAGCACAGTGTCCATATTTTCCATCAGGGAAAAGGCCTGAGTGGTTATAGATGGTCATTAAATATTTCATACCTTTTCTATGCAGCAGGAGAGACGCTCAGACCAGAGAAACTCCTGATCGACATGTTCAATACTGGAACTCAGGACAAATACAGGATGCTGAGGTGCTCTGTGCGCATTTCAGTCTCAATTAGAGACATCTTCAGTACGAAATTATAACAAATTTTGAGATTTTAATATTTAAAAGAAGTCACATTTCAACATGTAGTCAAAGGACTCATTCTCTAATTTCTTCCATTTTTTGTGGTGTTATCTAAGGTGTGCAGTAGTCTAACAGTCCAGATTGTTGCAGCACAGGAACATTATCTTGTTCTTGCTGCTTTCATAGATTTATAGAGAAAAGTGTGAGTCATCTGCCTGGTGGTTTGTAGGAGTTTGTAATGTGATGAATTATCTCAGTGACCAACACAACAACAGCGTATTTGCCCTCAGCTACTGCTTCATGGTCCTCCGTGAGCTTTGAGCTCTCCCAGTGGGTCTGCTGTGGCGGCGGGCTGTATGACGCAGCGGCCCGAGGAAGCTAAAGTGGGACACACAACATCTTGCTTGGATGATTGATCACGTCACAAGCAGGCAAAGTTAACCGGCTGAAGACTGCGGGAGAAGAAAAACTCTCATAAATGATTCCGGGTGGGTCATTAAAGATGTAAAGTCGGCAGCAGACAGCGTTCTGCACTCGGAGAGGAAGCTCCTCGTTCTCCCTTCGTTTGCGTTGTTGCATTAAAAATCATGGCAGTAAGCATGGGAGATTTAGGTTTAATAAAAGCCAGTCTGAGGATGACATTTCAAAGACGGGCTTTTATTTTTCAAAATCTTTCTCTGAATACATTTTGATCTCCAGGATGCAGAAATCTCAAAAGGTGATAAAATGCACAAAGGAATTCAGATGTAGGAGAACAGGAGCACAAACTGTTCAGAACATAAAGAAAAGAAAAATGGATCCTGTTTGACCTCTTTTATTATCAGCCCACATTCTTGAGGGAGGCTTCATTCTTAACAAGGTTCGTCACTGTTGACGGGAGGTGACGGCTGTTTGGGTTACTTTGTAAAAATCCAGGTGATCCAAATGTGCCTTAAGAAGCTTTTTAGAGAAAACACTTAAAGCTCCGGTTCAGTATCTGATGTGTGTGAGTCGGTGCTGTCGGTCCTTTCGGTCTCCAGTGGATCACGTCTGGTATCAGTGTGTTTTGTTTGCTTTCGGCCGGGCGCAAGTTCACACATTTGCTGGTGCAAAAAGCGTAAGAAAGGAGGGGTGGAAATGGAGGAGGGTGCTGTGTGTGCTGGGTTCAGTGACAGAAGCTAAAAGCCTCCTCAGGTTGCCAATGGCGTGCGTCACTTCAGTGTTTAAAGTCTCTGAGCAGTTCGGCTCCCACATGTCACATTTGTGTCCATCAACACACACTTGAAGATGTGTGTTGATTAAGTTTAATCAATTTATTTAGCGCTTCCTCTACTGTCTGCTGCTTCCTGCTTTTATTTTGGTAAGTTATAACTGTTTTTTCATGAATGTATCTTTAGCAGAAATTACCAGACAAATCAACATGGCCAAGTCTTTTAACAGAAATATTAGAATCAGCATAAATGTAAGGAATAAGTAATAAAGACCCGCAGCACCTGAGCTGACCAGATGATCATTCTGAAATGTATTTGACAGGACCTACACGTAGCTTGCAAATCTCAGCATTCAACATACTTTCCTCATAATTTCTTACCTAACTTTCCTTTCCTGACTGTCAGAGGTCAAACCCTTCAGCGGCCTCAGCATTGAGGTTTGGCTGGCTGCTACCTGTACTCTGCCTGGGGGCTGACTGGGGAATGAGGAGCAGCTCGGGGGGCGAGGGGGGGGGTAGGGGTTGAGGAAGTCAGGTGATGGAAGAGGAGGGGGGACTACAGGCTCTGAAAAGACAGGAGACGTCAAAACAAACTGTATTAACACAGAAAAGCGGCAACGATTCAGTGTGATTGCACAAAATCCTTTATTTCCAGGACCCAAGAGCACATTTCAACACACGGCTCAGAGACAAACTGCATTTTTAAAAATATTTTTCACGCACAACTACAACCTTCAGTGAGAAAAGTAGCAAAATAAAGTCTGTGTGCCTTTTAAAAAATTAACCACGACAAAACAGCGTACGAAGAGTTTGGCTTCACTTCAAATCTGTGGACAAAGTGTATTTTAAAGAGAGCAGAAGACTTTTCTTTACATAAAATGTAGTGTTTTGAAATATACTGTATCTCTTCAAATACTGAACATAGTACGTCTTACTGTTATGGCACCGTATCGTTTTGAGCTAAAGTGTCTTCAAACTGGACATAAAGATAAAACACACGACTCTTGGGAACAATATTCATACAACATGGAGTCATAAAATGCTTTTTTTCTACAAGATTACTTTCAGTGCTGGAGAAAAGAGTTTGTAAGAGCAGTTATTTTAAAGTAGTGCTTGCAACAACGCCATTAAAAACACACTATTTACACACACAACCATTCTTTTGTTTTAGTTTGGAAAAACGAGTTATAAATGTTTTTCTTCTTCATACAGCATTTGTTCCCACAACTGTTTTTAAATAATCTGTTTTTCAATAAAAGACAGTTTACAAAAAAAAATGCAAAAACAGTCAACGGAAAATGAACAAGAGGCAAATCTGTAAATGCATTTTGTTGTTGTGACGTTTGTCGCCAGCTAATGCTACCAATATGACTTTGAAGCACCTTTTTGTAGTGAAATAAAAGCTTCATGTTTCCTTTACAGTTTTACACAAGACATTCAACAACGGAGCAACTACAGACACACGTGTGTTCACGTTTCTCATTTGGTTTCTGAGTCGGTGCTAAATGCTAAATGCTGTCTCGTCTGTCGTTGATCTTCCGGCTTCTTCGCGTTTTTGACCAAAATCAGACTGTTTACTGCTTGTTTACGAGCATAAAAGACGACAACTGATTGGGTGTGAAACCACAAACCGTGTGATGGAAACGTATCCATGCGTGTAAATTACTACTTCCGGAGTAAGAAGCTGCACGTGCCCCACCTGCTCCGGTCTACTCTGACAGGACATGAGTCGAGGTTATGATCTGTTTTGTTGTTGTTGAAGTGTCTGACATCAAACAGAACCAACAGAGATACAGAACAGTATTCAGGAGCAGCGTGTATGGTCTGTCACAGTGTCTCTTTTATGATACCACAACCCAACAGGGACATTTCTCGACTTTAACATTAAGAAGAAAATCTGAGCAGGGTGTAGTTTGAGTCGCAAGCTCATTCTGATGATAAATGAGCACCAGAATTTCAAACATAAACATCACTATTAAAAATATGGGAACTGAAAAGTTTGTCAATCCGACAGGTTGGATTTTCTGGCTCTGATGCATTACTGCCAAATATGAACGTAAAAAAAGGATTCCAACTCCTGTTCCCCACATTTGATTATCATCTCAATAATAATCTACTTTGTTATGACAGGAAAACAAAATAACTTTTATGCACTTCCTCTTCTGCCTTCAGTTGTAATCAATTATTTACAATTAGGTCCTTAATGGATGACTGTGCGCGTGTCAGTGCATTCAGTGTTTCCCGCACGACACGGCTGCAGGTTGGAGGAAGTGGGAGTCTGACAGGCCGAGGCCGCAGAGACAAAGGCATTAACGGGAGATTTTCACTGTCTCCGGTCAGGAAACAAAAATGCTTTCTGATGTTTGATTTCAGTGCCACTGACAAACGAATCAGATCCTTTTCATGATTACGTCTGTAACGTACATGTAAGTGCACAACATCGTTGTAAACCTCAAACGGGCTAAAATGCAGCATTAGGATAAACGTTGGGATGCCACTGCCACAGAGGCAACGTGGTTTGTCTGTGGTGGCAGCTATAAATAAAAAGCTCTCAACAGCTCATCCTTTTTTTCCCACCTCTTTAAATCTCATTTCAACAACATTTACGGTAAGAATGAAATGCTTTTCTGTCGACATGTAAGAACCGGGACGGATCTATGAAGCCTACATCTGTGACAAACAAGCACGGATGGTGAAATAATCTGTTGGTGTCTCGTAGCTGTTAGTATAAAATATTCCTCTCATTTACATACGGAGCATGTTCAGCCCGTTCTTACACTTCTGTAACAGTTCTTCTCGTTTGTGAGTGTTTTTATTTTTCCCTTTTGAATACTGCAGAGTGTAGAGACAGTTTAAATCTCCAACTGTGGTTTTACACGTTTCAAATCTTTACTTGTGATTTGACTGAAGACCATTTTTCAAAGCGCTGCACACCATGAATTTGAAGGTAAAATATTTCAGACTTTCCAGGCAGCTGTTGGTTCAGTTAACTCTGTTAAAATACTACCAGTCTGTCTACATGACGACAATCAAATATAAATCAACTACTTGCTTTCTGTGGTAAATAAACTGTCAAACAAGATATAAAGGCTTTTTACATCTCTGAAACTTTAAGATAATTTCAGCCTGGATCCAACTTCAACCATCAGCCGTTTGCAAAGTAGGAAATGGATCGTAAATTGATCAGTGCAGGGAAAAAAAACGGTCAGCAGTCATGTGAAGGATGCTCATTATGAAAGTGAGTCCCACTTTATTTAAATATTCCAATTTTCTGTCTCATTTTATGGCACTAAAACTTTACATGATTTACAAACCATGATTCTGTGGACGTTTTGTCACCAGTTATTTTGAGCGTCAACGAGATAAAACGGTAGCGGTTGTTGTTGACTGTAACGGCGTCTCTTGAGGACATCATTTACGTGTATATACAGATTAGGAAGTGGTGAGTTTTGGCTTGAGAGCAACAATCCAAGTCAGCAAACTGGAAACACCTGACTGATGGTAAAGAGCACAAACTTCATCCAGACATGGAAACTTTCAGTGAGAGCACTACTGGTAACGCACAGCGGGGCGTAAAAAAACACTCCTCCTCCCGATTCTTTCTTTAGCAGGCTGTTCTTTAGGTCACTTGTGTGACTCTGGTTTTCTGAGTGGCACAGGTAGACGTCTGACCAAGTGGCGAGACGTCAAAACAAAAGCTATAAAAGAGAACCAGATCTAAACAGTGTAAATTTCTTTTTCAACCCTCCAATAAATCCATACAAAATGCTGTTGTCACATCCAGAGAAAGTTTCCTTTTTTCACTCCTATTTCCATCTGTACCTTCTCACAACCTCCTCTGACACTCGGCCTTCGTCCCCCTCAGAGGAAAAATCCAGATTTCTGGGGGTCCTGTAGGTTGGGGAGTCCGTCGGGGCAGGAGGCGGGGATGTTGCCCGTCGCCACGCCGTTTCCGTTGGGCATCAGACACGTTCTGACGTACGCTGCGTTGGCAGCACTGAGGAGGCAACCGTTCTCCAGCTGAGAGACAAAACAATGTAAACACAACACTATTGTCATTTTATTTAATCTTTTCCACATATTTATCACAATTTCTGCTCTTGAGGAAGAAATAAAATCCAGATGTGTTTTTATTTTTAATTCACAGATTGTAAAAAGTCAGTCCTGAAGTTCTTTGACAGCTCTGGAGTCACCGTTGACCTTAATCACACGAAGCAGGTGGGGTCGGGTCATAAGCACTGAGCAGCAGATGTTTAGTGGGCCGAGCGCTTGTGCTGAGAGACACCATGACAGAAGGAGGAAGACAAGAGTGTTGCTGACTGTAATCCCCTTCAGTCACTCTAAACAGATTAGGTCGTTTGTCATCTAGATAGCGCTGAAGTAGTACAAGATGCAGTCTACAAGAAGCCCTGAAATTTTAGCATTATATATATATCGTGTTCTTTGCAGACAGCTCAGTCTTACTTGGACTCACATACAGAGACGTAATAAATGGAGCTACAGTAGAAGCCTTTGCTTGTATCCGAGCAGAGAGCCGTGTCTCGCTGCTTCGCCTGCCTCCCCCTCCGCCCTGTGTTCACAGCATTAGGTAATGATGACAGTCAAATTGTAGGTCAGCCCCGCTCATGCTTGACTGGCTGGCCTGCCAGTATTTTTCTTTCAGCAACAGCCACTGACCCTGAAGAATAACAGTGGAGGCTGAATGGGGTGGATATGAATGGATGCCTGCTGGGGTCGTCCATTTCCGGGGCCGACCGCGGCCCGTCCCGACCTTATTCTATTCATTATTGTACTCTTTCTCACTACTGCTGCTTTACTGCTCTGTCCTCTCTCTGGCCTATTCTCACAGATTTCATTATATTTCTTTTGTTGTCTGTTTGTTGAGCTTGTTTTTCACTCTAAACAATCCAGTCCAGTGATGAAAGAGAAACTGGGAGGCCCAGCTGATCTCTGAAAACTATTGGACATATTTCAATAATACAGTATGTCATAACATTGTTATAAACATGCTGCAGCAGGTTTTTTTCATCACACAAGCTTCATGCTGTTTCTCTCCTGCTTGTTTAACCGACAGCATGATAGTCTTCTCTTTGTATATCTGCAGACTTGCTTCTGTTGGAGCTGCTGAGACATTCCTGGTTTAAACTCTGCTTCAGACTCAAATTTGGCAGCATTAATTGGCCAACTCTCATTACCTGGTTATGTTTTACGATGGGGATTTCTCCAGACCTCTAACTACTCGCGTCTTTGTAGTCAGGCTGATTTGCCTTTTTGAGGAGGACATTTCCCAGCCTTCGCTGCTCTGTCATTACTGGAAAAGGTTTCAGTTGGACTTAAGACAAATTCCTGCTTTTCCTGAACATTATAGAGTCTCATTAAGAAAGCCAAATAATGTTATTATGAGGTGAGTTTAAGCTCCAGCTGTCCCAGAAAACCCCTACAGCTACTTTTGTACAGTGGCTTATAAAGCACACATTATTTTTTTAGTATCAACTAGTATAGGTCACATTTTATTAGGGATAAAACTGACATACTTTTCATTTTCACATATCTGTATATTATTTTCAAAAAAATCCACTCAAGACAATAAGGTTATTTCATGCATGCAAAAACCTTCAGCACAAATCTAACAAGCCTCCTGTGGAACTGTAAAAACCCATTAACTTCTACTGACTCTATTCGACTCTATTGCTCAGGCTGTGCTGCTCTGACCCATCTCTCCCTTGTCTTATTTACATGGCATGTCTGGTCGCATCATCACAGTTTACACGGAGCTCCATGAAAGCCCGGGGCCTTTGTGTGCTGACTCGGAAAAAAATCTATTTCCATGACAGTGAAAGAGAACAGCACAGGGTTGAAGGGTTGGGGTTGTAGATCCTGCAGCCCTTGGTTTGTTGATGTTCACTGATATATTTTAGGGCAACAGAGACTTCAGGCCTCGTCAGTGTGCTGGAGTCTATATTGTGGCTCCCAAACCAAACAGTTCTGAGGAGAACTGGCAGCTGTAGTCGTTTTGAGATGGTGAGAATAAAGAGAGAAAGACAGAGGAGTCCTGACACGGGACAGAAGGTCTTAGAGGGATTAATTTCCAGGATGACTCTTGAGGGAGGGGAAAACATTACGCACATGCCCACAGCGATGGAGCACCAGCCTTGTTTTCAGGGAACTAGTACGGTAAGGTGATTATAAATGTGTTTAATGAAATCAAACTGAATTAAAATAGTAATAGCTGGAAAATACTCACTGCCATGTTGCCAAAAGTTGTTTTCCAACCTCTGGACTACATTCAATCATAACGGCCACATGATAACTAGCTATTCGTGTCTCTTACCTTACTGTGAGTGGAGTCTTGTGTGGTGTTGAACACGCTGTAGGCCTCTAAGGATGGCAGGCTGTGCTGCGGCTGCGACAGAGCCAGTAGCTGCTCTAACTCCAGTGCAGAGTTCTGGGTGGGACACAAACAGGATGCTGGAACCGGAGTCTGCTGCAGCTGCTGCTGGTGTTTCTGGTGAGCCTGCAGCTGGTGGGGCCGCGCGGTGGCCACCGAACTCTGGTAGTGACAAACGTCCTGCCTATTCAAGCCGTTCAGTACTGCGCCGTCTGCGTGGGGAGTGTTAGGGAGACTGTAGTCTGTGTGGTCCACTGCCACGTTTGGCGGAAAGGCTGCATGTCCATTTGGGATGTAAGATCTGTTTGTCGTCGGTCGAATCTGATTGTGGAAGCCCGGCAACAAAGTGCTCCCGCTGCTTACCTGCTGATGGGGCTGGAGGTGGACAGAGTGTGGGTCCTGCTGGAGCTGCCATTGTTGACTTGAATCCAGAAGAGAGTTATTAAAGTGTTTGTGCTCACCGTTCAGCTGTGTGGCTTTCAGTGCAGTACGTGGGTGGTGATAGGTGTGGGGGCTGGGATGCTGGTGGTTCTCCGTCGTTACCACCCAGTCACTGTTGGGACTCCCTGTCAGGTTGTTAGTGTTCACTGTTCCCGGATGGGAGGCAGACTGAATATGTCCTATTGGAGCTTTTAGCAGCTCACCTGAGCTGATGTGTTGCTGCATCTGTTGCGACAGCTGGACGATGGGCTGCCTGCTGCTGGGAAGAGTTGGAGGGACAGCAGGCGTCAAACATGCCTGCTGGAAGACACTTTGGGAGGAGTCTGGGTTTGATGGATGGCTCGAAGATCCATACCCACCTCTGTCCTGTTGTCCCTTTGCCTCTGCCCCGCTATCCAGAGAGTCCTGGATGTAGGAAAGGATTTCGTTGTTGGTAAGAAGGTCACTGAGTGTGGGGATGTGGTTGGGGTCCAGCTCCACCTGGATCATCCTCTCATCCAGAAGCAGCAGCTCCAGATCCTCAGCGTTCAGGCCCAGATTCTCCAAAGCGCTGAAGAGCTCACTGTTGGAGCATGTTTCCTCTCCGTCCAGAGACAGAGAGTCCAGGGTAGCCAGAAGAGGGTCAAAACCGGTCGTTTTGCCGTTGCATCTCCCCGCCTCACCGTTAGACACAATGTGCCAAGTGTCACCACTTAGCAAGCCATCAAAACCATCTGTCTTGCTTTGTTGCTCGCCAGGAATGCTGCTGTGGTAGGAAATCTTGGGCTCTGTGTCCGGCTGGCAGACATACACGGACTCATCCTGGCTCATCAACACTCCCAGCAGGGATTTGGGGTCCAGGTCATCTGCAGAGCTCTTGTTCACTTTGCTTTTCTTAGACTTGCTGCCTTTGGCTTTGCCTTGGAAGGAATCAGGGAAGCCATGTAGTGGAAAACCGGTCTGGTAGAGAAGAGCCTCTCCGGTGGCAAAGGTAAAGGGAAGGTGCATAGATCGCTTCCTCAGGTGTTCCCCTCCTTCCTCATCCCTGTGGATAAAGCTATTACTGAGAGGAAATTAACAGATAAATAATGTAAAACACAAAAAACGACGCTGGAATGAACAGACACTTACGCTAGAGGCCTCTGGGTTGCGATGATATAGTCCGGCTTGCTATTCTTGTAGACGAGCCGGGCGTTGGCCTGGACCCACTTCCACCGGTTGTCCTTCGTGAGCAGCCTGAAGACGGTGAGTCCACTCTCGCCCGTCTTTATCACTGGAATCACATCACACGACACGTTGGAGGTTCCGTGTCACTGCTGCTTACGTTCTGAACGCCCCGCAGTGCGCACACACTCACACTGCATTTGCTCACCCGGGCGTACCGCTCAGATGGAGGCTACATGCACATGTTACAAGTCCTGTTTGCACACATTTATGCAGCACAACACACGCATCATCAAAACCTCATCTCCCATAACCCCTGATCTCCACGGCTCAGTGTTGTGTGTTTAATTGTGGCGCAGGTTGTGTTTTTGTGCTGTCTCGTTTCTAAACAAACTTCACTGAGGCAGCTGTACAAAGACGGTGCATCATAATGTAACAGCATTTGGAGAAACAAACAATCAGTACCGTCCTCTTTGAATCTAAAATAATGTGATTAGTCTTCCTGTCTATGGAAAATGTTAAAGTATTTACGACTGTATAACAGGAACATTGTGTCTATGTTCACCCCCGGAATTGTTTTTCTATCTTCAGACAGTTTCAGAGTCTCCTCTGTATATTTTTAGCGGTAAAAGTTGCTGACCTTTAGAGCAAACTACAATATTTATGCCTGTGGACAAACTCTTTCCTTTTCTTGAGGGAGAACAACAGTGTATCTCAGAGACTCTGACCTATAAAGTTACTTAAAAGCTGTATCACTCTTTTTTTTGTTTCATTATATTTGTAAATATTTAAACATATTTTAAAATTGGACTATACATTACTTCTATCGATCTTCAATAGAGATCTCCGCTTATTCCAGAGATGCAAGTTTCTGCTTTGTACAGCTTCTTCTATTATCAATCCAAGATATAATATGTTACTCAATCTCACAACCTGAAATGTTTTCACGGTATCACTTTCAACAGAACCAAGACTTCAGTTATCTGTACTGATCTGTGTCATTGTTTTGATGAGATTTTTGCTCATAATCTGGGGGATTACAGGAGTAAATGTCTGTTATTTGCCGACTGGGTCTCTCATCTGTCCTGACTGCAAATAAACCCGAGCTGGAGGGAATCTGCACCTCAGTCTGAACACATTACTGTAAGTGATCTCACCAACATACTCAACACGAGTTTCTAGATGTATTACGTTTGAGTCAGCACACAGCACTTTAGAGTCTGTTTCAAACATCTTGGTTTTTGTTAATTCTGTTTAAATAATAAATAAATCATCTGTAATTGTCCCTCCTTCAAATAAAGAAATAGGAAAGTGTTCATGAATCCAAAGAGGAAACTCATACTTCACATCATGTCTGCAAAATTCTCATTATGACTGAATTTCTCATTGCTATTATTGAAATTACATCTAGGTCTGATGTACACGGAGATCTTTATGTGTGTCTGTGTTTTATGGAAACCTGGCTTCCCATCTGTGTGTGCATCAGAGCATGCTAAACATGTACGTATCCCTGTATTATATTTCCAAATGCATATGCATGTATTTCCGTTTCTGTATGCATGACTACATGCGCGCAGAATGTGTGTGTTTGTGTGTGAGCGTCTCTGATAGCGGTGATGCGGTGTTGGGGGAGCCATGGTAACGACTAACCGGGTCATCCGGTACACGAGCTAAGTAGGACACTTGACTCTCGCTCTGAGATTTCCTCCATCAACAACAGACACACAGAGCGTGCGTTTGTCTGTTTGTTGCATGTGTTACAGATCTAATATGGAAACATTAGACAGGGGTCAACACACTTCTACTCAGATTATAGACTGATCTCGGATCAGAGTTTTAAGCTGGAAACGTCCCGACTTGTGATATTAAAATAACCATTAATATGTCCAGTCTAATTAACATCACTGTTTTCAGGCCTGGAAGTTCCTAAAATAGATTTTTCAGTAATGGTCAGATGGTTCATGTGTCAAACTTCTTCCTCTGAACATGCTAGTTGGGCCTGGAATTACAAATACATGTTGGATGTTATGGGTTTGGAAAATAATAACGAGAACAGGACCTTCCTCTAAATACAAGTTTCCTCGACAAACTTTTTTTTTTTTTTTTTTTAATTTGTAAAGTCTTTTGTGTTGAACTAAGTAAAAATAAGGTAAATAATTGTGCAAATATACAAAAATAATTTATATGCAAAATGCTGTATATGAATGTATATTAAGAAGGAAAGACAACAACTTCATTACAGCAACTGAAGGTTTAGGGCACCTTCGAGAGACTTGACTTTTTCAGTTTCCCCCACAAACACCTGTTTTCACTGCAGTCGTTGCAGCCATTTGCATCAGTAACCTTTCAGCGTCACTCATGCTTCATGAGGTGGATCGTGTAGTAAAGCGTGCAAAAGGAGAGCAGCTGTGACTTACTTCGGACGTGATTTTCGGCGCAGTAGAGCATATCAGCAGCGTGGATGAACTGGTATCCCGAACCTCGGACTCTAAGCTCCGCCTCGGTGTAGCCCAGAACTATTTTACCCCTGAGAATCCAGGAAAAGCAGAGGACACGCAACAATTTCAAACGTATTAATTAAAAATTTAGTAAACGTAATCGCAGAATGGCATTTCGGGTTTTGCCGTGACGTACTTCGCGTCACAGGCCATAGGTGTGAAGTCGAGCTTGTGTTTGGTCCTGAAGATCATGTTCCTTGTCCTGATTTCGAGGATGGCTGGAGGCTGGAGGGGTGTGGCGATGGCGAACAGGGCAAGCTGAGGCGGGGTACTGCCCTCGCTGTCACACTGCTGACGGCTCTGACCGTGGAGGAACTTGAGCCTTCCCTGGATGTTTAACGCCTGAAAGCATTTCATTTCATTAAATTATTGTCACTGAGTAAAATTTAACCAAATGACAAAAGAAAAAGCTTTGAGTCATTTAAAAAAAAAAAAAAAAAAAAAAAATCCAGTTCAGCTGCCTGTGATTCTTCTTCTGTCCCTCTGAGACTTCAGCCATCAAGCTTCCACAGCAGGCATGTAAGTGCTGTTTCTTTTCTCCCTGTCGAGAACCATCAGCCCTATTTATCCTGCTGGGTCATGTAGGGAGCAAAACCACTTCAGAATACACTGCAAACACATTGAATGCACTCGTGTCTCTGACTGAAAACCCCGCAGTTTACTCTGCTCACATGACTCTGTACAGTATTTAAGTAACTGGCACTGGGACGTCTGCATATCATCATTTAGTCTCTCCATCAGCAGAAAAGCGTGACCTAAAAACTGGTCAACATAGAAAAAGTGCCAGGAGACATTTTCATGGATGACTCATTCCGGTATTTAATTAGCTGAGTTTAAAATAATCTTTAATTGGCTTCATATTTCTGGATAAACAAGATTAAAGAAACAAGAGCTTCAGTTTTTTGGTGTGAACATGGAGCAGCATGTTGATGATATTAGCTTTAACAGGTTATGTTTTATTCATCTTTATTGTTCATATCTACAGTAACTGTGTCGTACAGTGAAAACTCTTCTGTGGATATAACATCAACTTTAAGGAGACCTTCTCAGAGGAGATTTTCTCACAAACACCAAGTGAACTTTCAAGTTTTGGATCACCTACCACCAGCAGCCCACAGGGAGTTTTTACAGCCTCAGAAAAACCTGAAAGCACTTTCTCCCGTCTTCTGTCCTTCTCTCACCCTATGGCATCTCGTGTGAAGACCCCCCCCCCCTCAACCCCCTTCACTGTTAGCTCTGGTTAATTGACCTTGGTGGGTTTAAGAGCCTGCAGCCGTGATGTCAGGAATCTAGCTCTGAATAGCAGGAGGGATTACGAAAAACAAAGCCAAAGCGACCGGTAGACAGAAACAGAAACCTGGCTTACAACTCACGCAAACGCTCTGGGAGGGAGGACAGAGAGATGCGGGTTCAAACCCCCGCCAGAGTCCTGCTGGATTGACCAAGAGAAAGAAAGTGAAACCCCTATCAGCTGAAGGCCTCCGTTTCTCATCTCTCACAAAGGAGCAACCGTAACCCCTTTATCATCCCTCACCTGTTGTCTTTTTAATTAGAGTCAGAAAAGAGACAGTCAAGTTATGTAGGGAATGACATGAAGTTCAGGTCGAACCAGGAACTCACTGCTTTCCCATGTGGTCTGCCCCCTGACCACCCAGCTATCGGGACCTGTTATTGATTACTGTGATCTTAAAGGCCCTGAAAATTAATTTTCTGAATTAGCTTTTTACTCTAAGTATTGGCATCCTTAATGAATGATATATTTTCTGCACATGAAGTGGGCGGGGCTTGGTTGGAAACATGCCCTGTGTTGCGAAATCCATACTACCATACCAAAAGATTCGGTACGTCTCAATTCATTGTATGTTAAATGCAGTATACCAGAATTGCCAGGATGTCGCATGCGGCTTTGAGGAAGTTTTAAGTTACTGCTGTTTGATTTTTAGACTTCAATTAAAACCAATTGGCTGCCTGAAAGAAGGAAATCAGTCCTGAAGCTAAAGTATGCAGTGTAGCAGAACATGGCTGGTAAAGCTAAGGTTGCATTTAACTACTTTTTACACTATTGATTATCCATTATTCTTATCATGAATTAGCATTTTATACTTACAAAGACATAAAACAGAGAAAAGTATCCTCATATTTGTTAAACTGAAAACAGCAAATCAGGTATTTGCAGCACCCTGGGTGTGATATTGTGCCTTGCTCATGGGGGACCCTTCCCTAGTTTTCCCAACAGCGTCTGTGCTGCCTCTCTATTGTGTTTTTCTCCGTATGCAACACATTGTCTTAGTTCAGATAGCAGTGGCCGGTCTGGAGCAAACAACCCTGACTAAGCAAGTTCTCCCTGTGCTCTCATCTCCTCTGAGTAGTGGGAGGATTAAGGCCCTTTTCCCCACGACCCCGAGGTTCTCTTAAGGCGGATTATGGGAGTAAATGGTGGCTTCTGATGGCTGAGGAACTGAAGTGGCACGCCATATCGCTGGGAGCACAAACAGGCCTCAACACACTACGGGCCACAAACATGAATCCAAAGAACAAAGGTTAATTTACGGTATCTTTCTTAGTTCAAAGCCACCTTCCTCTTTTTTGGAATCAGGTTTCAGTCTTACCAGGAAGCCGGAGGAATTGTCCAGCAAACAGCGGAAGCGGCAGACGAAGCTTCGCTCCAGAAAGGATGAGTTCTCAGGTGGAAGCTGCTCTGGGTTATAGGTCACCAGACAGGAAGAGGTCGACACCAAACCCCCATCTGAGGACATTAAACAAATTTCCTAAATATTTTAACTATGATTTAAATTTAAAAAAAAAACTTCACATCAGAAGATGGCTTGACCTAGTTCTGTTGCTTGTGTGTGTATTTATTTGTATGTGTGTGTGTGTGTGTGTGACCTCGGAGCAGCTGATCCTTACTTAATTCAAAATGACAGGTGTGTAAATGTGTGTACAGTTTGTACAGTAAGAGCATGTGTGTGCAGGTGAAAGCTGATGTGTCCTCTGCTGGGTTATTTTTCCGTATGTACACTCTGTTTGGCAAAGTGTGTGTGTATGTGTGGACTATAAAATGTAGACCACATCTCAGGAGGCTTTCATCAAAGGTCACCTCTCTCCGACCTCACAATCACAAAGGGGAAAGAAATGTCTGCGGCTTTTTAGCGATCCGTTTCCAGAACTCTGCTGGATCTGATGTTCGGTTTGGATCCTGAGTTTCTGTCAGTTTTCACAGAAATAAGACACTGAAGCATCTGCATGCTTGATAATTATAACATATTTTGCTGCCACCAGGAGCTCCACAGATCTTATAACATTTACACACAATGTACAGTGCTTATTACATGCCTATTGTGTGCCAGCTTAGGTTGTGATGACACTGGAATTGCTTTCACACACACACACACACACACACACACACACACACACACACACACACACACACACACACACACACACACACACACACACACACACACACTCCTGCCCTGTAACTCTAGATTTTACCTGGAGGAGGAGCTGTACGTGAGCACACAGATGTCCCAATCAAATGGCCAGACATTAAGAGGACTTTATGGGTTTTAAAGTCAGTGTAAAGTCCGATTAAGCTTGTGTGTGATTAGAGAAGGTCCCGGGGAAATGTGCCTAAAGCAGTAATATATCACCAACCTGGTACACCTGGCTCCTGGGAGCTCAGCAATGTTCAGGCCTGCCTTTGACAGGTTTTTCTAACTTTTTTAGAGAATCGTGACATTTAATTTCTGTACAATAACTCACCTCTGGCAAAATCCATCACACAACAATAACACTGTTGTCTGTGTTTCTTGGTTGTTTGTATATAATATATATAGATATATATACTGTACTGTATATACTGTGCATTTTATATTTTTTACTGCTATTTACTGCTATTTTATTGCTTTTCTATTATTCTATTATTATCTTATTGCTTCCTGTATGCTGCTGTAGCGAAAAAATTTCCCCTCGGGGATTAATAAAGTAAGTAACTACCTAACCTAACCTAACCTAACCTAATTTAGATTCTCCTGCGCAAGCACATCACAGACTTGGCATTAAAATAGTGACAGACCTGAGGAATCTGTGTGAGGTCCTGGGCTGACAGGTGGGTTGAGGGCCCAGTGCAGGTTGCTCCTGAACTCCTGCTGGTCTTCCGTGTGGATCAGTTCAAACACACTCTGGTGCATCACGTCAGTCTGCCAGGAAAACATTACAGGGTTCAGCACAACAGCATTAACTGCAAATACGAAATTCAGGTGTCATTCATTAAAAATACACAGTACATGAGAAACATGGTAAATTCAGAAAAAAAAAGAGTTGTAGAGTTCAAATGGAAAACATTTTAGCTCTGATTAAATTTTGTTATATTACTGCAGACTGGATATGAGACAACATGTCAGCAGGTAGCCTGAGGGGTGCGTTTCATTCCGTTTTCCTTGAAGTAGAGCCAAAAGAAATCAACTGTCACTGAACGTTTAATTCAAATAGCTGAAATTGAGCCAAGGACCTGCTGTGACTGTGATATCTGTCGTCCAGACCCAGCATGACCTGGCTTTGGACCAGAGTGGAACCACCCTCCCTGTGTGGGAGGGTCAAATCAGGGTCACCAAGAAGGAATTTTGATAGGTAGAAGTGTTGGGTGAAATGCTTTTCAAACTGTATCTGGGCTTCATGCACTCTGGCTGTTCAATCTGTTCATGTTCAACTGTTGTTTGGGTCTGTAGTGAAGGGGCGTCACCAGTTACACACTGTAAAAAACTGTACTTTTATCAGTACAGTATCAGACAAACTTTGTGCTCAATACCGTTCTCTGTGACACAGAGTTAGACCCTCACAGGCAAGAAGAAATAATCATGTCATGATATTCAGACCAAAGATTGGTGATAAGATCAGTGATCTTTATCTATTTGTTCCTCAGTTGTGCTCTATTGTGTGTCATTTGGGTGGTGCCTCCTTCGGGTTCCCTGGGCATCACACCACACCAGCTTGTTTCCAAACACCACACATGAGCAGAAATGCAAGGTTCCTCATAGATTTGGTTTTGTTTGGTAGACCGGAGGTGACGGGCCTCAGGTGGACGGGGAAATGAGGGGTGAAAGGTGATGTTCACACCTTGATCCAGCCACAAAAGCGTGTGTATGGGAGGCAGAATGAGATGTGTTTGAGTACAGTATGTTCATATCCAGGGTGTCAGTGTTAATGTTTGTGTATGTGAGGGTGTGAGAAAGACCGACAAACACACTTTGGATAATTTGGTAAACACATTCTCCAAAATAAGAAGCAGATTGGCTTAAACCACTCGCTGCACATGTACTTTTCAATTCAATCCTCTGGGCACTGAGGGTGATGCGTTCACTTGCTGCTTCCTGAGTCTGCTTGTTGTGAACTCCACCCCTCTGCCTCTCAACATGCACCTATGCAGCCTAGAAGATAAGACCTCCCCCATTTTAGTTTAACATGAACAAATTACAAGCTTAACATTCACTTTCAGTACTTTCAAAATCTGACTTTGGAGTCCGGTACACACTGTGGAGAATATTCTTTCAGGTGCTGCACTTAAAGCTCCCATGCACAAGGATTTGCAGACAGAGCATGTTGGTTGGCTCACTTTGCATCATCAGGTCTGAACCCAAAATATTCCCATACTTAAGTACAAGGACAGGGATCAATGTCTGTCTTCATCTACCTATAATTTCTTGTGTTTCGGGGTCATTTTTTTTTTTTTTTTTATAGATTCCTAAATCCTATTTGTAGACGTAATGAAATATACAGCAGCTTTGTTTTATTCTCACCAAGATAAAAGAGGCCAAAGTCAAGGTGCACACGCTGAGAGATTCAATACCTGATGGAAGCCGAGGTAATCCTGAATGGTGTGAGAGCAGAAGAAGACGATTCCCTCAGCTGTCACCACCAGGATGAAGCCATTGAGCGCCTGCAGAGAGGAGACATGGATTATTATATAATGCAGGCAGAGAAGCAGGTACCTTCACACAAGGAAAACCTGATGTTCGATAAAACAAAGACAGATTGAAGATATTCTGTGTATATTCGTGCACGTGTCAACATGTCAGCACAGCAAATATATCAGCATGTTGACTTAAAACAAAAACAAATGTCAGCTAAAACTAAATATTACACTTATGTGGAATAATCTCATCTTAAAACCTGTCAGATAGATATGTCATAAATTGTGTGTTTTCATTGTGTTGCAGGTTTTGGACTAAGCTGTATGAGACCTCATTCCCGATAGTTTTATTGGGTTCGTATCAAATTCCAGTGAGAACAAACGCTTTCAAATTCTAAGGAGGAAAAATGGGGCAGGAGAGAAGAGAAGTGAGGATACAAGACAAAGATAACTAAAACCCAGGGATGAGACTTCTCCCCCGGGCGGAGGGAGGGAGATCTAGATGAGAGGCTGGAGTCGAGTGGACGTCAGTTCAAAGAGAAGTCATGTCGATGAGGAGGAGGAGGAGGGAAGAGAAGGAGGTCACTACTGGATGACTAACACCTCCATCATCGCTCCTCCTCTCCCTCTTCGTCTTCCTCGAGCCTCGGGGCACTAAGAGGAGGTGATGACACTATGTCCCGGTGCTGCAAAGAGTCACAACGGCATCCTGCCAGGACTCGCCTCCACCTCACTGATGAGGATGATGATGATGATGTTTACGAGCTCGGTAAACATGCAGTCTTTATCTGAACAGACACGTGCACTAATACACTCCTCCTCATTTCCACATGGAGGCTCAGACAGTTTTCTGATATTCGTATCGTTGCCGTTGGGTCAAAACTTAACATCTCCTTTTGAAACCTCTTTCAAAATCCATTACATGATGTCAAAAATGCATTAGCATCGGGCCTAAAACACAACAGTTTCTCTTAGCAGCTGAATAATTCACGTTTGGGAGGGAGGAGGGTCTCACTCGTTAATGGAGCAAGAAAAAAAATACAAATTCTGATTTTTTTTTTTAAATAAAGCTCTTAGAAACTAAATTACTATACTAATATTACTGTACTACTTCATCCTGATTGGCTGAAGGCTGCTCATTATTTACAGTAGCTGCCTTTATACTGTACCACATTAATATACACAGATGGATCCATGATCTGTCCTGCAAATAAGCTGTGGTTTCTATGTAAAGAGTTTGATGTTCAAAAATAAGAATGTAAACTAGAGTCTCCCTGCTGGAAACCTTATTGGCAGAAAAGTGACATCACATATAAACAACATATAGTGTGGGTAGGTGGCCCCGTCATTTAGTACTGAATCATCAGAGATTTTATTTTTGTTAATGGGTTAAAATCCAGATGTGAAACCAATAAACAGAATCGAAGGTTCATCGATCACCAGATTCAGGTTTGACCTTTAAAAATTGGTCAGAAGGTTCAAGCTGCAGTGTGTCTGACACACACACACACACACACACACACACACACACACACACACACACACACACATAGACTGGAGTGGAATACATGCACTGTGTGTAAATATTTACTGTAGATCCATCTGTCTGCAGAAAACACATCCCTCTCCCTCCCTCTCGTGTTTGGTCAACCTCTCTCTCCTGAGATTGTGTGTGTTAGAGAGACCGCGGTGGTGTTTGTTGTCTCTGTCAGTATGTTCCCCGACAACCCAATGAAAGCAAATACTGCCAACAAAACACAGGAAAACTCTCTTTGTCTCTGTTCCTGCCTCAGCGTTTATCATCTTGTGTCATGACTGTTTCCAAAAGGTTGTCGAGTTTCTGTTTGACACAGAAACATTGTCATCAAGCGCTTACAAATAAATTTGACTTGAATCCCTCTTTATCTCAGTTCCTACAAATATATACACACACACTCAGTGAGGGGTGTGTTTAAGATCTGGTGATATACTGTGAAACATCCAAGAATACTTTAAATGCTTTTAGTTTATTTCCACCAACACACATGGTCCATCCAAACCCCCTCGCTTCAATAATAGATGTGTTCACCGGCTCTGTATAATTCATGGGCCGGTGTCTGTCCTGGGCCAGAGCAGCTGAAGGCAGGAAGCCGCGGCCTTTCTTACTGCTTACTGATTTCCACGTCTGGGATCAATACAAGTAGAAAAAATCTGCTTCCTTCTCTCCATCTCTGTATTCAACATCTGTATAATAAATAGGTGAGCTGCAGTTTCAGGCTGGTTTTAATGATGAAGACACCTGAGTGTCTCTAACATATACAGTTCATAGCTGCATCACACATACTAAAGGAGCAGAGAAACAAACAGGTTTTTTACTTTAATTATTCCTCAAAATTTTGCACTTTTCATGACTTAAAACCTCTTAAAACCTGCAATAACATTTATTTTTTTGGCCACCTGGATGCAGCAGAAACAACGAGTGAAGTAAATATGATGAGCAGTGACATAAGAAGGAATAAAACAGGATGTCAGCAGGTAGAGTTTGTTGTTGGCCCGAGCTGTCTGTTTCTCACTGACCTGCAGCAGCAGCTCCCCCTCAGGTATTCGGCCATCTGTAGATCCTGCCGTCTGGCTGCCACTGCTGTGATCAATACTCTTGTTTACTCCATTGGACAGCTGGTTCTTCAACGCCACTACAGAAATAGAGAGCGTAAGTTAGTGATGGACGTTGGCAGACATCTCTTCAGCAGTCTGTTTTCATGTTCCAGTATTCTGGCAATTACAGTTCAGCTGAATTTGATTTGTAAGTTTGTTTGACTTTTCCCTTTGCAGTTGCATCCTTTGGTAACACGCACGGTCCAAATAAACAGGCTGATTTAAACTGAAATGCTCCCCATATTGACAGGAGGAGAGCTGTTTATAATGGAGGACCGTTGGGAGTGACGGCTTTACAGCAGGAGACAGTGCGAGTGACAGAGGGGGGAATTTCAGGACACAAGGCAGAGCGGGTAACACCTACAAAGATGCTGAGAAGAGGGAAAGAGGACCGCCTGAGACGGAAAACCACAGGACAAATGGAAAAATACAGATTACATCTGGATAACTGGGAGAGAAAGGCAGACGGATATCAACAAATATTCGGCGTGTTGAATAAACACAACTACCGTCTTTTTAAAGTTTATTGACAGTTATTGTGACTGAAGTATTTCCTGTACTGTCAGACAGATGAAAAACCCCAAATTCTCGGTGACCTTTGACCCCTGAGACAAAAACATGGAAGCCAGCCGTGCGCCTCTGACCCCGGGGATAAAATCTGTTTGAGTTGGCTGAGTCTGAGAAAAACAAGAGATTTTCTGGAGCAGCAGTGGAGACCTTAATGGAGGAGGAAGTCTCGGACAATGCTGAGGCCGAAGGTTGCACCGCTTAAACGGTTCCTTCTGATCGTGACCCAAATTTCCCACAGCGATCAACAATACTCTATATATCTCATTATTATAATGAATGTCCACCAGCCTCTGAGGTCATTTTATAGGACAGAAAGCAACCACAAACCTCAATATGATCCGGAGTCACACTAAAGTCACCAGCTTCAATGTCAACAAGACACATTTCATTAAAAGCTGCTCATATGAAAGTGAATGACAGATTTCTGATTATTTATGGAAATCAATAAATAGAAAGCTGTGTGACTAATGGTTTTCTCTTTTTTTTTTCTGTTTACTTCCATGTTAATTCATGTAAATGCGAGCTGTGTTCCTTTAATATAAAGATGAATATAAAACTCACAGTTGATTGTTATTGTTTCCCTGCTGTCATTAAATTACTCATGAAGCTGATGATGTGAATAAATTGTGGTTCATGACTCCTGAACTGAAGCAGTGACTCCTCGCTAAGCTGTTTGTCGGTGACTCAGTGTAGTTAAAGCTTACAAGGCAAAGAGGGAACATAAAAAAAGCGTGTGCGCTATCAATAATTAAGAGCTGAAAGGGGCGGACGGGATATTTTGCGGCCTGACGTCATGAACGGGAGCCGCCGGCAAGAAAAAACACCCCGAGGCGACGGTGCAGAAGAGGGGAAGGGACATCTGTTGGCATAACGGAGGGCGGCGAGGACACCAACAGACAATTAAAACATCACAACAGCCGGTCTTTGGCCTCTGAGGGCATCAGCCTGGAGGAGGAAAACATCCAGCGGAAAGTCATTTGGAAGGTGTCACTGATTTTAATTGTATAATTAACAGACAATGTGTTCTAAATTGTGGTTTCCAATCCAGCGCGCCGCGACAAAACACTTCACTGTTGTACAAAAGAGAAACTGGTAATGGGAACAGGACATGTATATTTCAATACATTATTGATTCATAAAGTTCACTGTGAGGCCTTCAAATATTTTGTTTGGTCCACCGATGACTTCAAAACCAAACATATTATATTTACAATGATGAAGATTAAATTAAAACTGAAACAAGCAGCAAAATGTCACATTTAGGAAGTTAAAAGCAGCAACATTTTAAAAACAACTTATTGATCTCATTATCCGGATTGCTGTTGATTAAATTGCTGTCATTTTGTTTCCGGAATGAAAATACATCGCAAGAGAAATAACAATGAATTATTACCCAGCCAGAAATGACAAAATGTCATGACCTTTCAGGACCAAGCTTCAAATATTCACGCCAAATAAATAACATCATATTTGTTGTCTGTTAAAATCGGTTCGAGTGGAAGTTAAAGCACCTCAAAAGAACATCAGCTTCTTCTTTTTCTGCTGACTAATTGCACCTGATCCAGAAAAAAAAAAAAGAGATTTAAAACCTGCAAAAAGCCTTAGTTCACAAAGCTGACAGGAAGCAGCTTCGTCTTTGACAGTGACCTTCTGCAGATCGCTCAACAACTGTCAAGTCAACCTGCAGATGAGAACCAGCAGACAGCAGTGAGTCAATCTGGAGGGACAACAACACAAACAACGACCCATCTCATCCACCATCTCCTCCCCCACCACGCCGAGGTCACAGGGCGAGTGACCTGAGTACATTTTTCAGAGGCTCAGAGTCAACGGGACGAAAACAGAGGGCTGTCTGCAAACTACAACTTGTTTATGAGTGGTGGGCTTAAATACGTGTGTTAAATATTTATAAGGGACACTTTCGTTTATCATTTTAATTAAATATGCCTCTCTATCAAGCTATCTAGTGTAAAATATCATTATAATACAGGAATTTATGTTAACATTTCACATATTTTCTCACCTTTACAACATCAAGGTTAAAGGCATGATATCACACACACACACACACACACACACACACACACACACACACACACACACACACACACACACACACATATAAACATCAAGGGATCAGCATGAGACAGAAAATAATGCTGCTGTTACGTTAGGAAGAAGTAATCTGCTTTAAGTACTTGGCAGATGGCTTCACATGGAGACAGATGTGAACACGAACACACACACACACACACACACACACACACACACACACAGTGGGACGACCAGTGCAGCCATTAAACTTCCTCTGGACTCTAACCAGTCTCTCAAAAAGGCAGCCTGCAGTTGAAAACAAAAGGAAACACTCAGTTAATGGCTGTGAATATTTCTTGATTTGCTGTGAGTCTATATGGATAAAGCTCTGATTTGAAATATTGAGCAGCTGTGTGGTGCAGCAGCTGTTTCTTCTACATGATGATAAGTGACCTGCACAAGCCATCAGTTTGACCTGAACACACAGATCCGAGTCTGGACCTCCACAAATCAGAAGTATAAGTGACGTTAGGTTTAAAAGTTCCCTTTAAATGTCTCAGTGTTTGTGACACCTGTGTTTCTGTAATCCTTTTTTTTTTTTTTAAGAAGATGTGGAAAGTGGATTCTACTTTGTTCAATCTGTGCTTCCCCCCCGCTCTTCAAAGGCCTGTTAAGCGTCCATGGATAGATTATCCAGTGTTTTCATCTCCGCTCTGCTCACAGTAATGCTGCCGTCTCCATAGACCTACATTACCGCGTGGCTGAGACTTTGGGACAAGGGTCATGTTGTGGCCACGGGCAAGAATAGTTGACCTACAATATGTTTGTGTTGTATTAAGACATTGGGACGGGATGGGGTCATCCAAGGTTCAGGTGGTGGGCTGAAGGCGGGTATGCTGGCCTGTTTCTGCAGGGTCAGCATGTGACAAGCAGGTCTGATGTGGTTTTAATCAGACTTGCAGGTTACAGCTGGTGTGTAATTTTAAGCTGCTGCTTAGAACATCTGCTGAACAGCTAAATACTCAAACAGTACACAGATAAGAGACACGAGGAAAACATTTCAAATGTTATTAAATGGAGACAATAAGTATGTATTAAACTGCTGGACTTGTATTCACTTTATTGTACTGAACATTTTCTCCACATTCAGAAGGGTTTTTCTGGTTGAGTAGATTTGTGAAAGCCATTTGTTGTTTTTGGACTGAACTACAATCTGATTTTAATGGCAAATCTGTGAACACACATTTAAGACTGCCAAACACACACACACACACACACACACACACACACACACATATCCCAAAAACCCACCTGCTATGCTTGTAAGCCTGTTAACTCCTCGACAAAGCTGATCCTCAGCACTTTACCGCTTCTTAAACAAAGTCTGAATCACAGAGAGCCCAGACACAGAGGTCACGACCTCTAAACTCCCCACAGAACCCAAAGTACCACCAACCACCATCATCCTGCAGCCATACAAACACAAACACCAACTATCCCTGAAACAATCTATCCCACTTTGTTGTATAAACTCCTCAAGCTGATTTGAATCATTGACAGCAGGCAGAGATATGACTGATGAGATATTAATATGGCTTGGTCTAAAGTAAAAACTAAGGACCTGAAACACATGGAGGGTTAGAGCCTCCTTCATCACGTCTGAGTTGCATATCTGCACTTTCCCAAAACAATACATCCTGTCCGACTGTCCAGATCCTCCTTTCTGAACCTTCCTGTCCCACTCGGCCTCCAGAAACCCTCCCTTGACCTTCTTTCTGTCTACACGAAGCCTCCCAGTCCCGTCTCATCCTGCACATTTCCTGCCTCTGTGTCTGTGGGTCCTTTTTGAGGTGTGAAAAGCTATTTCAGTAGGCGTGGATGGAAAAGGGCAAGCAGCTGTTTCAAAGCTCCTGTATGACATTTACCAGCTTCTCTTTCCTTCTTTCTCCATTTCACGATTCGTGTCTTGTCACCGCTCTTAAACCACACTTTACAATCCATAATGTGCTGCTTTCCATTTAGCGTTTTGTTATATTTTCTCAGGCACATCATCACTTTTCCACTGAGCTTTTTTGCACTCTTTATTATTTCTACACCCGCAGCAGCTCTGCAAAGCGTCATGTGTTTCTGTGACGTAGCTGCGTTTCCTACCTGAGAAGAAGTTCTTGGTGCGGAGGTAGCTGACGCTGAGTCTCAGGATGGAGAGTTTGTCCAGGCTGGAGATGATGTCTTCGGAGAAGGGCAGCAGGCTGGCGAGCCGGTCCAGCTCTGAGTTCAGGCGGTCGCGGTGGCGTTTGGACGGGTTGGACTTGCCGCCTTCAGCAAGGGTCAGTTTGACTCTGGAAATGTGGGGAACACAATCATTATGAGCAAATCATGAATAGAGTTACACTGTTTTGTACTGATGCTGAAATTAGCTTCAGATTCAGCACTTCATGAGGAAGTTAAGGGAAACGTAACCTCCAGCTCTGAGCGACTGATTCTCTGTTTGTTGCAAAAACCTGTTCGATATTTTAGATCAAGCCTTCTTTCTTTCTGAAACACAGGTTCTCAGTGGTGAAAATGAAAAAAAGGGACATTTAACTGCAGAGCAGTTTCACAAATAAAATAAAGGATTCACAAGTTTGAAATCGGTTCCAGACAGAGCTGAGGCTTTATCTAAAATGCGTAACAGGTTTTTGTAGCATTAAGCGGTGCAAAAAACAGAGATTTGGTCACTCAGAGCTGCAAGTCAGGTTTCCCTAAACCTTCCCCACTAAATTATACAATAAAGAAGCCGTGGCCGGCATTTTTTTTTGTCTGTTTGAATGGAAAGTAACCTACATGATTACTATTTGATCAAAACAGCTGAAAATAATTATCAGAATATGAAAATTGCATTTTCTTTGCAAGATATTAAACATTAGCTTGCTTACAATGGCAATAATTATTATAATTAAATTAAATTTGCTTTTGCATTTTTTTATATTTACATTTGTTTAGCCTTCATTATCTGTGTTCTATCAATTACAACTCGAGAAATAATAGGAGTCTAAAATCATGAAATAATATCATCAAATATTTATGTAGTTATGAATGATGGCTGATATGTATTTGCAAATATTGATGTCACATAAATATTGATTAATAACAAAATCCAGTTTCTGATGTTATTAATGGCCTGTTTTCATACTAAATCTCATTTAAGGGATCAGTATTTAAAAAATACAACAAAAACAGACCTACCAAATGCATTGTGGCATATCAACCCTTTAAAGACGTCCAATGGATTATGTCTCACGAACTCATAGCTAAGGGGCAACGTACAATATTATTAGTCGGGTCTCCTTTGAATATATATTTTATATGAATACGCCTGTTCTTTTTATATTAGCATTAATTATCTGTTTGTACAGCAGCTTTCAGTAATGGGTGTCCACAGAAGGAGATTAAATGCCGCTTGCAACTGCATTGTAATGCATTTATTTCCTATTTACATGATATTTATTGCTCTAAACACATATTTGTGACCAATATGATTTAAATGACTTGAATTAGTGTCTGTGTGTGTGGATGTGTCCCATAACTTACCCTTTCTGAGCCGGTTTTCTTCGTTTCCGTCCAGCATACATGTTCGTTTAACTTAATTCACTGAAGGAGGTGAAGGAAATCCATTAACCTGCAGGAGCCACAGACAGTAGAGGCCATTAAGAAACCACTCCCAGAAATCACCTGCATGTGATTCATCTGCTTCCACTGACTGACAGATAAACGTAATGCGCGCTGGACCGTCAATTACCGTCTGGAAACCCGTTGAAACTTGTTTTACGCTACTAATGCAAAGCTTCGGGGTTGCGGAAGTGGCCTGACATTTAAAGAAAAATAATGTCACTGTTTGAACTCGGGAAAACAGTCATGAATTTCGAAGTAGTAGCGGTGCCATCGGAGTTTAATCGCTCCGGTTTTCTCGTCCATGGCGCTCCGCGCGCGTCAAAAACCTGCGGAGGTTCCGCTGTTAGAAAAAGGAAAAAAATAAATCCCCTTTAATTATCACATCCTGAGGGCGAATTTCTCATCGAAAGCCCGGTAAATTGAGCCGTTAAAGCTCTCCTCCCTGTCCTTCCTGCTGCAGAGAGCCGCTCGCTCCTCCGCAGGCACTGATTTGACTTCGGGAGCGCGCGGCAGGTCCAAGGTGACGTCACCAAAATAAATAAATAACGGTCGACATTTAATTTAGATTTAAACGAAATAATCCACGAGCCTCCAATTTGAGTGTAATTTTGCATACTCGTACACTTTAATGATATCTACAGCAGTTCGAAGCTATATTGTCTTTTCACTTGTGTTTAAAAAAAAAAAAAAAATTCATCTTTTAAATGCTGATTTTAATTAAAAATGATTATAAAATACCCTGCCTCAATTCAAAACACTAAGAAGAGAGTTGCACCGTCATCTAGTGGACACTGGGAATCATCACATTGACTTAAATAAAGAAAACGTATTTAAACTGTTTGAACTCGGTGAAACGAGTCAGACATTTTAAAGATGGCTGCTTGGTTTCTGTCCACGGCGCGTGCGCGTCATAACCCTTTGATGTCCCGCTGATTAAAAAAAAAACCGTTTAAACTTGTTTTACGCTGAAAATTCAAAGCTCTACTTGGTTAAAGGAGATTAAAAAAAAAAAAACAAAGCCTTAAATAAAGAAAATTAATGTAAACTCACGGTGAACCAGTCAGGAAAGTCGAAGTCGTCGCTAATTTTCTCCTCCGTGACAGTCCCTGGTGTCAAAAACCGAGGAAATTTTAAAATAAAAAATAAAACCCGTTTAAATATCATCTTAAAAGCGAATTTCTCACCAAAAAACCCGTTAAATTAAGTTGTTAACTCTCTTCTCGGTCGTTTCTCCCTTTGTCGGAGACCTCCACGCGCTTCCCGGGCACTCGTTTGAAGTGCGCGTGTCAAAGGTGACGTCAGAGGAAAAGAAATAAAGGTGTACATTTAATTTAAAATTCAAACGACTATCAAAAACACATTTTTAATATATTAATAAACAAATAAATTCAGAGTAATTTTGTACACCATCGCACCATATATATGTATACAGTAGTTCAGAATTACCCTTGTACTTGTATTATAATACTGTTCACCTCTTAAACGTAGAAAAAGCACAATCTTCTTTTATAGTATTATAAGTATTATATTGACATCTCCCCCTCGACCTAGCACACTAAACGGTTTTGTTTCTTAGTTGTATTTTTTTTTCTTAAATCTCCTACATTTCAGACTGAATATTGTATATTTTTTTGTATTGTATTTTATTTATTGTATTTTTTTTTTTTTATATGTATAATATATGTATTTACATTTATTTGAACGGGAGCAGATTGTCAAACCCATGAAGGACCTGCTGTTACCAAAATGGCACTCACTGGTTACACTGGCATCTAGTGGACACTGGAAACCATCACATTGATCAAATCCACAACCTTAGGACTATAATGTCAAGAGTTTATCAAAATAACTTACATTTTTGTAAAAATGTCCCTTAATTTCTAAATGAGATTTTAAAGAGTTGGTTATCAAATGTATGCATAGTTTCCTCTCTATTTCACATTTCCTTTTAAATTATCGAGTTAAAACAGTCAAAGCAAGTCAGATCACCTTTAATATGATGAGCATATAGAGACTGACTCAAGCACTTATACAAAGTTAGAAACTGAATATTGAAGGCAAATCCACAAGATATGATGAGCTGAAAAGTTACAAAAAAAAAAAAAAAAGAGGTTACATATATATATGCTGTGCAGAAAATGTACAAAAAATGATAGGCGTGAGTCAGGTTAAGGCAATACGATATTAAAATACACAATATATGACAATATGTATTTTAAACAAAAAAAAGAAGACAAATATGTATATTTATACACACTTACACAGATACTGCATTTTGGAGTCTTGGCCTCCTGGGGTTTGAAAATTAAAAGTATAATAAAGTACAAAGCCTTTTTTTGTAAATGTAGAAGCAAGCAACAAGAAATAATAAGATTTCTATATGGAGAATACTTTGTGAATAAAAGGCAGATTTAAATGAATGAGAAGAAGTGCTGCAAAGAAAATCACACACCTCTGAATGTTATGTTCGTTTTGTGCTGATTCTCCGTCCGTACGGGATTATTTTTGGTTTTATTTGTGATGTTTTTGTTGGATCTGAGCTGCATGAGGAGAAATTCAGTGGTTTCCTGCTGCTCGTGAACAATTTGGGTGAATTTACGACAGCTTTGGCACCGTTTTCAGGATGTGTAGAAGTCTTAAAATACAAAACACTCTAATAAAATCCACTTGTTCCTGTCAAAATGTTGGAAATTATGGTTTTAACTCCAGCACTCCAGCAATTTAACATTGGCAAATAAAGTAAAGTCAATTTGTAACAGTCATAGTCATCTTTTTTGCTCAATAAATGAATGAACTGATTATCAAACTAGTTGATTATTTTTCTGTCTGATTGAATGGTTTCAGCTCTAATTCTCCTGTTTATGAGTTGATAGCTTTTATGTCTCTGCTGTAAGACAGAAATCAGTAACTACGGTAACTCCCACAGGACCTGAAGGCAACATGATTTGATTTGTGAACATTGAAAGGGCTACAATCGTTCAAGTCTGTTTCCTGCGTTTTAATTTGTAGGAATTTGGTTCCATTTCCATTAAAATCATGAACATGAACAGCAGATTTGTGCTCTGCGTCGTCCCTTTGGTATCCCAGATGGCTTTACTGACTTTTTCTATTTTTTTGGTGTTTAAAGATTCAAGTTTTTGTCGAGCGGAGCCTCTAAAATCTGCAGCAGATTATGAACTCGGTCAGAAGCGTTGTTTAGGATCGTACAGAGGTGCTGATAACGTGGACAAAAGTCAGGTTTCACGGCTCAGTACAGCTGAAGCGACTGCTTTCTCAAGGTTTCTCTTTTCAATCTAAGTGCTAAATCATGTTTTTAACAGTCACGAAGAAGTCCATTTAAAAGGCACTTGGTAAAAAGTGTTCATTTTTTTTCCATTTTATTTCCTCATTTAAAACATACAATAGCTGCCCTTTAACTGTTTTACTTCTGTGTTTTGCTGCCGGATGGGTTGTCAATGCTCCAAGTGAGAACGCTGACAAACAAGACAGAAACAGGAAAGAGGAAGAGGACGGACGTTTGTTGTGAAGAACGTGGAATCAGTATCTCATGCAGAGACCGATATCTTTCATTTTCAGCGTGTTTGATCAAAAAAAAGCCACGTTTTATAGGAAATCTGAAGGCAGTGCTCAGCTTTTACTTTGAATTCCTCAATAAAAGCATAAAAATATTTATAATTTAAGTTTGCTTCTACTGAAATAAGCCATTTTTGAAGATCAAAATACTAAAAAAGGTCTTAATTTGTGCTAATTTGGTATCAAACAGTGGCTTGAGCAATCTCGTTTTCTGATGTAATAAATCTTTTCGTGCTTTGGCAAGTCAAATACTTTAAAGGGCGAGTGCAAACAATCTCAAAGATTGGCTTAAAGTTCAGGCAAGGGGTAAGTTTAACTTTGATTTCTATCAAATATCTGATGATTTCAAATTGCAGTCAACTGTCCCTTTAAAGTTTCAAACATTTCTGTCAGTTTAAGACACCGTCTGTTTTTACTCCCCTACAACAACAACAAAAATACAACGACAGTAGAAGTATTAAAGAAAAAATAACAAGAGATAAAATTGGCTCAGTGACAAAGCTTTTAAAATATATTAACAAGCAGCTGTTTCCACTGAATCTTACAAATCGTCTGTTAGTAGGATGATGCTGAGATTCTCTTGTGCGTTTCTTATTTAATTATTTTTTCTTTTTTTAAAATAATTTCTATACCCTGTCTGCAAAGCAAATCTCCCTCACTGGGAAAGTGAAGAGTTGAAATGAACTTAATCAAGATGCGTCATCACGCTAAAACAAGAAAGGAGACATATTTTATCCTTCTGAGTGTTCAAACTGAAAACGGATTGTTTCTGAGATTAGGGCGGCGGGTTCGTGTTTTCAGAAGGCAGAGGATGAACAGGAGCTCGTTTCAGTGTTCATTCCTATAGCGTACAGGTCCATCCATCCGTCCAGTAGTTTAGGAGCGTCTCATCCACACCGAATCGGCTGCTTTTTATTAGAAGAGGGAAGGTTGACCAGACCGAACAGTTAGTCCTCGTATGTTGAGGCACACTTTGTGTGGCTCTAACAGGGTCATCGCTGCCCTTTGTGGCCACTTAAAGCAGCTGTTTCTTGCTTTATTGTGGCTGTGATGACAATATTATGTCTTTATGACATATTTTGAGGGTTCGGACCCCAGGAAGACAAACAATTGCTGAAGAAATTCATGCAAGTTTTGGCTTTTTTATTACCATTTTTTTATTTTATTTTTATTACCATCTTATATTAATATCATTTTGCCAAATCAATTCACTGATTAATAGTTGCAGCTCTAAATTGTATGTTTTACAAGAGAAAAAAACGATGAGGACTAACTGGTTGGTTTGCTTAACTTCAGCCAACTCGGATAAAAAGCAGCACGGGACCGTCCAGCTACACTTTTCTATGAGAAGCATCGACACCTGTCAGTCAAACCGGAGCCACTTTGTATTCCCACACTTCCACATTTTCCCTCCAAATAAATGGCAACTGCACTCGATCGCTTTCATGAAGCAGTGAATACATTAAATGCTCGGCTGCATCCATCAGCTTGGTCGAAGACGTCCTCAGACTTTTCCAGATTTAGAGAATCCGATCTCTCTTTGGTACAATCCAAACAGCTCCAGAAGGGGAATTCATATGTTTTCTCAGACTGATGATCCGCTCTGATAAAAACTCCTGCTGAGACTTCTCTTTCTCAAACAACAACCACCCAAACGTCACTTCCTGCAGTTTTCATCACTGTTTCCTCATCAGAAAAAAGAAAAGGCATCTTGTTTTATCTCCTTTTCAGACACATTCTTGTTCTTCAGCCTACTCCGCTTTCATTGTTTTTAGAGACAGGAATCTTTTGTTTCTTTTAAAACTGACGTTTCAGTTCGAGCTGGCGCCCTCTAGCCTCCAGACATCACAGCAGCTCATTCCTACTTGTTCTCCGAGTAGAACGTGTTCCCGTTGGGCAGCGCAGTGAAGGGGAAATCTCCGTTCCTGATGACTGGACAGTTGTTGATCTACGAAAAGACAAACAGCACGTCATGTGTCATGTTTACATTGGCCCTATACATAAAAATAAAAATGTCCTTCAGTCTCCAAATTCCTGATCTACTCTGAACCTTCACGGCTCTACAGGTGTTGATGTCGTCTTTTTACCTGCATCTGTTCGCTGAAGTTTAGATATGGCGGTTGCTGCACCTGCAGGCCGTTCGGGTTGAGACCAGCAGCCATTTGGCAGGACAGCACTGCCTCGTCCGCATTCGGGGTCGCCATCATCCCCGGCACAGATCCGCCTCCGGGCAGAGCCTGATAGAAGCAGGAGGGCTTGGAGATGTGGCTGGTAACGGGGTTCACGCTCACCTGACTGAGGTGCACGCTGTTCACAGGCTGCGCTGGGGTCGTATTTCTGAACATACAGCTACTAGAAAGACGAGGCTCCAAGTCCTCCTGGACAGCAAATGGTGCACCGGAAGCCTCTGCAGTCTTGAACCTGCCGTCCACAGGGTTCCTTTGAAATCCTGACATTTGGTTGAGGCAGGCGCCCATTTGCTGGTGCTGCTCCAGAGGCCAGGACTGTCTCTGACTCTCGCTGTTTTGTGTCTGCAGTGCGAAGTGGCCCTGCAAGCAGCTGGACGAGGAAGGACCAGCAGAGAAACCGGCTTCGTTTGAAATATTTGCCGTGTATGTTTCAACAAAGTTGTCCACTTGGTTTGAGTTGGACACAGAGGGCTTCCACTGACTGCTTTGGAAGTTGAACACGGGGTTTAACTGTCTGTCTGCGTTTTGGTGCTGGAGGCCAATTGGTTGGTTGGGCGGCCTCCTCTGAAGATGGTTCTGCATTGGTTGAGCCATTTGGTTGGCATGAGGCTGATTGGTTGAGAACGCTGGAAGGCTGTTGCCATTGACTTGAAAGGTCCTCAGCTGATTCTGTGTTTGAGGACATGAGTCCAGCAGGGAAGGGTTAAAGGTCACCGCAGCGCCCATGTTTCCAGTCGGGCCCAGTGGAAGAGAAGCAGGGAGCGTTTGCTGGAGAGTTGAGCCATTCAACCCTGAAGAACTCGGCTGAAGAAAGTCCATGTGGCTCAGTTTCATCGTTCCCAGGATCAGAGTCGGCTGCCCCCCCATCATCTGACCTCCGTTGGGTACCAGCTGGTTCTGGGGATCCAGATTCCAGTCGAAGTGTTGCTCCCCAATCTCATCAGGATCCTGGTTCGGGAGGTCCAAAGTGGAGAAGCAGGCTGGGATGTCCTCCAGCTGATCTGGCAGCTTGAGCCCGCCCTCCTTGTGAAGCTGCTCCTCCACGTAGGACAGGATGTCGTTGCTGAGGATGTCATTGAGGTCCTCATTGAACTCGCAGCTGTTGAAGTTCATCTTCAGCAGGGTGCTCTCCCAGCTCTTCAGCTCCTCCAGCCCCACATCCACGGTCTCGGTGAGGTCGCTGTCCCCGAGGATCTGCTGCAGGATGTCCATCATGTCCTGAACCGTGGCCTCCTTCTTCACCAGGCCTCCGACGACAGGTTTGGCGGTGACATCTCCAGGAACGTTGACGGTGGCGTGGGTGTCCTGGAAGGCCACGTCATTGAGGGAGCTGAGGGCGTTGGCATTGTTGTGTTCACAGTAGATCGACTGGTCCTGACTCAGCATGCAGCCCAGGATGGAGTCCCGGCTGACGGCGTAGCTGTCGATCTTCCTCTGCTTGGGGGCGGAGCACGGCTCGGGGATGTCGATGGTCGGATTTGTGTCGTACAACAGCGCCTCACCGGTGGTGTAGTTGAAGGGCAGCTGCAGCCGTCTGCGGCGAAGCTGTTCTTCTCCTTCTTCATTTCTGTGGCAAAACAGACAAGCGGGGTTCATTTCAGAAGAGGCTGCGAGGACTGCAGCTAATGCAGCACTGCATTTATCAGTCGATTAATTGATTACGTGAAAGGTCAGTAAAATAACAATCAATCATCGACTGATCTCAGCTTTTAAAACAGGAGAATTTTCTTCTGTTTACTGTCAAATATTTGACGTGAAAATTTAAAGACGTCATCTGAGGTTGAAACATTTTATTAACTAAAAATGTAAAGAGCATAAATTTATATAAACTACGTATTGGCTGGTTATCAACAGTATACAAACATTTAATAAATGGTTTTTAACATGTTTTAGTGTTAAATGATGTATGATAGTGTAAACTCGTCCGTGTACGTACGTTAGAGCTCTCTGCCGGGCCACGATGAAGTCGGGTTTCCCTCCTTTAAAGACCAGCCTGGCGTTGGCCTGGACCCAGACCCATGTCCGATTCTTGGTCAGCAGCCTGAAGACGGTAAAACCGCTTTCTCCTGTCTTTATCACTGGATATGGCACAGAAAGAGTCCAATTTAAATATCTACATACACATTCATACATCAGCCAACAACTTAAAGCGGAACTGATGATATCCAGACAAACATGTGAAATGTTTCAGAGCAGTGTGTAGCGTACGGCGGGTAAACTGAGGACAGACATGATCAGAGGACCGCTGCAGCTATTCATGCAGCATATCAAGATTTTGAGAGAGAGCTTTGAACCAGGACATCAGTTATTTGGATTGAATACATTCCATATATGAACATGCAAAAGTTCACAACAGATGAATAAATTAATTTAAAAAAAAAGGGCGTTTGACTCACTTCTTAAGTGGTTGTCTGCGCAGTACATCATGTCGGCAGCGTGGATGAAGTGGTAGCCTGAACCTTTCATACAGAGCTCCACTTCATTGTAACCCAGAACCACTTTCCCTCTGGGGGCAAAAAAGCACAACACACTCAACATGAGCAGCTGATCCTGCAGCTCAGAGGATTCAACAACAGTAACACTTCATTCCTTCACTGAAAAATAAGAATCAGGTGAGGTTTCAGGGTCAGCTGGCCGTCTACCTGGAGTCGATGCCCAAGGGCGTGAAGTCCAGCTTGTGTTTGCTCTGGAAGATGAGCGTCTTGGTGCGGATCTCCAGGATGGACGGCGGCTGCAGCGGAGTGGCGATGGAGAACAGACAGAGCTGCGGGGGCACCAGCGTCCCGTCCTCCGCCAACCGGTTCTGACCGTGGAGGAACTTCAGGCGGCCGCGGAAGTTCAGGGCCTGAAGACGAACACAGGGAGAACGCTCAGAAACCTTTATGGGTTCCAAACTTCTCAGGAAAGATCCTTGGAGTGTGTTCGGGTGAGGTGTGTGTGTGTGTGTGTGTGTGTGTGTGTGTGTGTGTGTGTGTGTGTGTGTGCGTGTGTGCGTGTGTGCGTGTGTGTGTGTGTACCAGGAAGCCGGAGGAGTTGTCGAGCAGACAGCGGAAACGACAGCAGAAGTTTCTCTCCAGGAAGGACGAGTTTTCTGGAGGGATGGTCTGCGGGTCGTAAGTTACCACGTTGCTGCTGATCTCAGCGCTGTTCTGCTCACCTGCAGAGACGAGGAGATATTTATCATTTCTACCAAATAGCCACAGACGTGATGCAGATTATTAGCCACCATGTAAATAAAGTGTTTTCTTATCATCAGGCTAAAAGCAGCTCATCAGAGTCTGTGCAGGTTCACATGCTGCTCAGCTGTGATGTGTGTTACATGCTGCAGTGGCTGTAATGCGTGTGTTATGGGCTGCAGTGTCGCCACCCGGTGGACTTACTGGGACTCCCGGTACCTTCAGCGTTTGGGTTGAGGGAAAAGTGAAGCTGCCGTCTGAAGAGAGCCCGGTCGTCTGTGTGGATCAACTCAAACACGCTCTGATGGACGACATCAGACTGAAAACAAGAGAGAAACAATGAGCACTTTTTTTCAAGTTAAAAAACTTATTTTTAGGCTTTGTTGCATTCAAAGGATCCTTAAAGTCAGGTGAACTTTTATAATACACAAACTCGGAGACACATTTCTCCTGTTTTCTGTCTACTTTTATTCCCTTTTCCTCGTTTGCCTCCTCAGGGCTGCTCAATAAACAAACTTTATAACGGTAATATATAATCAAAGCCTCAAGAACGAAGCATTTCCTGCTCCGATCAGTATCCTGACGTCAGACTGTGTCGTGGAAACGCGTTGGTGTGTGAGTGTACGAGAGAGTATGTACGCTGTTTACCACGTGCACTCTCCCGAGGCAACATTTTTATTTTTTCCTTTTTATTCCCCCAGACTGCAGACATGTTTGACCCTGGTTCAAACGGATGTGTTTACAAGTCAAGAGTTCACAGCCAACAAAGCAGTTCAGTTCTCATCAACACACACTCACACACACACAGACAGACACATGACTCACACACATGACTCCGCCTGTGTGTCCATCATTTAGCATGCTGTCTAACTAAAGAGAAGTTATGGCTGATATGGCTTCTGTATTGTATAAAATGGGCTAAACAGGATGTTTTTTTCTCATTTAAAAAACAAAACAAAACATCATTTTTGTTTGCAGTTTCCAAACCATACTGCTTGTGTCTATATTTGATTTATAGTTTGAGTTTATGAGCTATTAACTGTCGGACGATATCAGAGCGTCCTCGTTTTTACAAACTGCTCGTAACAGAAGGGGACAACATGTTCACCGTGAGAGATTCAGATCTCTGCGAGCTGTGCAAACGTGAACTGAAACCAACTGCTTGTTGGATGATGGGGTAAAAAGCACGCACTCGTGTTTCTTTGAAGGATGTTTTTAAAGGAACATCAGAGTTCAGGAGGTCAGTGAAGTGGAAGCAGGTTGTTGTGCAGTACAAGATTTATTTCTGTACTCAGGCTCCTCCCCATGCTAGCTGATTTGATCATTTCTGGGACGGATAATTGCTGCTCCGAGGAAGGAAAAACAGATTTCGTTTGTCCTTACTTCTGCCTCAAAGAGATCATTTACGCACACAGAAAGTTTCAGAATTATCAGGCCTTTAAAACACGTTAAAAAGGTTTTAATATGTCCGGCGGGTGTCACAGTGATGGACCCAAACAATACAGAGATATGATGAGTCCAATTCAGACCATCATCACTCCTTTTCATCATGTTTTTTACGTCAAAGACATTTCCAGCATCAACTGTGTTATT
The DNA here is from genome assembly GCF_022577435.1 of Embiotoca jacksoni. NCBI lineage: Eukaryota > Metazoa > Chordata > Actinopteri > Embiotocidae > Embiotoca > Embiotoca jacksoni. The sequence goes on along the minus strand of NW_027185382.1, from coordinate 4,593,828 downwards.
AAACATTTTTGTGAGTGGGAGACAGGCATAGATTATACCAGACTTTCAATCAAAATAAGTGTCTCATTTCTGTATTGTGAGTTTATTTCTTCTGGAATCTTTAACAGATGCTTCATGTGCTGTTTGGAAATTAGATGTCGGGTCAAGAAGTTCACGAAGGCAGCTGGTAATCTGATTTTCATGTGTTTCTTGTCATTTGATGGTCCTTTTTAACATTGTTTTTGAGGCAATTTTTTTAATTCAAAGATACGAAAAACACATTTCATTTTCTTCAGGACAGATCCCTTCACTTTTTCCTGCGATAAAAAATATCAAATCAGAACTTTTTGGTCTTTATTCATCTGCTGACATGAAGAGGGAGGTCAACGTTGTCATTTGTCAGGATGCTCATGTTCTGACTGATTTTGTCCTCATTAACAGCACCGTATAAATAAACTAAATGCATTTCCCGATACTGCGTGCGACGTTTTTACCTGATGGAAGCCGAGGAAGTCCTGGATGGTGGGCGATGTGTAGAAGACGTAGCCTTCAGCCGTCACCACCAACACGAAGCCGTTCAACGCCTGCACACCAAAGAAGAAACTGTATTTAAAGCACCTTCTGGGTTTTAAATCACTTTACTGTCGAGCGGTGCTTCTGCTGCGTTACCTGAAGCAGCAGGTCTCCCTCAGAGAAGCTGACTCCATCGAGGGCCTTCGCCACGGTGAACGAGGGCGAGATGGAGGAGGCGGGTGTCGAGGAGGACGGAGCCAGCGCTTTCTGGATGTTCCCCCCGAACATCAGGCTCCGCTCGGTCCAGCTGGAGCTGTTCTGGCCTGACTTGATGGTGGCTGCAGGAGAAGACGAAACAAACAAGGTTTTTTAAGACAGAAGAATAAATGAAGCTTCAAAGCGGCTAAAATAATCACTTTGTGCTTAAATATGTATTTCATTTTGTTGTTGACTTTATTTCTTGTTTGCATTTTTGCTCAGAAGACGACAGACAGGAACTGTTCCCAACTTCTAAAGACACAAATAAAAAAACTGGAAGTGACTCTGGCCTTCACACCGGAGCTCAGGATTGTGTTCACTGATGTACGATTTCTCAAAATCATCTGATGAAACGTGAAGTGAGAAAAACACAGAAAAGAGGAACATCTCAGTCTCTCCTATCAGGGTGGAGCCGCCTGATGTTTCCTGTCGTCTTACAACACATTCACTCGACTCTTCCTCCTCTTCGTCTTCCTCCTCTGACTCTGACTGACTGATTGGGCGGCTCTTATCACTGAGAGAGCAGCGCAAAAACAAGGGGAAAAAAAGCACCTTAAAATATCTTCTCAGAGAGGAAGCAGGTGGGTTTTGGTGGTTTAAAATGATGACAGATGGACTGCTGGAGGAGGAAGGAGGACAGATACAGTCCTGACTGTTTGTCGACTAAAATTAACAACTACTTTCGTCATCAAATAATCCTGTTTTTAAGAAAAAACAAGAAGAATCTCATGGTTGTAGCTTCTCAGATGCTTGTTTTCCTATGAAGAATGAAGCAATTAATCAGGAACGTAATAGAAATAATTAACATTTGCAGCCCTACGTAAAATGCATGCTGCTGGTTTAGACTTTTATACCGCTACAAGCACTGGGTTTGAAATTCAATGCTCGGAGGCTGGCTCAGCCCCGTGCTTGTTAAAACTCCAGGCCAAACGAGGATAACAAGCAGAGCCACAAAATTACCCGTTGGCCTCGGCGTTTCCCCCCGCGGACCGAACTCGGCGGGGAGGCGGCCGCTCTGGAAGACGAGCCGCGTGTGAAGTGGTCGACGGAGAGAGGCTCGATCGATCTGGTTTTCTAATAGCTCTCCCAAACGAGATCGCCACCAGTGGAAACATGCAGCGTCTTCTCCAACAAAACGATCATAAAAACATTTTCATGTATAATTTAAAGATACTGGATAATATAAACCTCAAATTATAACTAGAGAGCTCTTGAAGAAAACAGTGATTATATCTGACCAGCTCCAGCTCTGCTCTGAAACTGGGCCTCTGGAAGCATCAATCAACGTTTTTTATTTTTTTATTTAAGTCTCTGGAGTCTGTCTGGGCTTTGTTTTATTTACAGTAATACAACTTTATTCAAAAATCATGTGGAGACAACCTCAGAGAGGTGAATGTGGGCTGCTCTTCCTCACTTGATTTACATTTATATGAGCTGTGAACATGTGATGTTCGAGATATGCTTGTTTAAGTTTGAGTATTTTTTTCGGTTGTGGTCCCCTTTCGCAGCATTTATAACCTCCACAGATATGAAGTTACATTTAATCACGAGCCTCAACAGAAAACACTGGCATCCTCTCAGCTCATGCCGAGCAGCTCGACTGTGAAAATTGCCGCTTTAACTGGCAGCGCTGCCAGAGGTGCTGGCACAGCGAGCATCCTCAGGGGTTTTACCCTTTGAGTTTTTTTCTCCAGCACAATATGGAACCGTCTGAGCTGAAGCTGCAGCTGTCTTTAGATATCAGGACAGAAAGAAGGATATTAAACACTGCAAATGTGCTGCTGCTGTGAAAATCCTGCTGGTTGTTTTTTTCCAGAGAAATCTTCAAAATGTCTTTAACATGTTTAATATCTACCACTTTTATAATCTGATTTCTGCTCTTCACAACTGACTCATTACAACATAACAGGCCTTATTTCACTGTTGTTTTTTTACGTTTGGACAGAGCCAGACGAGCAATTTGACCCTGTTTAGTTATTGATGATTATATATTTTGTATAGTTTAACATCAGAATATGTTAAAACGTTTGACATTTTTGCTTAAAAAATGACTCAAATCTACATTAGTGACAGAAAACGATCAACATTTCTGGTCATGTTTTAAAGTTAAATCTGAGGGAGAGAGTCTGCTAAAGTAGAGCCAGGCTGGCAGTTGCCCTCTGTTTCCGGTCTTTATGCGAAGCTAAACTAACCTGCTGGTGGCCGCAGCCTTACTTTGAGCTATGGCTTTAACTTCTGGATGATCCGCGGGTGAATTAAACGACCTCAAAGACGGCTAATATCATTAAACTCCATCGATTGAGAGGATCCAAAGAGAAGAGTACAGTTTGTACCACTGTGGTTCCACAGATCCAGATAATTTGGCATTTGTTTGGTATAAAGACGGGAACATGCCAGAGGACAGCCAATCCAGATGGGTTACAGCACAAAGGAGGGCGACGCAGCAGTGTGGCTGAACTCTTCAAAGTTCTGGTGGAAGACGCTGCGTAGTGTTCGGATTTTCTTCCAAAGAGCTCATTCTCAAGCTGCGGCTGGAAATGCAAATACTGCGGTGACTTAGCCAACATTACAATGCAAACTATTTGGTAGCCGTACACAAAAATATGAAGGGAATAAGCCAAAGAGGAGGCGATGCCAGCAGGAATAAACAAAGATTTAGTTTGGTAAGAGGCATAAATCAGTTTGTTAAGCAGCAAAGTATGTGCGACGATTATATTTTTCTCGACACAGAGATGCCCTCTCATGCTGATTTACACCGCTGCCTGTTTTAGTCACTGTGATTAATGGTGCCGCACGTTCCCAGAGCAGGAATTCACTTATTTCGCACATGCTGGAGGGGAAGGCCACCCTGAAAGCCAGAGGAGGCTCTTACTGATGCAACAACAGCAATTAGATGGACAGAAAAACAAAAAACAATGAATAAAAGCATAAATAAACGAGGGGAGCACAACGACAGCTGGTCTAAAGAGATAATGCAGCTAAAATCTTCCGTTTTTGTTGTATTTTAATTGTTTGCCAATGTTTTATTTATTTTTGAATGGGTTTTTTTAAATATTTGAAAAACAATGAATAAAAACAAATAAACGAGGGGAGCACAACGACAGCTGGTTTAAAGAGATAGTGCATCTAAAATCTTCCTTTTTTGTTGTATTTTAATTGTTTGCCGATGTTTTTATTTATTTTGAATGGGTTCTTAAATATTTGGGTTGTAATACACAAGGGTGTGAGGACTGTATAAAAGGTTGCTACACAAATAAAGTTTATTATTATTCAGTAAATGAAGCCAAAAGTTTTACTGTAAATGTTCAAAATGTTGTCTGTATGAATGAGTCTTTGTGTTTATTCATGCATTTGCTTATTTGTATTCAAATTAAATATTAATTTTGCTTCAGGTTTTATTAATGTTTAAATATTCTTATTCTGCATGTCTTTGCTTTTTTGTTTGTTGCATTTATACCAAATAAAAAGGCATAAGCAGCGTGCAGAAGTGCAGAACGTGTCTGAGGCTTAAAACTCTGCTCACAAATGAGTGTTTACCTGTTGGCAGCTTGCTGTGGTAATTTCCCATCATGTGTTTTGAGGCGCATCAACATGCAGGCTTGAAAACCAGCTTCATGTTAAAACAGACTCATTTTTAATCCCATGCTCCTTTGCTCTCCCTCCATTCTCCCCCTTGTTCCACGCCAAATGTTTTACTGCTCCCACGGCACGCTCTGCACAGCATTTAACAAGATTTATGGCAAAACACAAAAGCGCCAATTGATTTCATGCGCTCTCGCATATCATGAATTCAAATACCAAATCCTCTTTTCTTTTGTAGGCCCACAGCAGCATTAACACGTGTTTTTGTGTGTGTATTTATGCAGGAAAAGATTTGACTGAGCACATATACTCTTTGCCAGAAACACCCGCCTTCACTTCAGATGAAGATTCCCACCAGAACAACCACAGGCATTTAGTTTGGGGCATTTACAGGGACAGTTTATGGCAGCTACAGTAGGGGTGAGGATGACTTCCCTTCACTGTCATTTAGTCGTGAAAAATGCTCATCACAACATCCCAGAACGCCAAAATGACACCTTCCGACTGCCTGACTCGTCCCACCATCAGTGCAGAGCCCAAAAACACTTCATTAATCTCACTCAGGACAAAAACTGGCAGCAAAGTCTCATTTGAGAAGCTGGAAACAAAACAAACTATACAATTACTAGTATTAAAATGGTTGAATTGATGAATCCTGCAACTACTTTCCAAACTTTACTTTATTTAACTCAAATATAGGATGATATTTTCCATGAAATTACTTAAGAAAAAGAGGGAGTTTCCTTATACAGGTTCACAAACATCAGATACTGTTGCATGATGGTTTTATCGGTTGTTTGTGATCTTAATGTTGCTAATTTAGCAACTATTTTCAGCGTGTTTCAGCCCCAAAAGCATCTGCAGGAGTTAAGACAAGGTTGTGAAATGTATGAAACGATTTGAAAAACCTCAAAATAGTCAAAACGGACAAGAATTACGGCCGTCGCAGCTGATGAAGAGCTCAAAAAGACTTTAGGGAAAATAATCCTGATCCTGTCACCGACACAAGACCTACAAATGTCAGATTTATGTTGCATTTTATTTTATTTCTTGCCTTCAAAATTTCAGGAAACTTTCCTTCTCAAAGGTTTGTCCTAAATAAAAGAATTTACCAAACAACCTGCAGACTCTGATTCTTCTGACACCCGGTCTGACATCCTTCCTGTAACACGACCGAACACAAACATCGGTGCGCGATGAAGGAATGAGAGATACAGGACTCTAAATTTAGACATTCACCACCTGAAAAAAGCGACACGGTGACGAAATGCTCAAACAGAAAGTGGACAGGACAGAACTTTTTGACAAAATGAAACACATTTGTTGGACTGAATAATGATTATAAGTGCAAATGTGAAGCAGCTGTCCACACACATAACACAAACAATATGTGTTGTGTGTGTGTTGTGTGTGTGTGTGTGTGTGTGTGTGGGAAGGGCGGGAGATATGGGGGGGGGATGTTGTTAACAAATATTGAGAGAAGATGTATGTCACCCAAAACCAGGCACACAGATTCTTAAGAGTGTACGTCTTTGTCTTCGGTTTCATTGTTGCCTTAGTGTGGTTTGAGTGTGTGTGTGTGTGTGTGTGTGTGTGTGTGTGTGTGTGTGTGTGTGTGTGTGTGTGTGTGTGTGTGTGTGTGTGTGTGTGTGTGTGTGTGTGTGTGTGTGTGTGTGTGTGTGTGTGTGTCTGGAGGGGCGTCTGTCTGGGCATGCTCAGAGCTTGGGTCTCTTAACACACTCATAGCTGGAGGCAATCTGGTTTGGTGGTTCAAAGTCTAAGTACAGCAACAATGATCTATTTTAGTCCCACGAAGAACACCGTGAGACAGAAGTGTGAATAAGACGAGGAAGACGAAATGAAAGAAGGCGTGCGGGGCATAAATAGACAAAGTGTGAAAGTGCTAAACAACAAGAAGCAAAAATGCGAGCGCAAGCATACGAGGGAGAAAGTAAACAAGGACAAGGCAAGAGTAAAAAGACAAAACGGGACACGCAGAGAGGAAAATACAAAAGTGTTGTAACCAAACAAAAGAGAGAGTAAAGCCAAGAGGATCGGCACAGGTGCCCTGGGGAACTCCCAGCTCTGCTTCTGACGTGGTAAAAACCCACTTCATTCACCCCTCTACCCCCGACGCTGACATTTAACAAGAAACAGCTGACTCCTACCGACTTCCAGAAACCTCGTAAAACAGGAGAAACCCCCACCTCCACCCTCTCCACCTCTTCTTCTTCTTTTATGGCTTTTTAACAAAGAAGGAGTCCTGAGGCACTCATTCATTTGGATCCTGTACGCTGATCAAAAAGGGTTCTTCCCTCTTCCACATGTTTCTATACTTAACATTGCTCAGATGGTTTGACAGGAACTTTATGGGGCTACAAGAAAAAACAAAGTTCACTATTACTTCCACATATAACATCTTAATGTTGGTATAAACACGTATTTTCAAGAAGTCGCCTCACACTCACTGAGGTTCTGGTCGGGATCTGCTTATTTTGCTCCATGCTATCAAGCTTCATATATATTACAGTCTGTAGCTGCAAGTACTGATTATTGTCCAGTGTCGGTTAATGTATTTGAGGTGACGTCTTCAAGTGTCCGACCTTCAGTCCAAAACCAAAACATATTCAGTTTAGTATGATAAATAAGAGACAAAATCATCTTTACACTTGAAATTTTTTGCATAAAACTTTGTTAATAATCAATCAATTATCCAAATAGTTATAATAATTTCTAGTTAATAGTTCAGACAAATTCTCCTCCTCTTTTATGACAATAAACTGAATATTGTTGGATTGTTGGAATTATTTTTCACTGACAGATTCATCATTAATGATAGTAATTGTATTTAACAGCTTCTACATAACAGTTAAAAGGGTATTTAAACCATTTGCACTACTTTTTCTTCACATGTGGAGTCATCACAGCGCTCTATAGATGCTTCACGTTTTGTCTGGGTGTTGGCTTTCAGCTCTGAACCTCGCTGTACTCGCTGACCCTGTCGTCAAACCCGGTCACACTGCACTGAATCATTTTTAGGCTGGTAGAAACCCCTCCTTACCGCCTTATCTCTCCTCTTCCTCTTTCTATCATATTTGTTAACCACCCCTTCCCTCCTTCTTCTCCTCCTCCTCCTACTCCTCCTCATCCCTCCATCTCCGAGCACCCACTCTTAAGCACTTTGTGGTTTTGCTTTCGACTTTGAAACCCAAGAGCTGAATGGAGTCATTGTTCATCTCTTTGGACTGCAGGATGGAGGAGGAGGGGTGACAGGAGATCGGGATCACCAACACTCATGCTCTCTCTCTCTCGCTCTCTCTCACTCGCCCCCCCCCACTTCACTCGCAGTGCAGCTTGCTCTCCCTCGCTCACTGATCCTCTCGCTGCAGGTTTGGACATGAATGGCGAGGACTTTGCAGAAGTAGGGCTTGTCTGGCTTGGAAACGGAAACGGTTTTCACATTCAAAAGTTCCTCTCCGAGCGCTCTGGCTTTAAATCATCTCTCCGTGTTTTTAACATGTATCATCTGTGTTCTCATGTGTAGTTTCCTGTCGTGTTACATCCCTTTGATCAGTGACATTCTGTTCAATCTGGCACATATCGCATGAAATCTGCACCACAAATGGTTGCTGTTTGTCCATTGGGGGGTGCTGTAATAAGTTGACGCATACCATATTTTCAGACTTGTGAAATTCTAAATATTTATGCATGTTTTCATCTAGAAAAACTACGAAATCACCAATAAAGTCAAGCACAAGCTCAAGATTGACTTAAACAGCAGTATTTATTTGGTGCTTCTGGAGCTTTCAACCACCATTTTTGTGGCCTTCCTCAAAGTAGGAAATTACCTGAGATGTGGTTTAAAACATTGGAAAGTTGTTTAAAGCTTTATCTATTACAGGGTTCAGCAAGTTGGATTTAAAACGTTTTATTTTAACAGGTAAAACTATTTATTCCCCGTTTCAAAGATATTAATAAAAACCACCAGGTGCAACAGAAAAAAAAATACTTTTAACTTTTTCTTTTTAAATATCTTTTAAAGACCACAATGTTTTATCAAGACCTGTGGATTCCCTGTTTTAGGTGGATTTTACTGTGATACATGCATTTTTTTATGGAACTCGACATTAGGATGCTTGAATGTTGAACATTATGAGATATTTCACACAATTTACACACATGTTCACACATGTGAACAGCCGCAGAGTAAATAAACCAAAATGACATATCATACTGAATAAACAGGCAGAGATAAACCAATGCAAGTAGTTTCCAGTTTAAGCTTGTTTAAACTTGTGGTTTTTTTCTGCCACTAAGCGCCTTTATTTCTGCAGAATATTTGCATAATATAATCCTCTTTCTCACTCCTGAATTTCTGCAAGTACTTGTAGATTATGTTAAACTCAACAACCTGTTATGCATGCTGCCAAGTTGCCATCTGTCAATAATGTGACTAATAGCTAATGTGACACTAATGTTCATATTGTTCTCTAACTCCTCTCTTCCTGCCTGCTCCCCCCCTCCTACTGTTGTCGTTACTGCGACTTCCTCCTCTGCGGTTAAAAGTCTCACTTTGATAACCGCAAGTATTTCACTGACGGCCGCACCCACCGAAAATGGTAAACAACCTAACGTCCCGACCATGAAAGGGCGATTACAGGCACACAGGGGATTCAGGCCTGAAAATACACGCGGTTAATGTCAAATATCAGCTGCTTATTTATTATTTTTAAGGATTTATGTGCTGTGAAACATGCTCCTTTTACTTACGGAGTATTTACCCTCCTCCCGCACTGACAACAGGTGATATTCCTCATACGAGGTGGTGTTGCAGGATCTTTAGAGGACTTTCTGCTTTCAGGCCGCGCAGTAACTTTCAGTGCAGTTCGTTATCTGCACGCCTGAAGCTGACTGATGGTTCCTGCTGTCAGCTGTTTCCTGCAGTAATCCGTCAAAGTGTGCAGCAGCTTGCTCTTTGCATACGAGCTGGAAAGTGCAACTTCACTTGCAGGCGTGATGTAAACGTAGAGACACAACGTCCTGTGAAAGTTCACACACCAACACCCACACACACACACACACACACACACACACACACACACACACACACACACACTGATTCAGCCCTGAACCTGGTATGCCTACGACCTCTGACCCCAGGCATGCTACAATAAGGCTGCGTTTGGATGAGACGTCTCAACGTTTACATTCCTGTCTGAAAGGCAGGTCGCCCTCAGGTGATGCTGCACATGACCCACCACACGCACCCCCCCCCTCCCCCCACCACACACACACACACACACACACACACACACACGGATCATACCAATCACTCATTAACTGGGGGGCGCAACATGAGTTCTGGAGTTCATCTTCAAAACAGTACGGATGTTTGTCTCTCAATGTCTCTAAAAGCTGAAGCATCAAGTTTGTAAAAGTGAACTTTACTGCGATTGCACATCATCCTGTCAGATTCACCTGATCCAAATTTTACCTCTAAAAAAGAGTGAAGAATTGAGATGATTTCACGGAAAGAAAAAAAGGAGAAACATTTGGTAACATACTACGGAAAACAGTTTACACCCAAAAGCCCCAAAAAGCAGAAGGTCACGGCGTCGATCTGCGACCAGATCACAGAGTTACCACAGAGAGAGAACGAAAACACCGTCTGATCTTCAGGAAGGCACTTTGTTCGCTTCAACACAACTCATGGAAATACGGCTAATTTGCTGTAGTTGCTCCTTACACACACACACACACACACACACACACACACACACACACACACACACACGCGCACACGCACACGCACAGGCACACACACACTTAGCCTCGCGTGCAAACTTTCAACCCTCGACATCCTGAGCTGAGAAAGGAGAGGAAGGAGGCCGGCGGAGGAAAAGACGAGGAGGGAGATGGAAGGCATTTAGCATGATTATTATGGGAGCGAGGGCACACGCACACGCACATGCACACACACACACACACACACACACACACACACACACACACACACACACACACACACACACACACACACACACACATACACACACACACAATGGCGACAGCTGCAAAAGAGTCTGATATGCCTTTTCTGGCTTTTTGGATGGTTTGCATGATTACATGTTCTGCTAAATAGTATTATACAGTCGATACTGATGGGGGTGGGGGTGGGGGAATAGGGGGTGAAAAGGGTAGGGAGCGGGGAACTGTAGGGATGGGAGCAGGAGGAGGAGAAAATGGAGATGTGGAGGATAGGGGGAAGATGGGAGGTGGGAGGCAGGAGGAGGCGTAAGGTAGGAGGTAGGATGAAGACGGCAGAGATGGAAACACGAGGGAGGAGACGGCAGGTGATGAAAAATGGAAAGCAGAGACAGAAGGTCGGGGGAAGAGGAGTAAGAGAACAGAGGTGAATGGAGGAGATTAAATAGATGTTATAAGGAGGAGGAGGGGATGAGGAGGCAAGGGTTGTGGGGGGGTGAGAGAGGAGGTGCAGGGAGGAAGACAAGGGAAAAGAGAAATAAGGAGAACAAAGGATATTTTGTAGGTGGTTGTGATGGACAGGGTGATGAGGGACAAGAGGAGGAGAAAGAGGAGGTGTAAGGTGCAGAGTGGTAAGAGATTTTATAAAAAGGGGGAGAAAAGAAATGGAAGTAGGAGGAGTAAGAGGTGGGAGGAAGATGAGGGAGAAAAAGTAGGAGGAGGAGGAGAGGGAGATGAGAGGGGGAGCAAAAGCCAGTAATCTGTAATGGAGTTTGAAGCATAATGTAGCACCGGTGCTCTTATCGCTGTCGTGCCATGGACCCATTCAGGACAGGAAACCCCCCCCCCCCCCCCCCCCTCAACACACACACACACACACACACACACACACACACATGCACGCACACTCCTCTGACTTTTAAAACACTGAGTATTCGAGCTGGGAATAAGCGTGCAGGTTATTTTTGTATTAGTGTCAGTCTGCACCAAACTTGGTTTAAAAATGCACAAGTTAAAGATACACAGTTCTGAGAGTTTATCTGATCCTGCATGTTTTCTGCTTTGTTCTCCAACTCAGCTGTAACCACGCTCCTTCCTCCAATGCACCAAACCAAACTCTGCACCACAGCTCAGAAAAAGAAGAAGAAGAAAAAAATCCCTTAATTGCTTCTGTCCAGCAGTGCAGCTCTGGAGAATAAAACCTCACAAAAACTGCCAGGAATTTGCCAGAAATAATAAGCTTATGCCCCGATTTTTGCAGCAGTGCACATTTTCTCGTGAAAACCACCATTCATTTGTTTCTCACTATACGGCAATTTGTCTTGATGCAAAAACATGGTGACAACTTCAAGTGTTCGCGGAGGAGGTCCTGTAATCGTTGTTATTTCCAGCAGCAGCGACGATTATAATCTAGTAAAGACATATTAACATGACTCATTCAACTGGTGATTTGAAAATGCCACAGAGAGACTTTGATCTTGTGTGAATCTGAAACCAGTGAGACCAAAACGTTCAGTAGGATTCTCAATAAAAACTAAATTTGAATGTATTGGTTTATTGCTGAAAACTGAAAGCAGCAGTGGAATCTATGAGCAGAAAGTTTGAACAGTTTGAGTGCTGACACGAGTTTTGTTTTGATAATTCACTTAGTAGTGTAAGCAGTTTGAGGCAGAAGATTTTTTTTTTTCTGATTTAACTTGTCTACGTGAAACTTTTTCCCCTCTGAGGGGTAAAAAAAAAAAAATAGAGTTTTATTAAAGTAAAAACTAAACAGTGGATCAGCTCTATTTCTGAGCATCATTACACTGTAAACCAGTAAACCAGTCAGTCAGTCAGTAAACCAGTCACAGAGTGTCTGGCAGGCTCTGAACCGAGCCTGGCGGTCTGGTTACCCCTGAGCGCTGACTGACAGGCGGTCTCTGCTGCAGAAAGGCTCGGCAGGCAGCCAGTGGAGTTGCGTGTAAAGAGTTTATTTAGACAAGAGAGCGAGCGGGAAAGAGGAGTCAGGGGGCTGGCTTTTCAAAGATGTTTTGTTCAGGCCTGAGCGATCGTTCCTGCTGCTGAGGGGGAAGAGGTCTCACTCCTGTCAGAACTCAGGAACCGAACCTAGCTAACCAGATCTGGTCTGTGTGTGTGTGTGTGTGTGTGTGTGTGTGTGTGTGTGTGTGTGTGTGTGTGTGTGTGTGTGTGTGTGTGTGTGTGTGCGTGTGCGTGTGTGTGTGATGGAAGTTTGCAGAACACTGAGATACACAAATGGAAACATGCATGCAAATACACATGCAAATTAATACATACATGCACAAAAATGTATTAAAACCAAAATCCAGACATGTATGCATACAATGCAAATATGCATGCTTGCAAAAAAAAACCAGAAAATGAAAAGTATGTAATTACACACACCCAGGAACAAGACTGATGTACTGTGTTGTGTGTGCGTGTGTCTCTCTGATTATATTTCTTTCACTTTACTCCCTCACTTCTTTTTTCAAACTGTTTCTTGAATAAATTTCACAGCAGCGCAGACCTGAGAAAGTTGATTTTAATCAGTGAGCAGATCAAAACATTCTCATAATAACTAATAATGACCAGAGCATTTAAAACGTTCTCCATATTTGTCTTGATAAAATCACTATAACATCAGGCTTTTGACTTTATCTTCACTTTAAGCTGTCAATCAAACGCTTCCTCTTTTCAATTTCCACATTAAAATTCTTAAAAGCCCGGCCCATATAAGTAGGCTTTTACCTTGAAAAAAAAATAGGAAGTTGTGTTGACATTAGTTTAAGAGCAACAGGAGAAAGTCAGAGATACGTATGAGAACTGTGATTATTAGTGATCATAGTTATTAGTAAGTAATACTCTTAGGCTCATAAGAGTAGGGTTGATTTTCCTATCAGCCCTGCTGCTTCCTGTCTCTCCCTGAACAAAATAAACATATTATGAAAGAAAACGATCACTCAGTTACCTGTTTTATAATTGATTAATCATTTAAGTCTGTTTTCAAGCTAAATACTGAACATCTGAAGAGATGACTTGCAGCTGTTCTCGGTCTTCTTTTAAGAAACTAAATATTTGGTTGGAGAGTAATTATTCTTTCACAATTTTGCTGAAAAACACGCCCACCATAACACTGTCGTTTAAGCCTTGAAGAAGAGGCTTCACTTGCTGTTGTAAAGCGTAAATCGATCTTGACTTTTTCCACATAACCGGACGATTCACGACTTAAAATGCCCTTCAGAGGCCAGTAGATCCAGACAGTTGGCTTGGCAACCGACTGCCTGCCGTATTTGCATATCAAATAGATTAAAGTCAAACTCATTTTCCCCTCACTGAGGTCTGTTGTGAGCTGTTGCGTCATTATTTAAAACCAGTGAATCATAAGGAAAACCCAGCCGACCTCAGCAGCTTCCTGCCTCGGCTCGGAGGCGGGCGCTGAAACCCCGAGGAGCTTCCACAGAGTGACATCATCAACGCCGTGATTCACCTGCGAATGACATTCAGGAATCTTTAAGGTGGACCGACAAATTAGATTCTTTCTCCAGCTGTGATCTCGTTGAAATATCGGTCTGTTAAAATGAAGAAATTCTGAAACGTTTATGCTTAAATTGAGATTTTCGTGAATAAAATTTGACTCGCCGGTTGAATTCAGTTTACATTTTTTTGTAGTTTTTTTTTTTTTAAATTAAAAAAATCCTCTGAATCATTGCGTAAACAATCCCAGGTCTGGTCGACGCTGCAGCCTGCGCCTTTAAAACCCTCAAATGAGCTGCTTTCTTTTCATCAACGATGCCTCGTGTTGCGGGTGCCATGAGGCGGAAGTGGTAGCACTGAGCAGCCACTGTGGTGACACACACAAACACACACACGAACACACACACACACACACACACACACACACACACACACACACACACACACACACACACACTCTGTAAATGCTAATAATGGTTCATTATTTCCATTGATGCAGTTTGAATAAACTACAGTACGGCAGAAACACACCGACAGCTTTCACCTCTGTCTTTTTGCAGGAAATGAAGCCTCCTGAGCAGGAAAATGTGAGCAGATATGCAAACCTGTCCCACTCAGTAAAACACTGAAACTTCTTCTCAGTTTTATCCAGAAAACAGACACAGATCAGACCTGTCAATAACAGAAATCTGATACATGGAGCTAATACTGGTCCTTTATTAAAACTCGAGATATCATCTAACTCTGATCACAGCTGCAGAAACAGGCTGGGAACAAAGACACTTGATCTTCTGTACAATGTTTGAGAAAAGAAAACAAATGTCAGCTTTTCCTCTGAACAAAAAGTCACTGAGCCGCTAACAGCTGCTAACTCTAAACTGAGTTTATCGTTTCGGTGTGAAAGCTTCAGAATTAAACAATCTGCTGAGGAATCTTTGAACTTTGCTTGGACAGGTTGTGCTCGCTTGAATGCACTTTTTTAATTTGAATTAATGGTAATGTAACTGTGGCCAACTAGGCACTATTGCATTGCGTTAAACCCCCACGAACAATTAACTGAGTAATCAAAAGAAAAGTGAAACGAAAGATCCATAGTTGTAGAAAATTACAGGTTGGTGTGGTTCCACTATAGATATTAATATTAAAGTTATCGATCAGCTGCTGCAGCTTCAGATACGTGAAGTACGCAGGCAGAAAACTGCAGACCATGTGAGGACACTCAGGCAGCGTCTCAAGTGAATGCAGTGGAACAGGCCGGGTGGGTTTGTTCCTGCACGTCTGCATGACTCAGAGTCACTTCCTACAACCGCTGACGCTCCGGGATGTTACGAAGTCAAATGAAACCAAAAAAAAAAAAAAGTGCAGCTTATTTTTTTTTATTCTTACCTGCAGCAGGAGGAGAGCAGAGAGGAGAGTCATCAGACATGAAAGAGAAAGAACAAAATGTGCCATTAAGTGACAGGTGAAGCTCAAATTTCAGTCACTCAGCAATCAGGTTGTGCAGGTCGTCGGAGGTCGTTTACATGCACTGTCGTGAACTCCCGTGTGTCTGCTGTGCATACAGCAGATCGGAGATTCTTTTCCTTATTATCTAACATCTGCATAATTAAAATGCAACAAAGACTTCATGTTCAGGCTTTTAAGGTTTTCCATACGACGAGACATATGGAACAAAAATACTCGTATGAATGTGGAATTTGACAAATAAAACTCAGACAATATGTGATGTATTTCCTGTTCTGAGTCATTTATCAGATCTGTTGAAGTTAAGTTTTCTCCTTTTATTATTAACTTTGAGATAAAAATCTTCTTTTAAACTGTATTGCAAAGTTAAACTCAACCCTTTGTGTTTTTAAGGCTGCACTGTTCCATCAAATGGAAATATTCTGGACTTCTTATGCATCACTTTTGACATATTTGCTATCTTTGGAAACTTTGAGCTCTTCACAAGAATGTTAAATAAGTTCTGTGGCTTTGAACTGCGTCTGTGATGACTGATGCTCCAACATGCTGCTGATTGTCGATGGCAGCGATGGGGAGTTTCAAACTTAAACACCTAATCTGCGTATTGTCTTTTTTAAAGACTTGCCAACGAGGATATTTCCATTTCTTTGTCTTTCACTCAATTAATCTCCAACAAACTTGTGTGATTGTAAAGTGGAAACTATGAAGAAATCTGAACTCTCTGAACCTTGAATTTAATTCTTACCAACCCTCTGGAGACCAAAGACACCTTTTCTGCCAAACACAGTGCAGACATCAAAGTAAAACTCGAATGCCCCGCAGCTCTCTGCTATCTTCCCTCCAAACAGCATCGCTCAGACAACACAATGAGATGTTTGCTTTAATTATTATTGAGCAACAGACATCAGGCATCCATTTTCTTTTCCTAAATAGATTTATAGTGTTATGGAATGAAAGCGATCCAATGTAAACTCCGGGCCGGCCTCGCCACAGAACTCTCCCAACCTAAACAGTTCAAAGTGGGACCGGAGGCGAGCCGCTCGTCCCCAGACGCAGCGACAGAGTCTTTGGATGGCATCACCACAAAATCAGGCTTAGGAAATCATAAGCCGAGCGTGACTTCATGTCAGTAAACACCGGCGCTCGAAAAGAATAGAGGGCTGCATTTTGGCCGGGGACGGCATGGGAACGCTGCAGGAACGCTCGTTTTCCATCCGTCCTCGGAGATCGCCGAGACTTCACCCGTAACTACAACCCAAACCTGCGTCACCGTCTTCACGTCACGCCGACCGCAGCGGAAAAGAAGACTTCGCTCTGGCATCCCGGGAGATTTTATTTGTGCCCGCGTTGTTATTAAGAAGCCGTCGTACGAATTAAATGCAAACTGGATAGATGCCAGTTTGTGGCTTCGATGCATCGCGGTCCAAGATAGATGTTTTATAATCATTACAAGGGAAACAACTACATTTACACTACATTACATTTACAATTTATTCTTTTCTCTTTGAAATGTCATAGAATTTACTCAGCTGTCGTCGTCAAAGCAGCTCAAAGTCCCAAACTCAATTTAATTTAAATTTTAAATTTTATATGACACAAAACAGAAAAGTAGAAAATCCTGGCGGCTACTTTTTGGTGAGTTTTAACTTCCTTTTATCGGCTTTATAACTTGTTTGAAACTTTAATTTGTCAATTACAGAAAAATTTGAGATCAAACATGAGACATTAAAATCTGCACCTCTGGTTTTTGGGTGTTTATGTAAAAGACAGATGATATTTTGGGTTTTAATCCAGTTAACCGTGTGATGAAACCACTGACTTTGGCTCTTTGTCCTCTGAGCTGCAGATGGAACAAAACTGACAGAAAAGTAAAGTGATATTGCTTTCCAGTCAACATGAAGGGTTAAATGTGTGTGTCTGGAGGGGTATTAATAATGGACATGAACATTTCATTTTAACGAGCCATTAAATCTCTGTCTGATCTCTGGTGCAGCCGCAGCCACATTAAAAATGCTGATTAACACTTCAACTCGTCACTCCCGTCTGCATTCATTCATGTGAATTCACCCTCTGGCCAAGTTTTCCTTCAGCTTTTATCTTCTCTTCTTGCATCTGTGAAACACTCTGTGGTGATCCTGTTGGTTAGACCAGACGTCGTGGGTTCAGTTTATTGCTACCGATTAACAAATCAAACTTTGAAACTAAAATGCCAAAACAAATCGGTGGTTTTCAGCCTTTCAGAGGTGAATATTTGATGGTGTTCATCACCCCCTGTCATATTAAAATAACTTCTTTGGGTTTGGGCTGTTTTTATGGACCAAATAGACACTTTATGTTGCTTCAATATCTTCCCTTTGGTACTTTTGGTAGTGAAATCAGAAATGTCTCAAAAACGCGTCACCACGTCCGATTCCTTCCATAAAAAAGAAAATATCCACCTGTGCAGATCAGGTTTTGGGTGTTATCTCTGGACCAATAATCGAATGAGACACTTGATCTGTCCGTCTGCGTCGGGAATCTCTCACCTTCCCTAAAGGCGTCGCGGGCAAAGCGCGACAGGTTTTATTTGTTGATCCCGATAGGCTCCTAAAAATACACACCACATGGCTAAAAATATTTCGGCGGAGGACTGCGGCGCACATGGACAGCAATCACTCCAAGAGCTCCGTCAGCTGCTGCTACACGGAGCCCAATAGGAAACACATGATAAGCTACCTCCAAACAGCTGGAGGGGGTTTACTGGTGTGTGTGTGTGTGTGTGTGTGTGTGTGTGTGTGTGTGTGTGTGTGTGTGTGTGTGTGTGTGTGTGTGTGTGTGTGTGAGATCGCCCCATGATGCTGCTGAGTTAAAGCGACTGTGGTCTAATTTGTTCATGACTCCAAGCTTTTCTTCCTGTGCTGCAAAAAAAATACCCACTTGCCCCGGTTTGGTGATCTATATTTGAGCCTTTTTTTAATTAATAAAGCCTCCTGAAATTTCCTCATGCGAGACTCTGAATCCTGATCTTTGACTTCCCTGTGTAACAGGAGAAGGGAAGTCTCTTATTTTGACCCTGAAATGATGGAAAAAAAATTCTGCTAATCAGGTTAAATGAAGTAAAAGAGGTTGGTGTGCACTTGCAGCCAAGTTTAGCTCCAGGTGCAGGACACTGAAGTAAATGTAAGCCAGGAAGGACATCCGTCAGGCTGCAGAACGAATTAGTGACCAGAAAGCTGCTTCAGGGTGAATTTCAGACAAAGCTATCTTGTTATTTTTGTTATATTTTAAAAGAAAAATATGATTTAAAAACTATGCCCAGGACTAAATTACACTCTTGGGGTTGTTTTAACTTTTAAGAATCCTCTTAACTCGAGTTATTTTCAGCCAAACAGGTGCAACTGCTTTGGAAATGCCCACAAGGAATGTTTTCCATTATTTTCTGCAGTGTCAAGTCCAAAATAATCGACCCTAACCTGCGATAACAAACTAGTTTCACCCGCTCTGCACAGTCAATAGTTTCATGTGTCCGTTAAATGGTTAAAGCAGCCCTCTCCAGTGTGTAGTGATTACACAACCGGAGCCATTGTTTTGGTGTTCGGGCCTAGCGGCGAGGATGGCCAGTTTGCCAACATGTCTGAACCAGCTGGAAGGAGGCGCCGGCTCCTCTTTCATCTGCAGGAGTTCAAGTATGTAAACAAAAGGAGCAGCGCTGCAAAGACTCATCGCAGGAGCGCAGCGGCTAAAGATTCTGCTCGGAAAACACGAGACATGAGGTAATTTCTCTGGAGTCCCGTCCAGATGGACTCCAATAGTGTTTAAGGTTTTGCCCCCAGCGACATCTACTGTTTCCTTAAGTCTCTGTTTGGTCTTTTAAATGTCAGATACCTTCAAACTGTTGATCTGTACATCTTTAAAACTACCTTCTTTTTTTTTTTTTAAATCAGCTAACTCAATGATTAATAAACAATCAAAATTGTTAGTAATACATTTTCTGTCTACTGAGTGACTGATTAATACATTAATTGACAAACCGTTTACTGCACACACAAAAAAAATCTTGATTTCAGGTATAATTTTCTGATTTTATAATCATTTAATAATCACAGGCTCTGAAAGCAACTTTTAGTTCAATTCACTTGACTGTTGTAGTCAAAATTAAGATGAGTAGAAGTCAGATTTAATGCTGAATAACTCAAACTGATAAAAAAAAAAAAAATTTAAAAATCGGTTGGTGGATTTATGATCAGATATGATCAGATCTGTTTCTGAGCCATTGATGTTTCGTGTTGAATCTAAGAGTTACACTGAATCCTGCTGCAACACGCCTTCAGCTGGGATTATCTACTGTAAACCATCACACACACACACACACACACACACACACACACACACACACACACACACACACACACACCACAGATACAGTATTAATGAATGAGCTGCAGAAGTGTGTGCGTGCGTGTGCGTGTGTGTGTGTGTGTGTGTGTGTGTGTGTGTGTGTGTGAGAGAGGTTTTAATTTCCTGACCAAATGTTTTAACTGAACCACACACACACACATTTGAAATTTGCTGACGGTGTTACTGGTTGAACAGTTTTTGGCCGTAATAACTTCCAGAGAAACAGACTGTCTGGCATCATCAGACCAATCAATCAGTTGAATCTTTTCAAGTCATCGTGACCGAGTATCAGCATGTCAGACTTGAGTTACACAAATAAACACAAAAAAGTGGGAAAAGGTATAAATAAAGGGCAAATGGATCATATTTAGAAAGTTACATACAGTATGAACAGTGTGCAGTAACTAAGACGTGACCCATAGTCCAGGTGAGACCTGGTCCAAATCATATCTGGTCCAATCAGCTTGAGTTTGGTTTGGTTCTGCTCGAGCTGCCCTGGGTTTCATCTCCCAGTCTGCACACAATCTGCTTTTGTCTTCTTGCTGGAGCTTGTTGGGCTTGTAAGATTTCAATACACTCTAATTACCAGTTTCATCTAAACTTCTTAACTTAGCACCAGCCTTCTGAACGAGGTGGGGGTCCGAGTTCAACCAAACTGAAAAGTGAATCCAATGCAGAAGTGCCTTAAAGTGCAATACCACCGAGGACCACTAGGGGATCCAACAAACCTCCGGCTCCAATAGACTCTCATTCAAAAAGCATGAACTTCTCTAAAGAAATTAAAAGTCAATAAATTCCTTCTTTTTGGTCAGTGTTCTGGTGGTCCTTCTGAAAATAATTACATCCTTAGTTAGATATTAGGCCTCAAACACAGCATGTCCAGTTTGATTGACAGGCCTAAGGTGCACCCAGTTTTCCAGCGTAGGTGGGCGGAGCATAGTGGTCTCTGGTTCCTCAATCTACCTGAACTACAGACTAATGCGGAAATAATTGGTCCATCATTCGTTTCAGCCATCACACACAGACAACATCCGATCACTGAGGGTCATTTCGCGATCCTGTTCACTGCTTTGCAATAAGCTCACCCTCAGCCAGGCGAATAAAAATCAGTGACACTGCAGCTGAAAAATTACAGCACTTTCAGTTCATGAGAAACTGAGAAAACACAAAAAGGGAAAACAGATTAAGTTCAAAGTCGAAGTCGGAGTACTGCAGGCTCCGTGTTGTGAAACTCTGCATGATGTCAAAATGCCTCTATGGCGATTTCACAAGTCGGCTTCCTCTGCGTTCGCGAAGATAAAAGTCCACCCCCCCTCTCCCCCCCCGCACGTCCCCCTTCACACCTTTCTGCTCAGGGGGACACTTATTCCTCTTTTTGCCTCCGCTTTTCTGGCGTCCGATCACAGATGGGGAGTTTTCTAAAACATGACATGACAAAACAAAACAACAACACACACACACACACACACACACACACACACACACACACACACACACACACAAAAGGCGATGACGCAGGCTTGGCCCAACTAGCTTTTTTACTTGAAACCATATTGCCTTCACTCGTGGCACATATCCCTATCAATTACACAACTTTGATTTAAGAGATTAAAAATATTCCCAGAAATGACCGCAGGGACAGCTGGGAAAAACGGAGCAGGAGGAGGGAGGGGGGCATTCAGACCGGTCTGCTCCAGCAGGCTTCTTTTCATGCAAGTGTCTTTGAAGAAAAGGCAAGATGGAACACACCGAGAGACAATGGCAGATGTAAACTGCAGATTACACTCATCAGCTGTGTAATCTGTGTCGCCTGCTTCACATCAGATAAACTCTCCACAGTCTGAACATGAAAATCTGCTGTTATCGACATTTATTAGCCTGTGTTGTGTTGAAAAAGAAAACAAGTTTAGGATAATTTATCTTGTGTTAAAAACCTCGTGCGACTCTCATCTGCAAAGCTTGTGTTGCAGTTATTATTTTTTATGCAGCTGATAAATAATTTGCCAAAATTTCCTCTCAAAGTTTCCACAAATTTGTTGCTAATCACACAAAACGAGGTGCACGACATTCAAAACTAACAATAAGTAGTCAGTGAGCATTTACAATGAAATCGTGATCTGTTATTGAGGATATATCAGAAAAATACTCATAAATATATATTTTTTAAAAAGCCATGCAAATTGTAGATTAAATGAAGATTTTAAAATTACGACCTGTTACTGAAGTTATTTCGCACCACCGAAGGAAAATGAGCACTTTGTCTGACTTCAATCTATAATTAAAAATAATATGTTAAGTTCTTGCAACACTCAACACGACTACTGTGTTCAAAATGACTCATACAAGTGCAACAAAAGAAGACTTCATGCAGATGAAAGACGTCGACTTGAATCTATAATTTAAAATAAGCTGAAGATATCAGCGGCTCAAGTTCCTGCCTCACCGAACCGTCTTTTTGCAGACTGGCAGTGTCTCGTTTCTTTAATGACCGACATACTTGCCTCGCTGCCTATGTAAACTCTCATTCATGAGGACAGAGGCGTGGCCGAGAGGCTGCCAGTAATTTTCCACCATAAAAATCTAACCAAACTCACATCCCTGTCATTAAAACGCCAGCACCACTGCAGCTCCAGACGTGCAGCGTGCGCAGGGGAGTCCCACACCTGAGCAGCGTGCACACATGCATCGCCCCAATCTCCTCGGTACCCGCTTCCGATATGCTGATTTACGCCTGTTTTCTGTGAGGAAGTGAGACGGCTTCATGTGGTCTGAACTCACGGTGGATCGGATGCAACAGGTGGATGGCGGACTTGGATTTATTTACCCTCGATTGAAGTGAACTTTTACTGATGTTGGGAAAACTGCCATTTTTTTTAATTATTACAATTCCAGCTGAAATGGACACAAAAGGCTGTAAATATGACTCTTGTTGTGAGGGAAATATCTGTCACTGCATTAATTAGTTCAGTGACAGTTAGGACGGGAGTATGAGGGGAAAATGTGCCTGCTAATTTCATCCAAAAGCTCTCGTTCTGATGTAAAAGCAGCAGAATATGTGCATTATTATAAATAGCTTCAAGATGCAGCAGTGAAATAACAGAAATACATCAGCATTGCTCGTGTGTCAGTGATTTGTAGTTCAGCTTAATCCCATAAGATCAAAGAGCCTGAAATTTTAATTAAAAACATCCTCAGAGGTATTTTGACATCAACAACACAACCGCTGTGTGCAAGAACTCCCCAAAGCAACAAGGAAAACATAAAAACATCCAAAAATGAAATGAAAAATAATCAAGATTGATAATGAGCTTCGCTGTTCATGCAGGAACTGTTATTAGGTGAACTCTCGTCATCGCTGGAAGATGTCTCTGATCAGACCACCGGGCTGGAGCTTCTCGTTATATAAGATACATCCATCTGCAGCTCGCAGATCATCGAATGAGAGGAGAGGCTAACTTTGACCGACACGTTTGGGTCGATAGAAGGGAAGAGAAGGCAGGAAGCAGCTTGTTCCTCTGAGGAAAATTATATCATGGCTGCTCAGTGACTGTATCCTGAGTCTGGAAACGTCTGCGATGTATCACAAAAGGAAAAGTTGTTCCTCCCCATCTGGAGGCACCTGAACTGAGTTTCATTCCTCCAAACCCGCTGATATTCACCAGATTTCTCAGCAATGATGATTCACCAAATACTAACACGTGAACTAGGAGTAGACTTCTACATTAAGAGAGGTCTTAGATGGGAAAACATACGAGTTTTTTCCATTTCTATTCATCTTTTTGTGCGGAAGCCAACAAGGAGGAACACGGTGTGACTTGGTTGCACAGATACAGACAGTGTACTAACGGACAAGTTAAAACAAAGTGTGGGAGTAGAGGTCAGGATGAAGGATGAAGGATGGGTGTGTAGCGCCCTGCACTTCCATGCAGGACACCAGAGTTTGTGTCCCGGTCACAGACGTGAAATGAATTCCTGTTTTAGCAGAATTGTGAACGAAGCGCTGCCGTTCTGATCAGGTCAGAAACTCACTTCAGCCTCGTGTTCGACCAGCAGCGATTCGCCTCTTGTAAAAACTCTGAATCTGCGAGAGAGGAGTTGTTTACTGTTTCAAGCTTTCAGTTTTATATTAAAACCAACGTAATAAACAGCTGGAGGAAACAACAGCTAATAAAAAGTTGTCTCGGAACTCAAACTTCTCTTTTTTGGGGGTTTTACACAACAGCCGTGTTCGGATTGATCGGGCAGGTTTACAATTAGTCACCAGTTTAGTCAGCAGTTGACTTCTTACTTAAATATGTCTTCATGCATGAGCTGTTTTTCCGAGAAGGTTGATGATATTTGTCATAAAAAATATATCACATTGGTCTTCATGTCAGACGCAAAACATATGAAGAGCTTGTAAAATACATTTCTTATGCAATAAACAACCGAACAGCACATAAAAGTAAAGCTAAAACGAGCAGGAGATTCAATTATTAACTTTAACTTCATAAAAGTAAATCAGTTACAGGAGTTATTTCTCTGCATTGATTACAAATATTAGCTTCATGCAGCTTTTATTTGTAATGGAGTATTTTTTTAAAGTAAAGTCACCGACTTCTGCTGTGTTTTTACAGGAACTTTTTAAAGCTTTCACATCGTATCTGTACCTCATAAGAGGCAAACAAAAAGTCCCTTCCTGCTCACAATTTTCACTTTGTTCTCTGCAAACTGCAGCAGAAAACAACATATTCAAATCCCAAAACGTCAGTGACCGTTTGACTGAAAGCGACTGCTCCGTGCGTCGGGGACGGGCACTGGTGTGCAGCAGCTGGCCGAGAGTGAGCTGGTTTTCACTGCAGCGGATCACCACAGCAGCTCGTTTTATTAATGAGCCGCCGCTCTTGTGCCGAAGCTGCGGCGAAGATTGAAATCAGCTGCTGTCGTCTTTGATTGAAGTGAAATCCTACAGGCTCTCGGCTTTAAGGAGCTCATCCTAAATGTGCACTTTGGTGTCTTGACAGCGTTCTGGCAACGTCTGCCTGATCTCTGATCTCTGTTTTTTATCAAATCCGCACTCAGACTCGATTGTATGCTCAGCAGAAGTGCAACAAAAACCAACGCCTGTCTTTTTGGTGACTCCTTGCCCTGTTTGAGTTCATCTGGCCCAATCTGGCCCCAGCTGTGGCTAGATCAGAGGTTAGCAGACACCTTTCTCTCTACCGTGACTTCGCCCCAGGCGCTTCCTCCCGCCCCAACTTCCTCTGACAAACATTACTTCCTGTAAGACACAGAGGAGAGATTAGTCAACGCGTTTTACAGGTTTCCCCCGATTAGCTGACAAGCACGTGGAGCTCTGCGTTGAGATGAGGCTGCATGCCGGGCCGAAGCTCGGCTCCGTCTGAACTGATCAGCCTCACGCTGATTTTCATTTTCTTCAGTTTTATAATCTGCACCATAAATCATCCTCTTCTGCTTCTCCGGAAGCTTTATGTTCTTCTCATTTCCTCAGTTTCTTTTTCATTTTGACGCCTATATGTTTTCTGTGAAGCTGTATTTATGCCCCTGTGAGCAAAAAGTCCTGTTGTGTGACAGAGAGGATAGAAAGCCTCGACTGGGTTTAGGGTGAAAGGTGCTCTGTGGTTTGGGGTTTGTTGCTTTCAATAACAACTGAAAACTGTCTGTGCTGCACAAGTAAATAGTTAGAAACAATGCTCTGATGTGACCTCTGTTCAGCGTTTGCACACATCAGCTAAAGATTTGTCCTCCAAGGCGGCAGAAAGGAGCAATATGGTCCTTTTTAAGCAGCTTAAATAGCATTTTCAAACTTTAACCACATTTCAAAGGAAGTTCATCGAGCTTCAGCGCCTCATTAATGACCAAAACGTCAGATTTAAGTGTTTAACGCAGCAAAGAGAGTCAGCTTGGCAGCTCCTCCTCTGACTGAGGGTGTGTTGACCATTTCTTCTCATGTAAAACACATTTTTAATCACTCTGCGTTTGTGCGAGAACAGTTGAGCAAGACGGCGATGCAAAACACAGATTTGCATAGAGGAGATAAAAAATCTGGACCAAGCTCAGCAGCAACATCTCACCTCGAACAAGAGACAGAAATACAGCAGGTTACTGCTCCTCTACGATCTCTCCCGCAGTAATTAAAAAGCAGACCTGTCAGGTGTCAGACACGAGAACACACGGCGTGTTTGGAGCTGAGAATTCTGGGTAAAACACTGACTTAATATTTAGTCAGTGCTGGCGAGCGGACAGATAAAAGAGACGGGGTCGTTTCATGGTTTGCCAGCTTTATGATTGTTCTCCGCATGAGGAATAAAGCTCGGCACAGAAACAACACCGTGGCACGAAAACAAAGCGTGAGATGAGGTCACCGATAGGATTGTACGATACAGTGATGGAGGGAGGCGTACATGTGCGATTGATTTGTGATGTCTGGCGCTTTGCCACAGAGATCAGGACTGTATAGGATGTGAATACAGTTTGAGGGAACATACAGCTGTCGCCACTGTTGACCTACTTCTATTCTTCTTGTCGACACATTTGTCCTGTTATTTATTTATTTCACTGACCAGATGACAGCGACTGACTTGGTATCTAGACTACAACCTGACCTGCTTTTGTTCAAATCCGACCTCCTCTAACAGGAAGTGATCAGCAAAGAAGCAAGACATGCAGACGGAGAACACTTCAGGGTGATTACAGCAGAAATATCTGATGATAAAGTTGCATCCTACAATCGTGGACAAAAAGTTTACAGCTGACAAATTATGTTTACTTATATTTATCAGCTGAAAATGGTTTACTTTCTATTCAATGCGCTGTCACTTATAGTATTACAGCAGGTCATCTAACACATCATTATGGGCTCAGTTCAATCTTGCTGACATTATACAGTAAACCACTGCTTCCCCAGCTTTGACCCTTTATAAACAAGCGGTGCATGTGTCACTATGAATGGTTTCTTTTAATAGCTTTTAGTTCTGAAGGAGGTCTGAGGCAGCTCCAAATAAAACAGTTTCATGTCCCCGTGTAGGGTCCGGACCCAAGGTTGGGAACCACAGCAGCTGAGTGCTCTTTGTGTGGGAGTTGTAAAGCAGCTTAAGTACAGAAGTGAAACACAGAAGCGGCGCTGCGTACGACTAAACGCCTGCATGATTTCTACATCGAGTCTGCTGCACACACACACACACACACACACACACACACACACACACACACACACACACACACACACACACATACATACACACGCACACGCACACACACACACACACATACATACACACTCACACACACATACACACGCACACACACACACACACACACACACACACACATACATACACACGCACACGCACACACACACACACACATACATACACACTCACACACACACACATACACACGCACACACACACACACACACACGCACACACACACATACATACATACACACGCACACACACATACACACACACACACACACACACACATATACATACACACGCACACACACATACACACACACACACACACACACACACACACACACACACGCACGCACGCACACACGCACACACACACACACACACACACACACACACACACTCTGGTCTTCCCCAGATGCCTGGGCAGGTTTCTACACGACTGCACTGTTTTGACTGCGATGCTCCGAGCAGAGGGTCTGCTGGTTTCGATGCTATCACAGACATCACAGGACGTTTTCCGAGACCTTTCTCAGACTTATTCCAGGAGTCAGTCCACAACATTCCCAAACTAAGACAACCATAAAACCACTAATATCAACCACCCGAGTGGCAAAACTATGGACCGAGAAACTCCTTCATGTCCCCTCCCTCCTCGTTTTATGTGCTTTATTCTGGGTTGACAGAACCGGTTTGCTGCAGTGTTTTAAATGTCTCTGCGTTGGACTTTGTCTCTCCTGCCAATACAAATATTGATGTGCCGACACAAACCAGTTCTTTCTCTTTCTCTCTTTTCTTAATCCTCTTCCTCTTCATTGAACAATGACCAGACTGAGTTCCTCAACCAGCCAACAAAGAGTGAACAACAAAAAAAAGAAAGAAAGAGAACTTTGAAAACAAGTCCTGATTGAAAACAATACAAATATCTGAGAATCTGCATCTCAAAAGCTCTAAAGCTGCAACCAACCATTACGTTATTATTGATGAGGATGTTGATGCTTTTTTCAAACAATCATTTAGTCTACCAAATATCTGCAGTCTAAACTCAAAAGATTCGACTTTTTCATGTCGAATACAAAGATGTAAAACTGAGAGTTTACAAGTTCAATGCTGAATGTTCAACAACTGTTTCTCTGACAAAATGAACTTGTTTTCATTAATTTATGAGAATCAGACGCAGTAAAAACAGCCTTCACAGTCGTGGCAAGTGTCCAGAATCAGAGTTTCTTTAATAACTTTCCAAACTGTACGCATGTTTACCAGCAGGGAAATTACACCTCTGACCCCTGATCTGATCTGATCTGTAAAAGTCCTAAATATTCCAGGAGTTCTATAAACAGCACGAATCCAAACTTCCCCTCACCAAAATACTTGCTTTAATTTAGTTGTGCAGGAGCACTTCAGTTCGCCTCATTTCGCCCCGGGACACAGGCAGGTCCCACCAAACACCGTTAAACCAGGCATCTGTTTCCTGACAGCGGTTACCCGGCGCGGGAGTCCTGCTAAACAGTGAATCTGCAGCAGGACTCTGCAGCTTGTGTTCTGGAGCCGTGCTGCTGATATGTTGGGGGTTTGTTTTGGTTGTTTTACACGTCTTTGTACTTTGTCACTGTGCGTGAAAGCTCAGCAACAACCACAACAGTGAACGTCAACACCAGTTTGTGTCTGTTGACACCTCCTGTCAGCCTGTCACTCAAAGAGTAGGAAAAAGCAGAAGTGGGAAGAAGGGACAGGATGTTCAGAACCTCTCCGTTAACCTGAAAACACTGCTTCACTTACAGAGTGCAGCTGCAGAGATACTTGTACTAGTTTAAGTCACAGAGCTTTTGACAACATAAAACAGTCAAGAGTGAACTGTCAGCTGCGGCCTCATCGACTAGAAGATCGTTGCACCAGCCTCGACCATGACACATGTCGCAGGTCATAAAGAGGAAGTTCGGTGCTCCCAGCAGATTCAAGCTGCCTGAGGCCTGAATCTGTCCACTAGAAACACATCTGGAAAACGCATGGAGGACGGGGGGGGGGGGGGTGCATGCTGTGAGAAAAAAAAGCAAGTGTGTGTTCATAAAAGTACAGTATTTGTGTGTGTGTATGTGTGTGTGTTTCCAAGGCCCCAGCGAAAGGAGGGAAGTTCAGCCGAGCTATTCGAAAACCACAAATTATGAGTCTCCACAGCCAGAAATCTGCTCTGCTGCGGCCTCATTGACAGGACAACGAAGACTTCACCCCAAAAACCAAACGCATCCACGCCGGGAAAAAATGTCACAACCTCAAATTCATTGCGCCGTATTTCAAGAGACACGGAGGATCTTCATCCAAAGCAACTATTTTGTGGGCGAACACTTAACTGATGCACACGAAAAGAAAACACGGATCTCTAATAGACTTCTTTGTCTCAACAGTTGCCTCTTAACACAAAGCATCTGTTCTATTTTGATGTGCAAGTGCAGGCAGTGTGGTGGCTGTTTTCTCATTTATTGTAAAATACATCATCCTTCACTTTCCCTGCCGTCACCCCACCCCACCCCACCCACCCCCCTCAGGTGTGGTAACACCGTCTTTGTACACCGTCAGCCAAGTAAACACGTCCTCCCACATAAATGATACAAAAGACAAAGTGAACAAGGTGAGAAAAGAAAGCGGTCTTGTCTCCGGTGTCACTTTAAAACACACCTTCACTCTTCGTGGTCAGTTTGCCGAGTGTCACGGTCACTTTAATTTGTGCATTTTTGTGATTTTGTATCATGTTGTGGTCGTTTTTGCATCTTTTTCTTCCTTTATCTCTTTTTGGTTGTTTTGCGTTTCTTGGTGATTTTGAGTTTCCTTCACCATTTTTATTTGATGCCAGATTTTGTAGGTCGCTTTGCTGTACGATGAGTCCCTTCAAACATAGTCTGACCCATTGGGCCCTTTGGCCTGTGCCCAGTTTGCTTGGTCAGTAATCCATTCCTGGGTTTTGTATATGTACCTTTATAATATATGAATAAACACATTAAACAAGTGTGTGTTCACCTTGACCTTAAAAGCCAGAGGCCGACAGTTTGGTGCTGTACGGTTCCATACATGAAGAACAGAAAAATATTCAGAGCATTTCTGAGATGATGCAAGTTAACAATCAGATGGAGGCACAAAAAAAAGAAAAGAATCAAAGACAGACAAGACAGCCAGACGCTGAGGATGAAAGCAGAGCCGTGTCTGAACATGAGGGAGGTCTGGTTCAGAAAGTCTTCACACTGCAGAACAATGCCAGTGTTGTGAACATTGGAAATGGGATCGAACCCCCGGGTGTTTCCCAGCAGCCTGTCGTCCCCGTCCCGCGGCTCGGCCTTCGGGGAAAGACGAGGACGAGAGGACGGACACAGAGCGTTCCTTTCTCAGCCACATCCTGCTGGAGCGATGAGCCGGACTGGCCTTCCCTTGAGCCTTTACACTCACAGGTCATCTTTGTTCACCCAGAGGCATGCTGGGAAATTCACTAGTAGATGGACTCTGTCTGTCTGGTGTGTGTTTGGTAACGCCACAATCCCACTGAGAAGACTCACCACCAGTGTTTTAGCACGTTTATTTTAGCAGATAAACGCGTCTCGTCTTTGGTTTGAATGTCAAATGATGCAACGAAGAGAGATGCAAAACAAATATTTGACTTTCTTTCGGACAAATTTGTCATTAAACGTCTGGTCTTGTTTATCTACTGACCAATAAAAATGTAAGTTATTGAAAAAAGCACAGTTTAGGCTCAGTGGACTTTCAGGGATTAAAAGTTACCAAAACGTTAGCTAAAATGTTGTTTTCAAAATCAACGGCTCATTATAAGTCACTAAAATCAAAGAATAATGTTGACTTATGAGTTGTACATTTGTCATTTTGACATCCACCAATGTCCTCAATTGTCTTCAAACTCCATATTATTTTCTTTAAATGATAAGAAGATCAAACTTCAAAATGTGAAGTGTTGAAAAACTCGCCAGTTTGCAAAGACGACCGTCTCCATGCAGCTTCAACACAGTGAATGCATTACTTGTGTGATTAATATTGAATGAATGTTTTTGCTGCAGGACTTTGATTTCAGAAAACGATAAACTTGTCAACATTTTCATCACAATGGCCCTGCTGTTTTTGACATTTTGTTTCCCGGTTAGTCACTAAATCACAGCGGTACCGTCTTCGAATACAAGTTCGGTTACTTTGCCAGGTGTCCATTCATCAATTTGGAGACCTTATTGGACTCTGGAGCTCCGGCTGTGTATATACTTTATTCATCGTGGCAGTTATGATGTTGGCCTGTGTTGAAATGACAGTGGAGGAGGTATGTCGTTGTTGGCAAACACCGAGCTTTCTCAGCCTTGGAGGTCTTGTGGTTCGTCCGAATTCCTCCTGAGGAGTAATCTAATTGAGAGACTCCTGCTGCCATCATCGTCTGGCCTGCACAGAGGCCACACACAGCAGCCTGTGGACCGCCTCACCGAGCAGCAAACAAAGGAGATCTTCATGTCTGGGGAAAGGGGTGAAGATACAGAGGCTTCTTTCTCAGAAACCCTCTTTTACGTTCAGTTTTCAGAGCATTGTTAGGAAAGACATAAACTACGTCTGCATGGAAAATATGTTTATTTTGCCAGATGCCAAGTTGAGCTCAAGAGCTAAGAATATCAAAGCCACTTCCTGCCCTGTCCTGGGCAGGATTTTATATAATCTTTCCCGCTTTCTTTTAAGAAGCTCTACAAAACAGTTCAGATGCAGCTTATTAATTTTAGGTCAACAAATCATGTGTTTTTGACAAAAAATTGGCTTCTACTACAAACAGGTTCTCCAGAAAAATAACTGTTTTATCATTTAATTGACAGGTCAAAATGTACCAAATTGTGTTTCCAGCCTCTTAAATATGATTATTTGTTGCTTTTCTTTATTTTATGCGACTATAAACTAAATATTTGTAGATTTTTGAGTGCTTGTCAGATCAGTCAAGCAACCTGAAAGTGAGATGGGCACTTTTAAATACTTTCTGACGTGCTTAATTAACTAGTTATCTAAAAGATGTAAAATATTGTATTGAAACAATTTCTAAAACCCAAACTGTTATTAGATGAAGGAAAAACTGATTAAATATAAGGTTGAACACTTTGGAAAATCTCTAACAGGATTGAAAACCTTTTAATGTCTTAACGTCGCGTCTTATGTTGAAATTGGCTTGTTGTTGCAATCCATGCTACATAATTCTGCCTCATTTATTACTACATGTATTAACACATATTGCATCAGTTTGACTCTCCAGTTTGGACAAGCTACATACTGCGTGAAGCAAACTTCACACCAGCAACCACATCGCTTCAAATTAATAAGGTGAAAGAGGAAATAAATTGGCATGTAAGTTATAGGAAACTTTAAGTTAACATAAAAATCTTGCCTCGAGCAGCTGTAATGTATCAGGTCCTTTTAAAAATCACCTTATAAACTCAATTTTATGGGCTCGCTTTTTGCCGCTTGATGGCTTTTGTTTTATTATTTTCACTATTATATTTACCCTGCGTCTGCATGCTTTTATCTTGTCCACTTTTAATAATGTCCTGACTTTGATGCCTGCATTTATTTGACTGCTAAAGTGATTTTATGTGCAATGTTTTATGCAAATAATGGATTATCATTACAACTTAAAGGGGGGCAATGAAACCAAGAGACAGAGAGAGAAAGATAAGAAACAGATAATTATCATTATTATTATTATTAAGTTAGAAACCATGCCAGCACATTCACCGTCTCACCCAAACATTCTGTTTCAACAGACCATCCATCATATGGCCAGAATACATTTCCTCACAAGCAGAACCCGCTGCAGACAAAAGCTACGAATGATAATCAGGACCGACTGAGGGATAAATTCAGGGACAAGTGAGGAAGACAGAGTCCATATTGCCATCTGGATTCATCTGAAGGTGGACAACAAACCTGTCATTACATCATGAAAAAGTAAAACCTCAAAAGCAACATAATGAGCACTTTTTAATACTGAAGAAAAGCCTCAAATGTGGCTAATCGCGTGCACCACAATGCACTTCAAATGAATGTATGCAGCTTTCAAAGAGAGCTTTGAAGGAGCAGAAATGAGGTAAAATTGGGGATCTTTCTGTGTGTGTGTGTGTGTGTGTGTGTGTGTGTGTGTGTGTGTGTGTGTGTGTGTGTGTGTGTGTGTGTGTGTGTGTGTGTGTGTGTGTGTGTGTGTGTGTGTTGCAGAGGTTTATGAATCCATAAAGCGCCGAGTTGTCCTGGTGCAGGTCTGCCGTGCAAACAGGCCTCCCCGCTGTAACAACAAACCGGATTCCCGCGGCGTTTGTTTGAGGTGGAGGGGGGGGGGGGGCGGCGAGGTCGGAGGAGCTGTGAACTTCAGACGTAGGAGCCGAGGAGGAAAAGGCCGAACAGTTGAAGGAAAAGGGGCCCCCGGGGTGCTGCAGGGGCCGCCACAGGAAACGGGCGGGGCTCAGTGGGAGGGTGATGGATCAGTGGCCAAGAAATGGGTGGAGGCGGGGTAAGAAGTATGGAGCTATTATGAAATCTCTGCTCTCTGTCTACTACATGGTGTACATTAGTTGTTCCAATATGCTGCTTACAAGCAAGAAACCGATCAATAAATACAGTCTGTCAGCTTCGTGATAAATCTATGCTAACTAACAAGAATTAAGAACAGACTTCTACCTACTACTTAACATGTCAATTTAAGTTTATCTGAATCCATAAATCTGAATCCAAACTTTCTGACCTTTCAAAATAAGAGCACTGAGAGAAGCTGCTGGAGCCACAATCTTTCCCCACAGTGACACTGTAGTTTGAAAGTAACCAGACCCTCGGCGCTGCCTCCATATGCATTTGTTGAGCCGACACTAAGTGACCGGCGCAGCCAAATAATTGATGAATCCGGAGCAACAGGCTCATCTGTCTGTTTCCTTTGGCAACAGTTTGAGGCTGTTGGAAAACAGAGGACTGAAAATCTCCTCTTGTGATGAAAACGATTGCAAACATACTTTCTGCAGACACAGAAACACTAAAGCTGGCAGTGAGTCCGGTTTTGGGTTTTTGTTTTTTTTACTGTCTCAGATCACAAATAGACCATAAGATGTCTGCAGGGGGCTGATAGGGCAGTTAGTCAATGCCAATGAGTCATTGATCACCCGCCAGCGGTAGAGATTTCTGGCTCAATTTGCAGCCTGAACAAAAACTCCCATTGATTCCAGCAATGATGGCCTCATTTTCAAGCCAATAAAATGAACACTGCAGCAGTTTTATTATTCTAGTGTTGGGCGATATATCACCTCACCAGACGTTTCTGATCGGGGCTCCGAATGCCTTCTTAACCGATTCGTTCAGGGAGAATTTATTGTTTGTGTCAATCGCAGCTGATGCAGAATTCCCTGAACTGACGAGATACTCAAACTTTATTATCCAACAGAGCGGGAAATACCTCTTCAGAATTCCCTTTGCAATTTAGCTAAAAATACAATCTGATACATAAATATAAAAGCTTTCGTAGGGTCTTTAAAATGTCTCTTTTTCTACCAGAATCAATCCAAATCTCAAAGATTCTTTCGTACAAACATGCACAAACATGCACACTGCTGTTGTTCCCATGCTGCACTGTACCGAGCATAAAGGATTATATTACCATTTTAGTCCACAGAACAGGTGTACAGTAATACGCAGACTGTGGACATCTCATCTCCTTGACAACATTTACAGAGACATGCGCGCCTCTTCTCGCTCCACTTCTCACCTCCTGTTGCCGAGGAGGACCGGTCCAAATATGCGGTGAGCCAGAAGGGCCAAATTTCACAGTCCTGCACTGATATAGCCTCTCAGCTGGTGACTACCACACCCCTACCCAGCATTTACTGTAAATAGGAGCCTTGTCTTTCAGGCAGTCTGGATCTAATCGCTGCTATTTCCACAAGAGGCAGCAGAACAAAGTGAGGAAGCTCGCTGGAAACTCAAATAACCTTGCTGATCTTTCAACTATGCGCCATGTTGACAGAAAGGCAGAATTCACTTTATTATAAATAATCTACAGAGCCTCAGAGGAGAGATTTGTCTTTTCAAAGAGGTTAGAGAGCATCGTTCCTCTTCCATTTCGCTCTTAAAAAACAAACCCTCCCACCGCTATCCTGAGGGCTGACTTTACTTCTTTTTCAAGTATGTAATGGTTTTAAAGATCTACAGTTAAAGGCTGGAATGCTTCTTAACCATGAAAACCTTGTTTCAGAGGTCCAGATGTTGCTGAGAAAGCTTTTATTCCACTTCTACACTATTCAATGTATTTAATTGACCCAACAACTGCCAAAAATACAGTATTTGTTATACTGCCTTTGGTGCTGACTCCAGATATCTTTTCTTTCTAACTAAATGGTTGCTTGTGCTACACAATATTTCTTTCCTGCACTCAAAGTGAAAATGGGTGAACAGAATTTAATCACAGTCGAGACAGTAAAACAAATATATATTTACTTCCGGTAAGAGCCACAGACCAAGGTGAGGCTGGCGTCTCTCAACTGAAGCACAGCAGGATGTGTTTAGGCCCCAACATGAGAATACACCTGATCTAAAAAGGCTCAGAGTAAATTGTTTTCACTCAGTCACAGTGTGCTTGGCTGGTTATAAGAAAGCCCTCATTAATGTGATGGTCAGACGTGACTCACCGTTGAAGAAGCTCTTGACCTTCAGGTAGCCGACGCTGAGGCGGAGCACGGACAGCTTGTCCAGCCGAGCCCTGACCTCCTCGGTGAAGGGCAGCAGGCTGGTGAGCTTGTCCAGCTCACCGTTGAGACGGTCGCGGTGGCGTTTGGACGGGTTGGACTTGATGCCATCGGGAGGTGGAGGTTTGGGTCTGCGGATGCAGAGAGATAAAGACATTAAAACACAGCAACAATGGAGGGTACTCGTTGTAATATCACACCACTTTGGAGGTTATTTTGGTTCTGGACTAATAAACTTTAAAATCTCTCCTGACTCTTCAAAAAGGTCAGTTTCCCCTGAGAGTTAAAAGTTTGTTTGATACTGATGATGAGTACAACAAACAAGCTGGAGGCTAAATGTGAACCGTATACTGACGTGTTTGTGCGTCAGTGCAGCAGCAGCTGGGATGAATTGAGATGACACACCGATAACACACAAGAGATGTGATGCTGTAAGACTGCAGCACACAGCAGGAGGGATACATCAGAAAATAAATGAGTGTGTGGGACATTTTGCCTTCAAACCATTTAGTTTACAAAATGTCCAGAATGCCCGTCAGGACTTTCCAGAGTCCTGCAAAAACTCCGTCATCAGTCTTTATATTCACGTAGCAGCAGTAACGTGTACAAAGTGAGTTTACATACATGTGACAGAAATGATACACAACCTTAGGATGACATTTGTATAATCACAGTAATCAATCTAAAGTTGACTTGTTTTCCTTCAACGCTGGGCATTGAAACATCTGCTGTGTGGAAAACAACGAAGCCCGGACCACCTGGACTCTCCAGAGGCGGTCTGCTCCATCCACTGTTGCCACGGGAACCAGGTGAGCAGAGTGATGTCACCTGTTCCAGGACTTGTTTACCTCCGGTGCGCCCGTCTCTGCTCTGTCAGCACGTGTAAAAACAAGACTTACAGCAGCAGCAGATCACAAACGATCTGCATCAGGATGGATCTGAGATGGTCTCAGGAAACAGAGAGCTTCCTCTCCAGATGAGCTTTCCACCTTTTGAAAGGTCACATTTATTTAGACTAAACATGAAACAGGAAAAGCACTGGCTTCAGGGACTCTGAGCAACAGGTGAACTGCTACATGGGAGTGACTTACAGAGAAACACGAGGGAGGATGTTTCATTTCCTTCGCACATTTTATTTACTTATTTAGCTGTAAGTGAATTCTTTACTTCGGGGCAATCATGAAATTCATCAAACTTTCCATCCAGACAGCGGAGAACACTTTCTAACATGATGGTCTACTTAACAGTGTCACCCGCCCCGTGCTATCAGCAGCTTAAGTCTAATGATATTAGTTTCCATATGTGCCTCAGCGCAGCAGCATGTGTTATCAAAATAACTGGCTTGATAAAGACTTGTGTGAAGAGATAAATAAACCCCGTTTGGCTGCAGGTCAAGGCCGTCAGACCAGATGAAGCGCCGCGGCAGAAAGCCGGTCTGTATCTGTAACTGAACCCTGATGACCGGCGGTGAACCCAGTGGCTTCTCGTCTGTAACTCAAACCAGACCTTCGCCACACAGAGGGGCTTTTCTTTTTCCCAGGGAAGGTGTGAAGCTGTGGAGCACCTCAAACCGCATCTCATTTACTTTGGAGATCCGTCTCATTTACACCAAGCACTGGTTGGTTTTGGGTTACTAGTTTTTATCCGGGTTGGGGGGGCTTTTCGCTGGAGGGAGAGGGTCAGTTTAGTGCATATTTTCTTTTGCATTTTTCACCCCTTAAAATTACCATTTTAATATTTGTACCTGCAGGGAGTATCAGTAAAGATGGTTTTTAATAATTTGTTCAACTCCAATTAAAGTCTAAATCAACACAGAAAACCACCACAGACTTCCACTCAATTCAGTTCAGGACTGATATCAGAGTAGAAACAAGTTTAGAACCAAGACACAAGTCGTCTTTGCTTCTGCTTTCCACTTAAAGTAAACAAGTTTCCAGATCACTCTGCGTCTTGCGTCCTTCCCAAAAGATATCGGTGAACCGATAACTAACATACTCTGTGGTTGTTCAGCTCCTTCTCTTGTCAATCACAGCCCAGACGTGCTAAAAGACAAACCGCCAGCTATTATTTTTAAAATAAGAGTAAAGTTATTCAACATGAAGCTGAGAGGACAACCTACTTCTATCTGCCCTTGAGCAAGGCAAGTGAAAAGATATTTGTCTTGGTCACCTTTCATGGCTCCAGGCTTCCTGCTCAAAGACACTTCAGCAGAGCACCTGGTTGTTGTGGGAATGCACCCTGTGACCTCGCAGTTAAAGGTCCGGCTCACGCAGAGCAGCTGCACATCTGCTGGTTCTCCACTTAAATCAGGTTCAGATATTCCTGCTGATGACTCCGCTGGGGATTTCAGGTCAGGTGAGGCCACTGGTGAAGCTGACTGTGTGAGAGTGCACCTGCATGGCTGCATAGTTTCTGGGCACTGTGGCGTTTGACCCTTTAACCTCCAAAATCCTGGTTTGAAGTTACAGGAAACAACACAAACCACTTCAGA
This sequence comes from Embiotoca jacksoni, assembly GCF_022577435.1. NCBI lineage: Eukaryota > Metazoa > Chordata > Actinopteri > Embiotocidae > Embiotoca > Embiotoca jacksoni. The sequence goes on along the minus strand of NW_027185382.1, from coordinate 4,555,774 downwards.
AAAAAGAAATGCACCAAGCAGGAACTTCAACAAGAAGTTTGTGTCGTGTATATCGGCTGATATCTCATGTGCTAAAGTATAACTTTAAAGCTGTATGTAATTATCTTAAATATGCCTCAAAAATATTTGATGAAATCAAACTTTCTGTCCCTTTGTGCTTCTGCTTTGGTCGAACATCTCAAAAGGAAACTGTCTGAAATGTAAATAGCTCCAGTGTCAGTTGCCAAACTTCAATGAGGGACTTCAACTGCTTTCAAAAATGCAGCTAAAACTTGCATAAAGAGTAAGAAACAAACCAAACAAGTATGGCAGAGGATTTCCATGTCTGCCATGCATGGACTGTAAAACTAAAACTTATGAAGAAATACATTAAATTCAGATGTAATCTGCCCGTGTCCGATTTCACAGGTTAAAGCCTTCAAAAATAACATTAAAGGGCAAATACCTCTTAAACTACAATATGAAAGCAGAATAGCCCGAGTCTAAACTGTACTGTGACTCCAGACGTGAGACGTCAAGTGTAAAACACAGCGAGGGGGGGGGGGCAGGAAAAGTAATTGTGGGAAGAGGTTGTGAGCTCAATGTCTGCTCTGTAGTGGAACATAAATGTGTAAAATGTGGACCCTGATGACCTCCCCCGCCCCCCCCGCCGCCCAACACCCCCTCCCACCGTGTAAATAAGACATCTGCTTCCAATAATACTCCAGAAGACGACATATCTGAAATCGAGGTGGGATGGCTATCGCTGCATTCCTGACGGCACAACTCCCTGCGAGAACAATGAGCGACCAGTGTTATTGCTGCTCGCTTTATCTAGCAGATCTGTCCTGGAAGGGGCGTGTACTGTATATATGAGTGTGTGTTATACGAGTGAGTGTGTGTGTGTGTGTGTGTGTGTGTGTGTGTGTGTGTGTGTGTGTGTGTGTTGGACTTGAAGAAACACTCCCCCGCGTTCGCACAAAGGCACTTTGTCTCCGACGGGGCTACGACACCTTTTCAGAACAAAAGAAACTAAATACGATTTTGGCGCCTGTTCCCCGCTGGAGCTATGATACACGGAAAAGAAAAACACAGCACACAAGAGGCGTGTCGGAGCTCCACCGAACACCAGAGACAATATAATACCTGCAATCCAACACCTGTTTCTCCATCACACCAACCACAGTATGAACAATATCAGGAGGAAGCACTAAAAGGGATATATATATATAACTCATTTCCTACGTTTTAACTTTCAATATACATGTTTTTTGGGTCAGTTGTATCACCATATTGGAGTCAGTGTTATAACGTCCAGGAAGTGACAGCAGGGAGGCTGATGTCAGTCACATGTCAGTCACATGTCAGTCATAAGAGAAACAGCGCTGCAGCATCACATCAGCGTGACGTCTGCACAAAACTACCAACACAAGAAATCTGTCCAGCAGCAACATCTGACCGTTTAACCCTGCATGAGTTTGGTCGCAGGAATCGTTACTCGAACTGATCTGCAGGCCAGCACCGATACGAAAACCTTCCGTATACCTACTCCGTTTGGTCAAAAGTATGTGGACACATCCCTGTTTCCACATGTTGACGTGTGTTTGGTCTGAGGCAGGTTTGCATGGTTTCTTTGGCGATGCACCAATGCAGATTTTAGTCTTCTAAAAGTAATATATTTGCTCTGTTTCTAAATTTAAAGTCGGTATTACAGCTGAAATGTTTTGTTTAAAACTCACAATACTCGGATGATCGATTTACTGTTTGAGACATTTTTCAAGACAAAAATCCAAACATTTGCTTCTTATTTGCTGCTTTTCTTTGTTTTAGATGACTGTAAATTTAATATTTTTGGGGTTTTGGCAACACAGGATGGAAAATATGTTAACTTTTTGACGTATTGGAGACAAAACATCTTGTCGATTTATGAAAAAAAAAGTGATTGTTGCGGTGCGAGTTTGGTACAAACAGCATGATCGCCAACTGGTTAAGTTATATTTTAGTGAGCTCTGGGGAAGACTCTTTTCTGTTTCAACATGACAAGCTCCATAAACAAACAGTTTAGTGTGGAGGAACCACGGATGGAGAAAGAAAGCTGAATGCAAATTTACCTAGTGGCCACTCGCAGTACTGCAATATAAAAATCCTGGCAGAGAAGCATTATAAAAGTGAATTTCGATTGCCAGATTCCAGAGAAGCAATTTGTAAAGTCTAGGAAACTTCTTTTTTTTTTTAGCTTAAAAGCAGCCAAAAAGCAAAAGTCATCCAAGTGAGTTGGCAGCATTTTAAAGTCCAATATCCAATTCCTATAATGTGTCCGTGGGAAGAGGTGTGCACAATTCCCTGACCTCGGCCTAATGCAACACCTCTGGGATGAACTTTAACACCAACAGATGATGCCAAACATCTCTGCAAACCCCTGCAGACTGAGCCCAAACTGTGAATGCAGCACATTAACGCCGAGGATTTTGGAAACGAGTATTTAACTGTAGCTGTAATGTTGATATCCAAATCTATTGTTTTTGTTCCGTCTTTTTTTATGACTTCAATGCAGCTGGATGCGTTCTCTGTGTCCTCTTTCTCTTCAGCTCTCACACACATTACAATAACTTTACTCATTCTACTTTTTACAAGGCAGTGTAAACATAAAGGTACGCTGCCTCGGGGTGTACTGCTGTGACGCCGCCTCCAGACTTCTCTGTAGGTGAAACAGACTCTCCCACACACTCAAAACTCACTCACTACAACCAACACCGTTTCCCTATAAGAAAAAGAAAGGAAAGATAAACTCCCCGAGAGCAACTTTTCCCTAAAAAAACGAACATGGCAGACTTACGTAACTGTTTGCGTGACACAGAACTATGTTAATTTGAGTCGAGGGAGGGAGGAAAAAAACAACCCCCCCAAAAAACACAGAGACAGAAGGAAAGACAGGAAAAAAGTATGTTGTGGCAGTCGGAGGAGGAGGAGGAGAAAAAAAACAGAGCAGTCTCAGATTACGCCATCCTCCCTCCTTCCCTCCTCCCTCATGGAAACATCGCGTGAGAGTGCTCTCGCTCCACGTCCTGATTATGATTAATGCAGGTAGTACCACACATACTGAAACCACGGTTCTGGCAGGGTTCTGCCGTGGTTCTCTGCTCAGGCCTGTGGTTCTGTATGGAGCAGTTAACACTCAGTCTACCTTGTTAAAGTTAAAAAATCACATACGGGTGAAATCACAGCGAGGGAAGACAGCGTGGCTGAGAGCAGCCCTTGTGTTGGGAAAGGGTTCTTTACAGCACCGTCAAAGGTCTACGACAAAACATATCAGGACCCCTCTGAAGGTTCTTTACAGAACTTTTTCTGAACACTTCTAAAGTTTCCTAACAGCACAATATGGGTCTGGGATGAACTTGTATGAACCCCTTCAGATGTTTTTAAAGTTGCATAATGGGTCTAAGATTTGAATATGAAGCTTTGGAGCCATAAAAGTTATTTGCACCGCTACGAAGGGTCGAACAAGAACCTTCAGCTTACCTAAAGATCAACAATAAACTATTTGAGAGTGGTGCTTTAGAGAACCTCGCCACATGTTCTTTATAGCACTTTAAAGGGTCGAGTGAGAACCAACTAAATGTGGTGCTTTATTTTCAGTTTTCCACGAAGGGTCTATCGTGGTTTTTCATGGCACATGGATCTGTTACACAATATTGGAGCACGGTGCTTCTGAGTACTTTCTTAAGAGCTGTCTTACTGCACCACAGAAGTGCAGTCATTATTGAAAGCAGCATCGAAGGGGTTCTTATGGCCTCACTAAGAGTTTAGGAGGAACTATTTGAACAAGAAGCTTTAAAGAACCTCATTAAATATGGAGAACCAGTGACACATAGTGTGTCAGAGAACTATAAGGGTCTTTCCAGCAGTTAAGTGTTGATGAAGAAGCACTGTTATAGAAACCCTCTTTAACATTTTAGCATAATTACAGGTCCACAAAAAAGTAATTAACGAATTAGTTCCTGAGATGGACCAATTTCAGAATAATCTAGTTTGGTGCAGGGGGGACTGTCCCCTCCACTGGGTTCTTTACAGCACAGTTAAGGATCAACTGAGTGGTTTGTATTATTTCAAAAATTGCACCTTAAAGGTTCAGTGAACAAACATTTTAGCACTTCCTGTGTTCTGGGCTTCAAAATAGAGCCAAAAGGGAATCAGTTTGTGGTTCCAACAAGGTCCAGAGGCCTCCAGTAGACGTTAAATGGGTCCTGAAAATCATGATTAACTTTACTGACAAAGAACGGGAGTGCAAAGACCGTAAAGGTCCAGGGAGAACTCCTCAGTGCTATAAATAGCATTAATAAAGGGTTCCTATCACCATTCCTATCGTCCCCGGCTCGATTCATAACCACCAGACCTTTACTGCATGTCATGGCGCTGCTTTCTTCCCCTACCTTTCCTGTTTTTCTAGTGTGCAACATAGACATCATAAAAGTTAGTCTAACAGAACGAACTCCTTTATGTTTACACAAGCCTGAAGAATGATTTTCCGGCGCTACAATATGCAACAGAAGTTCTCAAATTGTGGTCAGGGGCCCTTGAAGGGTCCTCAAGGGGAATCCACGGGGAAAGAAAAATGCCATATACATGTTTGATTAAACTCAGAAGTCGAATCAAAAGAAGGTGGCATGATGATTTGATTGATGTGGGGTTTCACTGTTAACCTCTCCGCATACGGAGCCTGCTCAAACAAAAACTCAGAAAAATGTCAAATTCCAGTTCGACACATCTACGAATAGAGATGGATGAGTTTACAGCTTTTTAAACCACAAAGATCTTTTGCACAAGTCGGCCCGGGAAGCCAGGCTGTCTCAGATGGTATAATTAGATTTAAATAACACTGAAGCAACAGTTTACTTTATTTTCCATGCTGGATAGGCCCGCAGTGTTGTTGGACTCTAGCACTTCACAATACCTCGGTGTGGCTGGCCAACATTGCATAACCACAGCCGGGAAAATAGACTTTATGGCCTTATGGATTCAACAATGCAGCAACTATTGCAAACAGAGTACAACTACACTTATTACACTTATTCACGTGCAACACAGCCTGTAATGCATGAGTAGTCTGGAGGTGTTTGCACAGCTGCACCTAATAAAGAACAATCTGTTGTGTATATATGGTGCAAAGCTACAAATATTACATGTGTGCAACAAACTTAAACGGACTATAGAGCAATAAAAGCCTTTTAGAAATCCATGAATGCATGTTAAGTTTCTGTTGAAGTACATGTGTCATAGCCACTATGGGATATCACAGACTTTGTCCATAATAGTAGTCTCATGCATGGTACATTAGTTTTACTGTAAATGTACAATAACGTGCCTCAAAGCTGCAGTACAGGCGCATGATAGTGAACACAAAGTGCAATAACGTCACTGTTTCTCGCTTTATAATGACCCCAGACACGCTATAGGACAGCGGACAGATCTTTGACAGTGATTTGGGAGGTTTTTTTCGGCTGTTGACTTACATTTTCTGGACCGGCTTCTTCCGTTTCTTCGCCGCGTAAAGCGCCGTGTTCGGCAGCATGCTGATCTCAAGAGCGAGCAAAGTGGGGAAAAAGTGACTTTATCCCGACTTTTATGTGCACAAATACAGGTCCAGACGCGTTTCTAAGACTCACATGCCCTGAAAAAGGAAGAATAAGGCTGGAAACGAGACGTTAGAAAATCCCTTGCTTCATGAGCGCCTCTGAACGAGCTTTTGAAAAACGATTTTCTTTTTTTTCCTTTAAGTCCGACAAACTTCCGCCAACTGTTTGCAAACTATCGCGACTCTCCACATCCCTGCCGTTTACGCGTCTCCATACCTGATTCCTGGAAAGAAATGCGACTTTTATATGTCAAAACAATTGGAAAAAAGTCCTCGGAGGATATTTATGTAAGTCCTCTTCCTTCTCTGCGCGTCACCCCCGTTGTGATTTGACAGGGCCGCTGAGGCGCGCACCCGCTGCGGTCCGATGTAGGTGTGTGCGTGTGCGTGTTCGTGTGTTACTGTAATGCGAGAGCAGAAATATTTAAGGTGGTCTAATGTGGGCCAACTGAGAGCAACACTGCAGGCAAGAAAAGGCTGGAAAATCTCATTTCAACCGGGAAGACCTTAACGGTTTTTCTCAATGTATTTTACAGCCTTTTGTTTTGGGGAAAATTGTTTTTTAATAATAATATACAATTATTGCAGTATTGATGTATCGCTATATGTTTAGAAATATTTACATTTATCTAAAAATATTTCTAATTAAAAACAAATCATGTTTATATTGACAAATATTTTTGTGAACTTAAATAAATAAATTGACAAGTATAAATTTGTAAAATACATGCATTTATGAAACAATTCACATTTACAGTAAATTAAAAATAAATAACTTTAATAATGTTAATAATGAGTTAAGGCAAATATATGGTGGCCCCTGAGAGCTGTCGCGACTGGGTTTGTCCCCTCACTCATGCACAGTCATGAAGCAGAATTTAAAGCACTCGCACCTTATAATACCACTTGTGTCCCCAGAGGCCGCTGTTGCACACAGTTTAACAAATGTTGATTTTCAGATTTATCCATCAGTTTCTGGGTTTGAAATCCCATTTAGATTTAGTGTTCAATCTTTCAGTTTCTATCCAGTTATTTCACTGGGATTCGTTTTTTTTTTACAACTTTACCTTTTCCCCTGACACCTCTAGCAGTATAAATCTCCAAGGACATCTGTGTTTGATCGAGTCACTTTTGGAGGAGACGCTGGTTCAGCCTGGCCTTCAGGTCCTCTGAAGGACATTTTCGTGGGCTGCATCCTTCAGCACCTGCTTCGAGAACTGAGACACAACTTGTGAAATTGTGGTTGAGCTAAGAACAAAAGCTGACTGAAAAGATGACATTTGGGAGATTTTCTCGTCACATCTAGTAAAAAAAAACTTCCAAGATTCAGTCAAATTTAGAGTAAAAACAGGATTTTGGCAAACTGTAACTTCATTACCAACTGGGTGAAGGTGAAGGTTGAGTTTCTGGGGCTGAACTTTATCTGCACTGGCAAAAGTTGTGTTGTTTCAACATGCGCACGTACATATTTATTTAATGTTTCGGTCATTTGGCAGTTAATCACTGCGTCCTCCTACGCTTTGTCAGAATAAGGCGAACCTTTACAGGGTTGTGAATGTGAAAGATTCCTGCATTGTTCATTGTATTCAGTGTAGTCAGTGTCAGCATGATATATCCCTGTTTTCGTGCTCAGAGAGAGACTTGCTTCGGCACGTCAAAGACCAAATTTACAAAACTCTTTGTGAACTTCAGGCTGAAAATAAGGAGCTTCTCGGTCTCAACATCTGTCAGCTGAAAAGTAAACTGGAAATTTTGTTTTGTTTCTTTATTTGTGACTCCTCGTCACGATGGTTCAGGTTGTGTAACACGTTGCTGGCTTCCAAGGGTGCAGTTGTAAACATGAACTGTCACGCATCAGGATTCTTCTGGACGGAAATTATGACAAAAGAGAAACCGGGTTTTTATTTAGAGTTTAAAGTTCAATGCTGTTTTTTTTCCTCCAGAAAAAAATTCTTCAGGTGTTTATTTAAAGAGAAATGTGTTGATATCATCAGATCAGACACTGAATCATGCAGCCACAACTTCTGCAGAGACACCAGAGCAAATAAACAAAACAAAGGGTGTAAGACAGATAAACAAATATTGTGGTGCAGCCTTCAAAATGTAAGAATTTAGTAAAGACATGCATCGATCCCCAAAGTTTCATCAGTACAAGATATCAGCTGTTTTATCACATATCCTGAACTGTACATCATCCATAAAGTAGGCTAATTTCAAGAAGAACTTATTTTATGACGCCAAACAGGATCTGCTAATGAAGCAGGAGCCGCCTGAAGACCCTCATCATGTCAAATTAATTTTATATATTTTACAAACAATAATAATCAACCAATCTTGGGTGTTAAGTATCTACTGATGATGAATACTGTCAGTTGAATAGGAACCATGATGGATGTTTGTGCATGTTATTCTGGTCCCTGCAGAAGCTGCCTTGCTCAGTGGCGACTGAGCGGTGGTCACAGAAGCCTGAGGACACGGGAACTTCAAACTGGAATCGAAACTGTCTGGAAATAAGAGCGTTTCATCCTACTTATGAAACTAAACAAACAAGGTCCAAAGTACCTTTAATTAAGATAGTTTGAGTACGACAGTGGATGGTCTCACTTTATGATGGATGGATTTATATGCTGAGGTGGAGGAACACCTTTAGTTTAAATCTCCCCTCTGCAGTCTGATCTGGCACACTTATAGAAACAGATTCTTCACTGTAATTAAAAACAACTTCTCAGTTGTTCCTGCTTTGCATGTAAAGCTGTTGCAGGTTGGCTGGCAGCTCTCAGGGGGGACTCTTGGCATCCATGTTGCCATGGCATCGCATTGTGTTTAACGTTAAACACGGCAGTTCCACGTCAACAGCTATCTGCGATGTGCCACCTCCCGGTCCTGGTAAAATGCAACCTTTGTTTAAAATGCAGCCGCATTTGAAAACAGCTCGGCTCGGGCCCGAGCGCTTGGCAGCGGAGCCCCCTCACTTTTCTTTATGAGGCGCTTTTAAAAAGGGCCACAGCTTTTTCTGTTTCAGCTCGGCTCTTTCTCACTCTAGGTTGAAGGATTTTGAGGAGCATGACAGGTTGATTTGTGCCTGCGACACTGAAATTTAATGGCTTTGTGATCTTGAGACGCTAATTGAGCCGATCAGTTGTTGTTCTTAATTGAGACGTCCACAAATTGATTTATACCCGGTAATTAAAGAAAATGATAGCCCTTCATGAAGAATAATAGGTAACTGGAGTCCTTGGCTGACAGAGTGAATGTGAATCAGGAGTTTCAGTGTTTCTCCTCTGATCAGAACTTGTCAGCTACAGCAGCTGATTTAAAAAGACGCCAGGTTTTTGTTGCTGGGATTAACTGTACAGAGAACAGAGGAGGTTAGGAAGCCAGCAGCCGTTGTTCCTCATCATTAGCATTCTCCATGACTAAACTCCACCAGTTTATATATTTGGCAGCACCAAAACAGGCTGAAGCACCGCAGTAACTTTCCACTGTGCCACCACAGGCTGCTGCTGCGGCGTTTTATTGCGACATGCAGAGGTGGCATTTACACAGCAGTAAACGAGCTCCCAAACTCTGACTACAATTTGTGAACTTTCTCTTCATCATGTTTAAGCTTGATTTAAAGCAGGGGAGGGTTCAGCGGAGAGCAGACGCCCTGTCAGATCTCAGCTCCACACCGCATGATGCCTTGCTCAACAGCACCTCATTTATTGTCCTGCCGAAGAGCTTCAAGTTGACTTTTATCCTGAAAAGACGAGTAGAACATACTGAATGAATCCATAAAAAAAAATCATCAGTGGTTCAACATGCTCCACAAAGAGAATCGAAGCTAGTTGTGTAATAGATGATGATGAAAATCCTGCAATCACCTTGATAAAAATGTTGCTGATAAAAAGGTCAAAGGTCACTGTTACTTCACATGTTTGGGGCCATAAATCAAGAATTCAGACGCTGATTAAGTGGACTTTCAGCTTTTTTGTGGTTCAAGAGAAGAGAAGTTGGATCAAATCATATTTTAGGCAACAATGAGCTTTTAAATTTCATGTCAACAATGTGTGTTTGCCGCTTTCCTGTTTCAACACGTCTTTGTCCTCATGCACGCAGCCAGCCTCAGAAAAGAAGGTGCTGGCATGCCTGCACGAAGCCCTGACCTCAACCACACTTAAAAATGGAAGACTCATGGTTCAGGTGTCCACGTACTTTTGGTTTCTGAAAATCTCAGATCTGCTCTCCATTATGATTAAATCTCATATTTTAACTCACGTTCGGTTGTTTTCTGGTTCAACCGATGGCTGTCGGAACGACATCAGCATCTGTCTCCGTGTGCTCGTCCTCGCCGCTTTGACACGTCTCCAACATGTGAAACACGGACGGGACGGCGAAACTTTCAGACAAAGAAAGGTCTCAAATTAGCATCGGGGCACCGACAGACAGGGTTAAAGGATGTAGATCAAGATATGATTAAAGGTCGCAGCCGCTGGAAATTACAGGCCTGCTGCAGTCATGTTATTTTCCATGTCAGGCCGGCCCGGAAGGACTCGGACCTGCGGCTCATCCTTCAGCCCTGGTTAGAAAGCCGGATGAGAGAAGGCAGGCTGCCTCTCTGGTTGGTGAGTTAGGATGCAAACGAGGGCTCACAGGAGGGAGACTCTCGGTTTGTATTAAACTGTGGAAGTGAGGAAATAAAACATTTTCTCATTTGAGCTTTTTGTTTTTATCTATCTGAGAATTAAGAACCTGATAATATCTATTTTGACTGGAAATGCGTTCATCCCCACGTTTTAATGATGATGGTGGAGAACAGTATGTGTTCTGTTGACTATGAAGACTCAGCTTTGATCCACATCGTTTTCGTCCTTGCCTTGAATGTTTCTCAACTCATCAGCCGTGTTTTACTGCAGCAGCTTTTCCTTAACGGCTGAGAACCTTGTGCGGTTTCTACTGGCTAAATGAGGCCAAAAACTACGCCCGCATGTGGTGGTGCTTTCCAAAAGTGCAGGAACTTTTGGGTTAGAGTTTGCGACTCTGAAAGTCACTGAGTAACTGACCAGTATTTCACTTTTCTTTGTGCTTTGTGAAAACGGCATGGTGCTACAGAGGAAACTCAGATGGCGTTTCACAATGACAAGGTGTACCGTAACAATTTTTTAAGGCCATTTTCATAAGTGAAAAATAATTTGCTGAATCTGCATTGGCCTTTCATTTAAGTAGAAATGCTAACTTCCCGGACATTAGTCCTTGGAGCTAAAAGACATCTGGTGGAAGCTCAGTTAATTTTTCTCCTGTTTGTCGCCAGTAATTTGACATCAAACCACCTGAAACCAAAACTGTGTCCGTGGTGGGGGAACTGACCCTTTAAGTAAAGCCTTAACAGCCTCTAATTTGTGGCCTCACATAGCTTTTCATCACTGAAGCCTTTTCAAATGTCAATTACAAAGCTGGGAGCCACAAAGGATGGTCTGTTTGTGGGTTTTTATGGGGCTATTAGTCGTCATTTCTGCACCACGTGTTGTCAAAAGCATGTTAAAATGCAAGTGTGTTAAATAACTGGGCACATGATGTGGTCCAGGACACAGTATCATTGAATCTGGATCGTTAATATACAAATTCTTGCATCGTAAAACATGCAGGAACCCCTTCTTGGTTTTGGCTTGTTGAGCCTGTTTGTTTCTCTAATAGGACTGAAAAGGACTTTGTTAAAACAAATGTTGTAAAACTTTGTAAACCTTCAGAGGAGTGCGCAATCTTTGACCCTCACACTCTGTTTCAACGAAGGAAAATCACTGGAATTTGTGTCATGAGGTTTGCACCCAACAATGACAGCATTTTACTTAAATGAAAACAGCTCTGCCCTCGCCGAGAAGAGGGAAAACTCCATGAACAATAAAACTCATGATTATGACTGTTCCATATTGTTTCTGTTTAGTTTTTACTCTGTTAACCACTTATCCAAATGAGGAATTCAGCAGTTTGACGTTCAGAGGATATAAACTCAGGAATTAGGAAACATTTTCACTGCATTTACAGCTTCTAGACAGAATAATTTGCACACACACGGTGAAGCAGCGTCTCATCTTTGAGGGCTTTTTTTTTTTTGCTGTGAAGTGCTCTGTTGTTTTAGGGTTTATTTACTGTGGTTTTACAGTGTTTAATAGCTTTTCACACTGGAAACAGAGCTGGAAACAACTTTTTTTTAAATGAGAGGAATTAAACTGGATTTTAATTAACTATGAAACCGATTACAGAGTGGATTTACATGTCGGGTGAAGTGATCTCCCGACATTTGGCCCGGAGGTTATCTGAGTTTAGGTGCAAGAAAATCAGGAAGCAAAGAAGAATGGTGTTGGAAGAAATACTGACTGCATGCTTGTAACTTAAAATCAGCTAAAACAGGTATTTTGGGATATCTATGTCCGTGTTGGATTTACAGCTTGCTTACGCTCAACAACAACAAAAATAACCTGTTATTGCAGATTTAAGGTCAAAACTCAAGCCTGTAAAACATGTCAGGAACACCTTGAGGGACATTCTGCAAATTTTGCACAAAAAGGTCAAAGGTGACCTCACAGATCACGTTTGTGCTCATAACTCAAGAATTCACCCTCAACATTTCATACAAATATGTTATCAAGATAAATTCTTGGATTGACATTTTAAATCCCAAAGGTTAAAGGTCAACTTCACTGATATCTGCCAAAATACTTGCAAAGTGTTTTTTGAGGGATAAAACCACAAAATCCAAAAATCTGAAGTGTGCGTCTGGTCTTCCTCCCCTCTGATTTGTCTTTGCGGCCCATGTCAGATATCTGAGAGCTGCTGAGTCACCGAGCTGTTTGGAATCATGTTTTCATGACATTCACGTTAGTCATTGTTTACAGGATTAGACCGCACAAGTTGGCAGCAGCATGAAAATCCTTTAAAAGAAATACCGGTGGTGTTAGATGAACACGCGTGTTAATAACATGAAAGATGAGGCGTTAAAATGTCTCATTGTTAAGACTATTGTTGTTGAGGAAATGCCCTGTGGCAGGATCAACAGATGACTTTGTTTTAAGGGAATACGCTCCCTGGGGCTATTCACCTATTAATAAAGGACCTGCTGTTCATATATGAATTTTGGTTCTAGTTTGTTGTCATTTCTGCATTTATTTCTGATAATTTGAGTCTTTAAAAAGAAAATGTTTTACCAGCATAAACTGTTTGTGATAAATCCAATAAAGTTGACAGTAAAATATCATAAGATGAAGTCTGACTTGGGAAAAGTTTATCCCGATTGAACCTGCCAAAAGTATTTGTAGTTCGCAAACCAGCATGCTAACAATAGCTAAACAGAGAGAAGAATGATTTATTGTGAGAGTCCGTTTCTCATCATGTTGTCTCTACTTTCAGATCTCTCCTGTTTTGTTGTTCAGTTTTTTAAACATGTTTTATCCAGTAACGGTTTGTTTTAACCACAAAATGCAGAAAAGCACATTCATGAAATGATGACATGATGATGAGCGCTTCAACTCTTTCGTCGTGAGATCCTTCAACTTCAACTTCAAAAACTTTTATGATCTCTGACGCAGCAGAAACTCGTAGCAGGAGGGAGCTTTGTTTATTTTTCCTCTGATTTGTGATCTCTATGTACGTTGCTGCTGACGGCAGAAAAATGTCCCGACTTCAAACGGACGGCTGCAAATCATTTCTCTTCTGAGCAGTTTTGACCTCGACGTGTGAAGTCAAACCAGCCGACGCTCGGACAAACGAGGAGTTTCATTCAAACCGGTGAATTGAAAGGTGCAACACCTGCCTTTCTGCGTTCTTTAATTTCCATCATCTAACTTTGTGAATCTGGTCTGTTTAACACTGAAATGACACAGATTAATCTTCTTCGATTAATCGTGGTTTTATCTTGAATATTAAACTGAGAGTTATGACGGTGGACTATTTTAAAAATCTTCTCTAAACTATGGGTAGGTTGTGGGCAGAGACAGCCTTTGCATTTAAGATGACACACGTTACACCGCTTCACTCGCCAGTGGACACTCTGACATTGGGTCAATCAAAACAAAGTTAGGATCAGGATTATGTCCTGGTTTAAAGGGGAACTAATGTCCTGATGGTGATTAAAAAGCCATTTTTTTTAATTTGTTTTCTAATATCAAGCCCAGATGCAAACAGTGATAACTCTGCCTCAACACTGGGCTCTCTATATTATCCAATGATTTGAATATCCTCTGCCTTTCCGCCTGATAACTCTTCCCCCCCCCAAACAAATTGCTAACAAGCTGGCTGTGCACCACAGAGCGGCTCTAACAAGCGCTGATGCTGTTCGGTTGTGTGAGCGTGCGGTAAAAATAGGAGCAGAGGTTTCAGAGGCAGTTGGGTTAAAGTACAGGGTGGCGGGCTGTTAGGTCAGAGGATTAGACGGTTTCATGAGAGGATAGCGACTGGCAGTCAATCAGTCGGCTTCGTGGGAGGGCAAACGCCAATTTTCTGTATTTAGTCTGAAACAGTCTTAAACAAGTAAACACATCCGTCTTTAAGGTGGTAAAATCATCCTGGGTTTCCTCAAGTTAAGTGTCACAGGACTCTGGGTTAAAGTGCAGTTTGCTTTTATCATGCCCCCTCAAAATTAACACCAAACTCTGTATAAATAAAAAAAGATGGGGACAAATTGCTGCTCAGCTCATGTATCACATCTATTTTCTGCTGTAGGACATCTCAATTGTTTGCAGAATTTACTGTATGGCTATAAAAACAAGTATTGTGGTTCATATGCTGCCCTGTACTTGATGTCTGTCATCGCTTTGGAAGAACAAGGAATGGAAAACAAGCTTTTTAACATGCAAACAAAAAAAATTCAACCGCAAAATATCGAAAGACTACAAATGTAAAACAGTCACTGCTCCCCATACTCACATTTCACAAAAATTCACAGCTTGGAGAACGTCATCAACAAACCATGAGCAACATCATCTCGGAGATTCATGTAAAGACTTCAAACATACAGAATTGACGTGAGCTCTGTTTGAGCTTCTTCAGCCAGCGCTGGAAAAATGAAAGTACATTTATGAGCAATATGATGGAGAGCCACAGATTTTCTTTTCCTGCTTCATTTTTCGGATATCAAAGCCCCACGCGCTTCACTGCCCATCAGTGTCAAAGCTGGGAGTAACTTTAGAGGTCTGCCTGCTGCATCTGACCCTAATATGTGGAAACAGACCCAGAAAAAATGTCAGAGTGATGAGTAAAGAGCCGGTTAGAAACAAACCAAACAAAGGACGCAGAGTGGAATAAAAGAAAACGTGATCTCTCAGACAAAATGGTGAAATAATGAGCCATTAATCAACCTGATCCCAAACAGGAGCAATCAGGACTGTGCTGATGGATCTAAACAGAAAGCAGGACCTCAACCAGGAAAATCCCGCTGAATTTATTAGACTGACATGTATTATGTGAGTCTGGACAGACATGGAGGGAAACGGAGACTTGCCTGGCTGGTTGATAGATTCATCCTCATTTTACCAGGCAAGTCACGAAGAACTTCTTCATTAAACGATAGCAAGTGTGTTCAGTAATAAACACAGTGCTGCCCAGATTATACTTTCTACCAACACCAAGGTAGTCGGTGGGTGAAGTGACCCTTCGAGTGAGGCGGTGACAGCCTCTGACTTCAGCAGATATCACAGTTGCGCCCTTGAACAGACACTTAACTTCCAATTAGCTCGGTGGAGAGGCTGCGTGGAGCAGCAGGCTGTGGTTGGACTGGGCAGCTCCCAGTAGCTGACAGCGGAGGGCTGTGGTTGCACTGGGCAGCTCCCAAATGATAATGTGCGCTGCTTTATGAAACTGAATCACGGCATTGTTGAGAAAGAGTGAATGTGCCCGCCAAACTCACCCTGGATAAATAGGGGTTGGAGAAAAACCTCATCACCAACCTGGGAAGTGCAGATTTGTTTTCATGTATTTATTTTGATGAGCTCTCGGTCCATCATCCTGCTATGTGACTAACCGAGCATGCTGGGAAATGTTTTCGTCAGCGGCCGTCCATTCCAAACCCTGAAGTTTTGATGACTCATTCCAGGCCAACATAAAAAAAAACGTCTGGAAATTGAAACCATCGTTTTTGGTGAGCGATGAAATTAATGTTTCATGACTTCGGAGGACAGAATAAAAACACAGAAGGTGCCGCAGAGCCCTCAAGGCACACGAGAAATGATTTAATCCAATCCAAATCCAACCTAAATACAGAAATTCAGTTTTGATAACTCTCTGCTCGTTAGTCTCTGTTAGAGTCCAGTTTTCATGCTGCAGCCCTAAAGCCTGCCAGGTTCTTCCTTTCTGGCTGCCAGCACACAATAAAGATGTTGAGACATTTGTGTGGTGACTAACAGGTATGAAGGCTATAACAGTTTATTTGTGTTGGTGGGAAATGACGCATCCAGCATGGAAACCTCCATTGTTTTTGTAGCTTTGGTTATGATTCCTGTTGGTTTTTGATAACTTATGACTCACCGACATCACTACTGAGATCACACACAGGATCTAAACAAACTTGTGTTTCCATATCCACAGAAAACTGGTTTAAATTACCGCTGATTTCATCCTGGAATTAATGAAGCATTTCATAAAGTGCTATCTGTCTTTGCTGCAGAGAACGGGCTGTTTAAACAGACTGTGATAGATTACAGAAGTTTTCAAACTCACTGATTTCATTTCATTGTTTTGAACCATTTTTAAAGAGCAGGAGCTGGAGTCGTTGGGGTGTTGATGCTCTTTTATTCCTCGTGATGATATATATTATATTTCTGTTTGTCTTGTTGACATCTGTTTAACTTATCGTGTTCTTAAATTGTGCTCCTGTCTGTCGTGACCCGGACCGCCTTCTCAACGGGACCTTTCCTGGTTCATTAATGGTTCAATTTAAAATAAACCTGTGATTTTAGATGTAATTTCCACTGTATTGGACAGAAGAAGCTTCTCCCACTGAACAGTTGAGTAGGAAGTCACAGTATGACGTCACTAATATGCGAAGTCGTGTGTGATACGACTTTTCAAGCAGGCTTTAGTGAGCAAAACAGCTTTGAAATATATCACAACACTTTGTCCTGTTTGACCTGAACGCAGCGTGACTCACAGTCGGTGTGAGTGGAGAAACATGGTAACCGGGCCGTCAGTGAAGTACACACTACACCCCCCCCCCTCCCACACACACACACACACACACACACACACACACACACACACACACACCCCTCTGAAAAACACTGGAGCTTCATTCGCACGCGAAGGTGCTGCTTCAGCCCTCACATTCTCAGGTGGTGAATTCAGTGTGTGTGTGTGTGTGTGTGTGTGTGTGTGTGTGTGTGTGTGTGTCAGCCCCGGGCCCGAGACTTTGGGGGACCGGACTCTGGGAGGAACTGTGCTGGTCCAGACTGTTATTACTGCTGTTACACACACACACACACACACACACACACACACACACACACACACACACACACACACACACACACACACAGTGTGACTCGACTCGTCTGGCCTCTTTGCTCATCTGGGGTTAATTAACATCACCACTTCTCTGCACACACACGAGCTGTGGTGTATGACTGTAAATTGTGTGTGTGTGTGTGTGTTTATACGGGTTGGACACACACACACACACACACACACACACACACACACACACACACACACACACACACACACACACACACACACAGTGTTGTGACAGCGGCTTCCCATGAACTCATTCAACCCATCAAAATAAAAGCTGATATTTGGGACTCTCTCTCTCTTTTTTCTTTGCTCTCAAATAATTTCCTTCTTTTTACTGTTTGGAACTTTTCCAGGATTTCCAAGAAATGGTCTGAAAATTCAAGGGTGCCCCAAAATATACACGTGTTTGTTATATTCCCTGTTTTAACTGTATTTAGTTGTTTTGTCTGAAATACTGTCTTTGTGTTTTCAGGTTGTCCATCCTGTTGTCGTCATATCTCAGGAACACTTTGAGAGTGTTTCCTCAAATCTGCCACAAACGTTCACTTGGATTTAAGGATTAACGAGAATTGTGGTCAAAGGTCAAAGGTCACCATGACCTCACCACACATTTATTGCCAAATTGACTGATGAAAGTGACACTGTGTAAAGAAAATATTACAAACTATAAACTCCAGATTATACCGTTTTTATTGTCTCTTTTGACTCCACGTGAAATAAATCCCTTTTTAAAATGATATATTTTCACATTCCTGTAATGATCTTGTGGGACAGCCGGGCGGGAAACTTGACTCTTCTCTGGAAAAGACGGCGTTCCTGTCGAGAAATTACCCAGCTCTCCCGGGAAATTCACGGTGTTTTATCTCTTTGATTTCTCCCCTCAAAACAATTTCAGCTCATTCTTTCCTTGGCCGCCGCAGCGCTGCTGTTACTGAGAACACCGTTAACTCAGCCCACCGCTCAAATTGATTTGACAAACACTGAGGATGTGAGTCACAGATGAAATTTCCCACCCTGGCGGCGCTCCCGAGCCCGTCTCGTTGGGGCTTTAATGGACACAGTGAAGTTGTTTTTAGGTGGGAAAACACACGCCAAAATCCAAACTGTTTACTATGTCCTCACCTGCTCAGCTATCAGCCTGCACAGCACAATAATGGAGATGTTGTTACAAACACAGGCCTGTAAAGCCAAAAGTTGATCAACCATCACACTGTCCAGCTCCCAGTCACATCTGTGCTTTTGAGGTAAAACAAACGCTGAATGTGGAAAGTCCCATCAATTACAGAACAACACATTCCAATTTTCAATGTAAATATCAGGTTTTATTGATGCATTTTGATTTTGTGTCTCCTGTAAATTAATATTTGAAACACATTAAACAGCTCTGCACACACACTTAGATGTTTTCACTTATTCCGGCTGTTTGCAAGCGTTGGTTGTTGGGGTTGCATTCACATGTTTTCAATAGCATTTCAGTACTGTAGCTGTTTATGTCAAAAGGTTGTGAATCTTTTCTATATTTTTGCATGAATTTGACCTAAAAAAGTCATAAAATTAGATTAAGAGTCAAAAGCTGCTTTGTTTTGCCCACTGAGCTGTTACAAGGCTGCTGAGGTGTGTGTGCTTTCTATAAAGGCAGTTCATTAACAAGCGTCACACGGTTTTAATTTGGGGGTTTTATTAGCCGATAAACACACAGACGTGATATATTTACTCTGCCACTGAGGCTGTGTGTGTGTGTTTAAATATTTAACGAGGTAACAAGAGCACACTGTTGTTCAGGCTTCGATAATAAGATCAAATTACTTTTCCTTAAGATTTAAATGTTCTCTTCTGTTAATCTCTTTATTTTATTTTGTTCTGTTATTACCACCTCTCCTTCTCTACATCCCTCTCCCTCTTTTATCCTCTTGAGTTTCTTGTTTTTATTCAATATTATTGAGCTTCATTATGTTTTGAATCTGATGAGTGACTGCAAATATCAATTGTGGTCCAACAGTACCCTCTGCAGGCCAGTGGTGGCATTGCAGCCCACACAGTTCATTTTCACTAATGAGGACATGGAGGGTGAGACACTTGTCCTTCCTCTCCCCTCCTCCCCCCCTCTCTTAAATATTAATATTAATAACATTAAATATGTACATTGGGTTTTTATCTCTTTTATACTAATTATAAAGTGCATTTCTTACAAGACTCCATTTTCATTTCTTTTGTTTAACACCGGTTTTTTTTGTTGTTGTTTACAAATCACAGAATTTAAGGTCAATAAGTTTGAGTTGTTTTGACTCACCGGAGGAGTGAAGCCGCAGCTCTCCGTAGGTCGGTCGGTCGGTCGGAACTAAATCAAAACAAACCGGAGACCGGAGCCGACTTGTTGCTGCTGCACGCGCCTCTTCCGGGGGTTTTTAAAAATGGCGCTCTCGCGGCTCCATCCGGGGTTTTTAAAGGCTTCGCTGTTTCCGGCGGAAGAGAATATAAATTGTACTACTGCCCCCTACTGGTCATTTTAACAGACACGTTTGTTTCTTTCTGGTGTTCATGTCAGACCTGATTGAGTGATATCTCCTTCCTATCTCCCTTCTCTCCCCCCTCTCTACCTCCTCTCTCTCTCCCCCCTCCTCTCTCCCTCCTCTCTCCCTTCTCCCCCCTCTCTACCTCCTCCCCCTCCCCCCTCCTCTCTCCCTTCTCTCCCCTCCTCTCCCCCCCTCTCCCCCTCCTCTCTCCCTCCTATCTCCCTCTTCCCCCCTCCTCTCTCCCTTCTCTCCCCCCTCTCTACCTCCTCTCTCTCTCCCCCCCTCCTCTCTCCTCCCCCCTCCTCTCTCCCTTCTCTCCCCCCTCTCTACCTCCTCTCTCTCTCTCCCCTCCTCTCTCCTCCCCCCTCCTCTCTCCCTCCTCTCTCCCTTCTCCCCCCTCTCTACCCCCTCCCCCCTCCTCTCTCCATCCTATCTCCCTCCTCTCCCCTCCTCTCTCCCTTCTCCCCCCTCTCTACATCCTCCCCCCCTCCCCCTTCTCTCTCCCTCCTCTCCCCCCTCTCCCCCTCCACTCCCCCTCCTCTCTCCCTCCTATCTCCCTTCTCTACCCCCTCTCTCCCTCCTCCCCCTCTCTCCCCTCCTCCCCTCTCTCTCCCTCCTCTCTCCTTCCTCCCCCTCTCTACCTCCTCTCTCTCCCCCCCTCTCTCCCTCCTCCTCTCCCCATCCTATTTCCCCCCTCTCCCCTCCTTCTCTCTCCTTCCTCTCCATCCTATCTCCCTTCTCTCCCCTCCTCTTTCCCTCCTCCCCCTCTCCTCTCCCTCTCCTTTCCTTCTCCCCCTCCACTCCCCCTCCTCTCTCCCTCCTCTCCCCTCCTCTCCCCTTCTCTCTCCCTTCTCCCCCCTCTCTACCTCCTCCCCCCTCCCCCTCCTTTCTCCATCCTATCTCCCCCCTCTCCCCTCCTCTCTCCTTCCTCTCCCCTCCTCTCCCCCCCCTCTCTTAAATATTAATATTAATAACATTAAATATGTACATTGGGTTTTTATCTCTTTTATACAAATTATAAAGTGCATTTCTTACAGGACTCCATTTTCATTTCTTTTGTTGTTGTTGTTTACAAATCACAGAATTTAAGGTCACTAAGTTGGAGTTGTTTTGACTCACCGGAGGAGTGAAGCCGCAGCTCTCCGCAGGTCGGTCGGTCTCCGTCGGCCCGCGGAGCAAACATTTGGGACGGTGATGGTGAGATGAAGCCTCATGAGGCATCGAGGTTCATTTCTCGGAGCTTCATGTGAACACGAAACCACCTGCTGGCCAAGTGTATAATGACAGGCAGCTGTATCTGAACCACATGTGATGCATTGAATGTTTGTGTCTGTTATGGCTGTTGGGAATGACTATGAATTACTAAAATGTATGACCAAATAATTTCTGTACATAAATTATCACATATGTGCATAATAAAATATCTTTTGAATGTATTCTGTGTGTAAATTTTCCCAAAATGGTCGTATCATATGATATGGCAGGTTGTGTAATCATGTTTTTCTGTCACTTTAGGAAAATGGCATGGGCTTCAGCAGGCAGAGGACAGTGGAAGTGCTTGTGTAACTTGGACAATGATGTACAGGACAAGGGGACATTTTATTCATTTTTATTCAGAAATAACAGTTTCTCAACAGTTTTTGGTTTTAAACGATTCCTTTTTTTTGACACAACCTCTCCGGCCTTTGAAAACACCCTTTCACAGGGAACAGAAGATGCTGGCGTGCACAAAAACGCAAGAGCAAGTCTATATAAATTTGGATACAGTAATTTTTGCCTCTCCCAGTACTCCAGAGGGTTTTCCAGCCTGCTTATATTTGGCTCTGAAAGGTAGCGCTGGACCTCCACAGGGCATCTGCTGTCACATCTTGAGTCTTCCGTGCCTCCATGACGCTGGTGTCTAAGAGGAAACCACAGATCATGTTTCTAAGTGTTCTTATAGGAATAATTTATCTCAAAATGTAAAATAATAGATTCCCTCCTGTGACATCATGAGAGGTGGAAGCCTGGGGGATTTCCTCTCTGCTTTGTTTTGACCGTATAATGGTGGCACACTCGGAGGTCAGTCGTTTTATTGCTTCGGTGGCTTTTGTTTGGTTGAAAAATCCTATTACTTTAAATCGGGGGTCCAGGAGGGTCGCAAGAGACACGATGCTCATCGACTGCAAAGTGTACAGCTTCTCCCGGAGTTGCCTGATGAGCTGGTCTCCCATTTCCAATGCTGCTGCAGATATGCAAATATGGTGCCGACGCTTCAGCTCTCTCACACAGGCAACCATATTGGGAGCACCATCAGTGACCACACGTCACCTTACTGGCGATTCCC
Organism: Embiotoca jacksoni; assembly: GCF_022577435.1. Lineage (NCBI taxonomy): Eukaryota > Metazoa > Chordata > Actinopteri > Embiotocidae > Embiotoca > Embiotoca jacksoni. Next base: position 4,533,846 of record NW_027185382.1, on the reverse strand, counting down.
CATTCCTCCATCAGGGAGGCTTTCACACCAGCTATATTTTCAGCAGTGTGTGATTGGGGGAATGCCTGCACTCCTAACAGCACTGAACTGAGTGTGTTTTCTCACCCACAAAATGGCATGTTACAGCCAGGTAGGCATCCATATTGATGGATGTCCACATGTCAGAAGTAAGGCTAACAGCAGCCACCTTTTCCACTTTAGCCTTCTCCTTCTCCTGAGCTGACTCATACTTGGCCTCCACCATGGCCTTCAGAGCCTAAAGGAAAAAACATATAGTGCTGAACTGTGAGACACAATAAAGTACTCATTTGTTTCATGCATGCACCCATACATACCTGCCTTGTAGGGAGAACATAACTAGGATCCAGTTTGGACACAAATGCCCTGAATCCAACATCATCCACAATACTGAAGGGGCTGTGTGTCCTTCACTGTCATGGAGACGAGGGCTTCATCCAGCTCTGGTTTTCTGGTGGCTGGTTGAAAGAGAATAAATACAGAGTCTGTTACCTGTCTTTATTTGCACAATAAACAAAAGTGAACAGGGAAAAATAGTGATGGTGCATTTGTAATATTGTAATGACTTACCTTGGCTGGGTGAAGCTCCAGTTTCCTCCTTATTCTCATGCAAGGCACGGTAACACCTCAGCATGGATGAGGTGTTGTTATTGTACCCCAACTCACCTTTGAATAAAATAAGAAACTGTGAAAAATACAGTTCTTGATAAGCAAACCTAATGTGTCTGAAATAGAGTTAGATTTAGCTTATTAGGAGTTATCAAATCAAAGTGTTTCCACACAGGGGAAATCCTCCTCTTCCCAGCTGGCTCCATCTTATCACCTCCTTCTCTCCTACATCTCCAAACTCTCCAAACTCTCCACCAACAACCCACATTTTGAATGGAGCCTGAAGAGTTTATATTGCTGTCAAACCTCCAGGGAAAATATGAACCACTTCCCGAAGCAGTCACGTGGTACAGCCGGGCAGCGAGGCTTCGGACGTCATCGTTTTTGGCTCCTCCCCTAAATGAAGCAAGCCTCGACACGCGCTTCGAGGAGTCGGCACATCGCGTGACGTCACTAATTTCTTAATATTGAACTAAATCAAAACAAACCGGAGACCGGAGCCGACTTGTTGCTGCTGCACGCGCCTCTTCCAGGGTTTTAAAAATGGCGCTCTCGCGGCTCCATCCGGGTTTTTTAAAGGCTTCGCTGTTTCCGGCGGAAGAGAATATAAATTGTACTACTGCCCCCTACTGGTCATTTTAACAGAGACACGTTTGTTTGTTTACTGCACGGTTCCTCTTGTCTGTTCAAGTCACAACTTTATCAGAGAGCATGTTCCACATCACGGTGTCCTGGTGGGACAGACCATAATAAGTCTTGAGAGACACAGGAGGACGACGCCTTAAATTGTGCAAGCGATAAACTGTGTGTGCGTCAGTAGTCAGTAAAACCTCGGCTCACTGGTTTGTATAAAAGTACATAAAGTCAACCAGGTGTCCCTAACTCGACCCCCCCGCTGTGAGCTACCTGCTCAGTAGTTTCAGGCTTCTGGTTCCTGTTTCCGTCTTTACGTCTCAGGTGAGATGTGAACCGACAACCTCCGAGTCCCCCAGCGGTCCCTCTTCACTCTGACCAACCTGCTTTCAAATGCATGTTGTTGTTCATAAAGGTCTTCGGGTCACGTCCAATTTGTATTGCATGACAAACTACACAAACATTACATGTATTGGAAAAAAAATAAAGCGTGCATGTCCACACGTGTCCGTGTGGGGGACGGCTGCAGGAGGTCGTGACGGTGTTTGGGGACGCGGTGACAGCGACGTCCCCAAACATCCGTAAAAGAGTCAGTGTGCACACGAGGCACGTCAAGGTTTCATCCACCATCTTTATTTTTAAATACAACAGGTTTGTGACATGCAGGACATATTCGACACGGACGTCGTTCACTTGGCACCTTCGTCAAACTTCGGGTCTGAAAGACAAAACCAGAACCGTCGGTGAACACAGTTCATCCACAAAGACTCCGGGTCAGAAACACATCAACCCGAACTCACCGGAAAATTTGAAGTCGGGGAACTTGAGGAGGTCTCCGCCGCCGTAGAGCCGCTGCAGCTTGGTGATTTCTTCAGACGCGTTCTTCTGGTAGGCGGGACCGGCCTCCACGATGCCTCCGGACGCCCTTGGAGACGCAAATAATGTGAGCGAGCGGGACGGGACGTCCGAGAGGATTCACCGTCAGAGTGACGAGCGTCAACTCACTTGCTCTTGGAGTTGTAGTCGCGGATCTTGTCCAGGAACAGCTTCTGCACCGGGTCGAGCTCCGCGGCCCGGTTGAAGAGGACGGAGGACATGCCGATGTTCCTGCGCAGCGTCCGGCTGACGGCGGAGCGCAGCAGGGAGGACAGATGGAGCAACCGGTGAAGGGCCATCTGAAGGAAAACAACAACAACAACAACTCAGTGATTAGTGTCAATAAGATCCAACAACAACAACCTCGGGATGCTGCTGTCGCGAAAGAATTTCCCCTCGAGGATTAATAGAGTACAATAAAATAAAAAATAAAAACAACAACAACAACAACAACTCAGTGATTAGTATCAATAAGATCCAATCATCTTTAAAGACACAATAGAAACACAAGTAAGTTGTTTACTAATGCAAACAAACCCTTTGTTGGGTGTGTGTGTGTGTCTGTGTGTTGTGTGTGTGTGTATATGTGTGTGTGTGTGTATTGTGTGTGTGTTGTGTGTGTATGTGTGTATTGTGTGTGTGTATATGTGTGTGTGTGTGTATATGTGTGTGTGTGTGTGTGTGCTCAGGCAGTGTCAAAAATTCATACTGGTGTTTTCGTAGCTCCTGTCTGTAACACACACACATACATACATACACACACACACACACACACACATATACACACACACACATACACACACACAATACACACATATACACACACACACATACACACACACACACACACACACACACACATACACACATACATATACACACACACACACACACATACATACACACACACACACAATACACACACACATTTCATAGACACAGAGCCCTCAATCTCAAAGGGCTCTTCCTCCATTGACACCATGACACCCCCCCCCCCCCCCCCCCCCCCCCCGTCCCCAAGAAGACGTCCTGTCTGGTTCCTGTCCCTAAGAAGACATCCTGCCTGGTTCCTGTCCCTAAGAAGACATCCTGCCTGGTTCCTGTCCCCAAGAAGACGTCCTGTCTGGTTCCTGTCCCTAAGAAGACATCCTGCCTGGTTCCTGTCCCTAAGAAGACATCCTGCCTGGTTCCTGTCCCCAAGAAGACGTCTCCATCCGGCCTCAACGACTACCGACCGGTTGCCCTCACATCTCATGATGAAGGTCCTGGAGAGGCTGGTCTTGGTCCACCTCAGACCGCTGGTGGAGTCTTCTCTGGACCTTCTGCAATTTGTGTACCAGCCTCATGTGGGTCCCCCCCCCCCCCCTCTCTCTCTCCCCCTCTCTCCACTAAACTAACGACAGCTAGCTTCAGAGTTAGCATCAGCCGGCTACCGTCAAAGACAAACCAACCTGGCCGACATTAACAATGCAGCGTTCACGTGACCCGCCGGTCTGTTTACCTGCCGGTCTGTTTACCTGTCGGTCTGTTTACCTGTCGGTCTGTTTGATGACGTCGTCGCCTCTCTCGCGCCAAAGGTTCACAACAACTGCTAACGCTAATGCTAGCTGGCTTTAGCCTTCAAAAGCTCCCGTTTCGCGTGCTGTGACGTTGCTGTGACGTCGCGGGCGAATAAACAACCGTCAAACAAACACGAAGACCAGAAACAAACAAGAGGAAAACACGTTTCCGACACAATATTTAGTCCAAACGCGGTTCTCACCTTGAAGTTTGACACTTGAAGAGGATGAATGCCGACGACCGCGGTGGATTGTGGGAGAGCAGATCCAGACCGGCGTGTCGTCACGCGGGGGGCGGGCTCTCCTGGCCACGCCCCCTTTCCCCGCGTTGCATTGACGGCGACGGAGAACCGGAAGTCGAGACGTTTCACCGAACCGCCGCTTTAAACTGACCGCAGTGAATCAGGACGACATGCCGAACAGTTGCTGTGTTGTTAGTTGCACCAACAACGACGTGAACAAGTCTCATCTCCGACTTGTTTCTCTGTTATGTCCTAAAATAGATCCCGATGGAGGAGCTCTATGGCACCACTCTATAGGAGGGAAGACTTCCTCTGGCGTGACCTCTGACCTCCTCTCACATTAAACTAAGATGAAATAAAATCTCCTCCATTAGCCTTTACTCAAATTCAAAACCACACATCAACATGAATGATTACGCTAAAAGTGTGAAGAAATCTAGTGTGCATTAATCTGCATTTTATTCTTTATACTCTCCAAAAATCACACGGGAGTTTGTATGTACATTCAAAACTTTATTAATGGAATACAGTGTAGAAAGCGTTTTCCCAGTCAATGCAAATGGCCTGCACAATATTACACAGTGGAAAAAAAAACAAAAAAAACCCAATATATAACCCACAGGGAGAAAAAAAAGAAAACAAAAGACAGAAAAACCTGCTTCCTCTTCGACTGTAGTGCCCTCTGTTGGTGAACGAGCACCCTCTGAAAACCACGGGCTCGCCCCACTGCAGTATGTCCACTTCACTCAGATCGGATTAAATGTATTAACAGAGTGTATTTCTTTTTAATATAGCGCCGAGGTGGTGACAGACCTTCAACATGAGGATGAACAAGGGGTGGTGGTGGTGGGGAGGGGGTATGGGTGGAGGAGGAGGGGGAGGGGGGGGGGTCCTGCCAGCAATGCTGTTAACTCACATTTACCTCTGGCTAATATTTGATTCCCCATCTTCGCTTCCCCGCCCTGGACTCGCTCTCAGCTCTGGATGGTAGACGCCTATCGTCTATTTAAGGACTCTGAGGAGCAGAGAGGTGATGCCTGAAGCAAAGAGGAAGGCGAAGGAGGTAGGGGAAGGGAGGTGCTGGGGGGGGGAGGGGGGGGGGGGGGGGGGGAGTGGAAATCCATTATATATAGACTGCCTGCCTGCCTGCCTGGCTGGCTGCCTATCCATCCGCGAACTGCAAGTCATTTCCTCTCCACCTCACTCTCCTCCTCCTCCACCTCCTCCTCTTCCTCCCTCCTCCTCCTCCTCACTCCTCTCTGCACTCCACCTGTTCTATCCACAGAAAAGCAATAATGATATATAAAAAAAAGAAAAAGAGAAATGGCGTCGGCTTACAAGTGGACAAAACACCAGACTGAAAATGACACAACACGAACACGCAGAGATAATCCCGACCCACGCCACGTTCCCCGGATTTCCCTCCGAACCTTCACCTCCAACGACATGCCCTTTTCTTTTTATTTTTTTGGAACAAGAAAGCAAAAAAAGTGATTTCTGAGAGGCCCTGCGCAACACAATATATTTCAGTGACTGAGAATAATATACAAAGAGAGATGAAGCCGGCCCCCCGCCCCTCCTGCAGCTTCAGGAAAACAGCAGTGTTTTAAAAGAAAGAAGAAAAAAATAAAAATAAAAGACACAAAAGAAACGAGGAACACACTTAAAGTCCAAAATCACAGATCTCTTTTAAATGTGTATTTTTTTACATGATATCAAAGCAGAGCCAGTTCATCTAGATTTATATATATTTTTCATCATTGTTTGAAGTCACGTGATCACGAGAAGATACTAAATGTACAATCTTGCTAGAATGACAATCTATATGTGAGAGAGAGACATAGAGATAGAGAGAGAGAGAGAGGGGGGGGGGGAGAGGGAGAGAGAGAGAGAGAGAGGGAGAGAGAGAGAGGGAGAGAGAGATAGAGGGAGAGAGAGAGAGAGAGAGAGAGAGAGAGAGATATAGAGAGAGAGAGAGAGAGAGGGGGGGGGGGAGAGAGGGAGAGAGAGAGAGAGAGAGGGAGAGAGAGAGAGGGAGAGAGGGATAGAGGGAGAGAGAGAGAGGGAGAGAGAGAGAGAGAGAGAGGGAGAGAGATAGAGAGAGAGAGAGAGATAGAGAGGGAGAGAGAGAGAGATAGAGAGAGAGAGAGAGGGAGAGAGAGAGGGAGAGAGAGAGGGGGGGAGGAGAGAGGGAGAGAGAGAGAGAGAGAGGGAGAGAGAGATAGAGGGAGAGAGAGAGAGAGAGAGGGAGAGAGACAGAGAGAGAGAGAGAGAGAGAGCAGAGTTAAGATCTCGGGTTCTTCTTTTTTTTTGTTGGTTTTTCCAAATCCTGTTGTCATCATGCACTACATAGGAACAGCTACGACTTCAGCATTACTTCAGTAACATTACACATGATTTAAAAAAAGGAATTTACATCAGTTCACTTCTTTTCTTATTTTTTTTTTTTTCTTTCGGCACCGTTTTCATTCTTTTTTTTTGAAAAACAAAACTTGGAAACGATAAAGAGAAAAACTCGAAAATAAAAACAGCTCGTTCAGAATTACTAACTCGTCGACGTATTCGTTATCGTCGGCGTCTCCGGATATCCTTAAGAGCCTTGTGTGACTTAACACAGCCCAGCTGTCATAAGAATGCGCAAAGAATAGAGGATGGTGGGAAGGATGGAGGAGGAGGAGGAGGAGGAGGGGGGGAGGAGAGGGGGGGGCACGAGGAGGGGAGGGGCTCACTTATACTCCAGTGTAGACTGTAGAGAGAGTGCAGTAGTGGTGCAGTAGGTGGGGAAACACTGGGCCTCATTTATAATAAATCATGCTGCTTGACTTTAAACCCATGTTTACATCCAAACAAATGAACGTGACGATGTCAGCATGTTGAAGAATGATGGCCTCTGATAGGTTTATACAACGAGGCCCGGGTCAGCGTGCGCCGGGACACCCTACTGATCAGTGGTCGGATATTTGCCCCGCCGCAGAGTGCACGCCTCGAACCGTCCCAGAGCCGCCACCAGACCGACCTGTACACTGGCCCTGAATCAGTGTGGAGAGAGCACGCTTCTTTCCCCGGAGGATGGGTTCGTTTCAATGCACCGGGTAGGGGCCTCCCCTCCCCACCTTCCCTCCTCCCCCCTCCCCTCCACCTGTACACGGGCGGGGGCCCAGACGGAGCAAAGTATAAAAAAAAACCCTCCTTTTCCCTATTTAAAAAAAAGGCGTCCCGCTCCAATAAAGCAAACAAACGTGATGCGGACTGGCCCCAGCTGTCTTCGTGGAGACCTGGGACTATGTTGCAGGGAGGGTGGGGTCGGGGTAGGTTGGGGGGGGGGGGGGGGGGGGGGTCAGGAGAGGAAGGGGTGTGTGATGTGTGGGATGATGTGTGTGTGTGTGTGTGTGTGCATGCGACATTCTTCTCAGTTCTGCATCTGCTCAAAGAACTTGTAGGTGGGGTTCTCGTAGCCGTTCTGCTGCATCTTAGACAGGTGGCGCTCCTCGGGGGTGACGGCAGCATCCACCTGGAGGGGAGCCAGAGGGGGGGGGGGTTACACATACATACACACTCTCCTATGGTGAATACAAATGTAAAGAAAATCCATCTTTTAAGAGCTTTCTAAAGCTTCTGGAAGGGATTTTTATTTCAAAGAATAATTAACGACTGGCCACAATATCGTATTTTTTAAATTAAAGAACTCAAAGGAAAATGTTTTGAAAAGGAAAAGCAGGAATTAAATTGTTAACGGGCATTAATTCAATGATATTTACTGAGCAGATACATATACAAGCATTTAACTGCACAATGTGTGTGTGTGTGTGTGTGTGTGTGTGTGTGTGTTGTTAAAGGCTTTTTCAGATTTAACAACACGCGTGTCCTGAAACATTAAATCTGTACATTGACACACACACAAGAAAACAGCTTGAACCCACCCGTGCATGCACAGCATCATCCTCACTCCAGACTGACTGCCATAGAGAACAGCTTGTCCACACACACACACACACACACACACACACACACACACACACACACACACACACACACACACACAACAGGCAGGTCAGCTGTTTCTCACCTCGATGACTCCGTGGTGGATGGAGGTGTACTGCTTCTTCCTCAGCATCACCAAGGTGATGACTATCACGGTCGCTATGACGACGCCGCCGACCATCAGGCCGATGATGGCGCCCTTGTTTGAGCCCACGTCCTCTGCAAAGAAGACCTGCGGGAGTCGGAGGACAGGCGGCGGTCAGGTGATGCGTCCAACAACACTTTGTTCTTTTTTTTTTTTATTGTGGATCTGAGGATTTGAATAACGGTGTCGTCCATTTACTTCTGTTTCTAGTTTCTAGTTTCTTTTTGTAAAGGCACGCCGCGTTACATTTCCTCATATGTACCCGTTCTCGTCATCGTCATCATTACAGTCTGACTGAAACTAACCGCCGGGGGAACAGAGACACCGCACGTAATAACGTGTGGACATGGCAGAGACTGTAAGGCCACTTATTTCTGAGGTCTTATTTCCTGGTGGAAATCTTTTCTTTTCTTTTCCTGCAGCTGCCGGGTGATTTACAGAAAGCAGAGCACAATGTAAAGAAGCAGTGCTGCAGAATGGCTCGGCTCCAACGTGGCACAGCGCATGACTTACACACAAAAAAAAACACACAACAAAAGCAAATGAAGCCTTCAGCCTCTCGGTCCCAGATTATAATGCCCTGTGAAACGTGTTTTTCATTATTACAAATAAAAATGGAAACAAGCGTCTTCTGAAGAGAGAAAAAAACAAAACAAACGGCTCGACAAACCTTGTCGAGTGGCAAAAAGAATTCCCAACGCAACTGCACTGCAGATCGTCTAACAAAAAGGCATCTCGACATCCCGACACCGCTGCTTTTGTTGCGTCAAACGCTGCGCTGAATGGGGATTTAATTTCAGCCCGGCGAGCCTCCTCCAGAATAAATCCTGCAGAAGGCTGATTGGGGGTTACGGCGAATATCCAACCGAGGAGTCGAGTGAAGGAGGCGCCCCGACGCACTAACTGCTCATTGTGAATGCCAGAAATGTGATATGTAATAAAATGTAGGGATTAAGGGATTAGAGCCTTTAGGTGAGAGGAATAAGGTGCGTGGATTTGGATTTGACTGGAGGTGGATTGAGGATTTTGTGCTGGTGTTACAATACTGGATGAGATTAATGACTGAACGCAGAATAACCTGTGGCTGAGCAGTGAAACACGTAAACCCGCACGGACGGCACCAAACTTAACTCCGATCGGAGGGCAGTGGATTTTATCGCGGCTGTCTCCATGGTGACAACCTTGGGAGTTGACCTGGAGGACAAAGTGGAGACGTGGGTATCTGTGTAGAGGTGGGGAGGGGGCGAATGCGTCTTTATGTGTGTGTGTGTGTCGTATAATTTAGGCAAATCAGTGAATTTGCGTATCTGAGCTCCTCTCGGTGCTTGTTTACCAGTTTCTGGTGGTGAACCTCGTATTCGGTGCTCTGCCTGTCCTCCGTCTCCATCCGCAGCTCAGGGATAGCCTCCATCTTCATCCCGGTCACTGCCGAGGGAAGGAGAAGTACAATCTGTTATGGATGGTGACTCTCGGCCAGACCGCCGAGTGTTACGCGTGCCGGCGGTACGTGGTATGCGTAGACTCTCCTACACCTCCGCCTTAATGGAGGTCAAGTGGAGCTGACTTTGTGTAAATAACGGCTCAGGGAGAGGCAGATAGTGGAAAAATACTGTTGGGACTTTTCTTCTCGCGTCTCCTTCACAACAACCTGAGGAGGTTTTTATAAAAGGGAACCTTATGTAAGTTGTCAGTGTTGGAGGTCGTGAGCAACCGCAGCCACGAGCTACAGTAGTTTATGATAGATACATCGGCTGGATGCTTCAAGGGTTCAAGAAAATGAATGTCAGGGAACCAGATATTATTATTATTATTATTATTATTATTATTATTTACTGGCTGACGAGCGTTAATATACAAATACGACAGGGCCGCCGCATTAAAGGGCAAACAATGACGCAGACTGCTGCCCTAACCTAAAACCTTCCTGTTTTTGATTTTCACACAGTATCGTAACTCTTGTACCGACCTGGCCTCGTGGGGATGCCTCTGTCAAGATTGGGGCGAGAGTCCACGAGCTCAACTGGAGTGAAAGACAGAGACGTGTCCCTTTCAAGTCATTTCGTAGCACACGAATCGTGCAAAAGCAAGAATTGTTAGTGTATAGCTTTGACTTGTGTTGTGTTCCAGTAAATACCCTGGTTCTCCGTGTTGGGCTGGTTGAAGCTCTCGGGGTGGACGTAGCCGACGCGCCCCAGGCCCAGCGTGTCCTCCTGGGGCAGCAGGTCGGCCTGGCCGTCTCCCAGCTCCTGGTCCGGCATCAGGGCGTCGTTTCCGTAGCTCACCCGCACGTCTGTCTGCAGGTTGGCCAGCTGCTGGGCCATCTCCGCCTGCTCCCTCTGCAGGAGCTCTGGACGGACACGGCGAGGAGGCGCCAGGTCAGAGAGGACGAGAGACGGAAGTGGAGATGGGAAAAGAAAGGAAACGCCTTTTCATTCATCAAACTTTCACATAAGTCAAATGGTAAATGGTCTGTACTTGTATAGTGCTTTATCACCTTTTGGTCTCAAAGCGCTTTAACATGGTTTTCTCATTCACACACTAATGAGACAGATCACCATGCAAGGTGCTGCCATCAGGAGAACATTCACACACTGATGGTACAACATCGGGAGCAACTTGGGCAGGAGGAGCTGGAGATTGAACCACCAACCTTCTGATTAGTGTTCAACCCACTCTACTGTCTGAGCTGCAGCCTCCCTTAACAACAAAATACTCAGTCTGTAGTAAATACTACAGATGACACAATAATTATTTATTCATTTAAATTCAAAAAGAGAACGCGTAAGTGCTGATTTGCACAAATGTTTCTGTATCAGCAGGAACAGACCGCCTCTTCTCTTGTTTAGCTCCATTTTTTAATCGACCTGATGCCCTGCAAACACACTGAATGGTGCTGCTCCTTCTGTTTGTTCCTGCATGTGTGTGTTTTGCCGTGCAGTACAGACTGTGATGGTCTCGGAGACACAGATGGCTGCGTGACGCACGCAACTCCAATAAACCCAAAAACCCCACAGAAACGTAGCAAATGCCGGGAGGAAGGGAGGGAGGTAAGGAGGAAGGGAGGGAGGGAGGGAGGAAGGGAGGGAGAGGATTTATCTTCCCACTAAACAGTTTCATTTGACTCGTAACAGAAGAATTAGGCCAAATGGCTCCGATGCCCTTATCAGCAAAAAAACAACACAACTGCATTTTGTCGGGGGCCAGAATTTAGAGCATTCAGTCTCTCATGCATGTAACACAATCAGGACGGTGTGTCTTCAGTTGCACAGTGAGCATGATAGACATCAAAAATTCATAGTTACACGAGGCGGTTTATGTTACTCTGACCGCTTTATATTCACTTTGTCTGCGGCTAAAACCTCCTTCCCATATTTCTCAGCTTCACTTCTCAGGTTACATCATGTTTGCCTGAATATTGCAAAGCTGTCTACGGTGAACTGGACTCTATTTTCGTACTCTAATTATTCCAGATAATTGTAATGTGTGTGTGTAAATGTTGATATTTCAAAATGACAAACTCACCGACTTGGTCCTGGATATCGTCGGCCACACCGGGCACTTTGTAGAGAAGTCCCAGAGACTGGTTCATACGCTCCTCGATGACACGCAGGTGAGTCAGCACCTGTCGCGAACCGACAAAAACAGCATTAGCTTTCCTTGTCTTCTAATTTGAGGGAGGGACGAAAGCCAGAATCAAAGAATGGACTCGTGACGCTACCTGAGGTCTGATCTGTGCGGCCTTCTTGGGATCCACCATGCGGACGTGCTCAAAGTGTTTGAGGGTGTGTTGCCTGTCCTTCTGCTCGGCACGCACGTACTTCTTCAACAGGCTGAAGACGTGACGGGGCTGCAGGACACAGATGGTTAAGAGCAGAGGAAGCAGCAGCATGGAATCACAAATTTCAATAAAGCCCAGATTAGAACATTTTGCTCTTGCAATTTGTTAAAAGCCAAATCCTGAAATCAGTCAGTTCTTTCCATTTACTCCAAATTCCTGCAGCTATATATATATAAAAAAGAAACGACGGCGACTTATCCTTTGTATCTAACATCACGATGGCGTTATCGGTATCACAATGAATCGACTTGTACGTGCGCGAGAGTTTAATTTCACAATTTCTGCCTTTAACTAGTTTCGGTTTGATTTTGTCCTTTACGATCCGACGCATTCAAAGCACACACTGTGTATAAAAGGCTTTGTTACATGCAGTTGCCCATTAGCAAAGCGCGGCGGCCGAGGTCGAACCAAACAGAATACGTGAAGGGAGAATTATTCGTGTGGAAAAGGGACTCGTGAAAATATGTCACTTCAAAAGGAGACGGAAAGAGAAATGGTGCTGAAGAGCTGCGGAGCGGCGTACCCTGGGCGGGTCCTGCTGCAGAGCGGTCAGGTAGCTCTCCAAAGCCAGGCGGCGGCGGTCGTTGAGCAGAGCCTCCACCCGGGCCATGTGGGTCTCCACCAGCTGCTGGCGCTCGCTGGCCGCCTCCTGCTCCAGGGCCTCCACCTTCTCCTGGAAACGCTGCGTCGACACACGGCGTTACAAATATTTATAGAAACAGACAAAAACATTGGAGCGGCCTCTCGCGTGTCCGGGATGTGCTCGTCTCACCTGGATGACAGCCTTCTTGTCGGCACGTGGAAGATTCTTGGCTTCCCTCTCGGCCTCCTCCCACTCCCTCATCACCTGCAGACAAGCAGAGGAGGGAAATTAATTCGACCCGTCAATCAACTTTAACTTTACATCCTGTTCCCACACACACAGCTGCCTTCACACTTGAGTGAGATATCGCATCGCTTTTCACAGCTGCCTACATTTTACACAGCTATGAAAAATAAATCAAGGTTGAATGTCAGAGTGTGAGTGAGGGACTTTCTGCCGTTTCTGTTCCCTCTTAATTTATTTTCTAACATCCTCCCTCACTTTCACCCTCTGTGACTCTTTTTTTTTTTACCAGTGCGATGACCTAACAGTATCTGTAAGGGTGAAGCCGACCGTGTTAAATCAGACTGCGCCCGCAGGCTGCTCATTCAAAACAAGCGCAACTAACTCGAGCGGCGCGCAAACTCTTGGAGCAAAAGAAGAAAAGAGTCCCTCTGACGTCGCTGCGGACCATCTGGCTCTCCGCCGGGCAGCGAGCCGCTTGATTTAAGAACACAATTAAAGTTGAAATGGCTCAGTCGGCTCACCCGGGAGGGATTAACAAACGCACCTATTCGTTTTACTTGCCACACCTCTTCTCCCTCCTATTTTCTATTCATAGAAAATATCTTTGTCCTCTCCCTGCTTCCCACCATGACTCACTCAGGTGTGTGTGGTACTGCTGATCAGCTTTAAGTCAATTTAATACAATAACATAAAAAAACCAATTAAAACTTCCAATCAGTCCACATTTATTCCCTTTCTTCCTCCTTGGTCGGTACCTGAGACATCCTCTCACGGTGCTTGGCCTCCAGACTCTCTTTGGCTTTCTGGAAGTGGGCGTGTTCGTTCTCGTCAGCGGGCGTCTCCAGGTAGTGGTCCACGGCGTCGGGGGAGCTGGGCGTGGCTGTGGGTACTGCATCGAAACAGGGAAGAAGATAGAGAGGGAAAGACTATCAGTGGACTGTGTACACGCGCAGATGCAAAACACGCAGTCCGAAACGGGGTTAATTGGGTTAGTGTGAGTTCAAGAGAAAAGGGAAACAAGACACTGTAGTACCTGGAAGCCTGCACCCTCCAAAAGCAAAACACGTGAACGCCTCAGATGACCCGACGTGCTTTGTAACGACAGACAAAACCCGCTCCCATTTATATAACTTCATTCAGAGCTCTCCTGCCAAACCACACACGCTGGAATTTATCCTGTGGGCTCAGAAGCGCACTCTAAATTGTGGTTGACTTACCAGTGAGAAATAAATTGGATCAGTTATTGCGTGAAACCTGGATTTAATCAGTGGAAAGTTGATTATCTTTTGTAATAAAAAGTGGTTGGTGCTGTGTGTGTGTGTGTGTGTGTGTGTGTGTGTGTGTGTGTGTGTGTGCGTGTGTGTGTCCGCGTGAAGGTCGAGCATCATGTGAAATCGGTTACGTCTGATGAGATCGCATGACTGCGCCAGACACAAAAACAACAGAGATGTTATTCACTGACCTGAGCCCAGAGTTTTGTTGACCTCTGCTCTTCACCTTCCTGTTTTTAAAAGATCACTTCATCCAAATTACAAAAAGGCACCTTTAGTAAGATATTGCTGATTCATTTTTTAAGTGTTGTTTATCAATGTTGCACCGCACGACTAAACTTATTTGGGTCATTTTTTGGGATCGTTTGGGTGAACTGACCCTTTCACTCTTGTTCACTGCATCTTTTATTCTTTGTTTTTTATGCTACCTGTACACGATCTGTGGGTGCTGTGCTTTGATTTTGACAGAAAGACGTAAATGACAGTTATGCAACCCTGTTGAAAATGACGACTCATAATTATTTTCACATTATAGCCTCAACTATTGAGTGATAATTCTGCAGGGAAAATTAAAAAGGAGTGGTTCGGGGAACACCCTTGGTTTTTGTTGAGCAAAATATGCGATACGTGCACCACAATCTTTCCCAAGTACACGCTTTCAGACTGGCAAGAGCCCCCATTAACTGGATCAATGTACTAGAAGCAATATAAGACCTAAAGGGGAGAGTCACAAATGTGACTTTATTACATAGTTATTACTTTTCATGTCAGCTGCACTCAGACTGAATGATTGTTAATTGATCACACATGGAAGTAGAGAGTGTGTGTGTCAGTGAGGGAGGTCGGGGGATACTGCAGCAAGCACTTTCTCTCTCCCATACCAAACACACACACACACACACACACACACACACACACACACACACACACACACACACACAGCAGATAAAATTAGATCAAAATATATGGAGATGGAGATAGCATGACTCCATCTTGCTGCAGGGCAGTTTATGCATTTCGTGACTGAGACACACACACACACACACACACACACACACACACACACACAAGCACGTATCAAGCAAGGTCACTGAACCTTACGCATTGAAATCAATGTCAGAAGCACAACACTTAAACCGCCTTCTGCTGCACACAACCCACTTCGTGTGCATTGCCACACACACACACACACACACACACACACACACACACACACACACACACACATATATATATACACACACCTGGGAATGAAAAAAAACCACAAGGGGAAACATAATTCACCAGTCCAGAGCTGAGTCACTATTTGAAATCCAGTCACTTCAGAACCATCACATCTAACCCAACGTGGCAATAATAATAATAATAATAATAATAATAATAATAATAATAATAGATTTTTTTTCTCACGTTTCGAGCCTCTGACAATTCAACATGTTAACAAGGTGTAAAAACCCTCCTCATTTTCCGTGATTCCACCGATAATCAATCATCTCGGTGTGATCTGGGAGGCAGGTTTGCTCTGAGAGCGTGTAATGTTGTATTGATGAGTTTTTCCTCCTCGCCACCTCAGGAACATTTCACGTTTTTGAAATTTCAGCAGGGTAACTTGACATCTGATTTTCAGAGAAGTGAATGAATTAACTCAAAGTTATTCCCTCGACGCGTCGGGGACGTACAGGATAACGTGCGGCAGAGAGTGGGAACACAATTCCTGCCTCGTATTCACGCCGAGGTAACGTACAGACAACGGCGGCCGTGAAGTCGCAGGAGTTACAACAGCGTAACCACGGCGATGTAAAGACTGTCATTCAGCCTCTGAAGCCTTTTTTTTAATTTTTTTATCTCAGCGGTTATTGAAGCCTTTAGCTTCATATGTAGGACACAATTCATCACGAACAAACCAAAGAGTCTCTTCGACTCAGAAGATTCATGCAGCGAAGCAGATTTCTTCTTTTTTTTTTTATCTTTGTGGTTTAAAGATAGCAACAGCAATGTTTGTCACCTCGCCAGCTCGGAACAGATTTACAAAACAACTAAGCCCAGTGTGCTCCCAAGTTAAATATACTGGAAATGCAAATACTGCACACACACACACACACACACACACACACACACACACACACACACACACACACACACTAGTAGGACTCAGTCTCTAACTGACTGACTCACCTGGATGTGAGAGTTGCTCTATAAAGGATGATGGGGTTTTTTCCATTTGCATGACACACACACACACACACACACACACACACACACACACACACACACACACACACACACACACACACACACAGTGAGGGGGAAGTGAATGTTAGCCAGGAAATGGAGATGACAGGCAGAGAACACCAAAAAAGAGAAGCACACCAAGCCGGAAACTTCGGAGCAGCTGTTAATATTGGACAGCTCGGAGAGACGGCGAGTCAAAGCGAGAGGTTAGAGACAAACCGGAGGTGAAGACAACCGGCAGTCGGAGCGGCGAGCTGCCGGTTGAAGTTAGCCGCTGTCGGCAGGACTTACTGACGCTGCTGCAGACAGACAGGCAGTACTCCTCTGACTCAAAGTTATTCCTGTTGCCTCCGCAGCCGCCGTAGATAAACTGAGTGCAGCGGCCCTCCAGGCGGTCAAAGAACCAGCGGGGCAGCATGGCCCGGCACGGACCGATCTCTGCGTTGGCCCAGCACACATCTTGGAGGACACACATATATGCACCTTCATCTTTTTATCCATATCTCGGCCGAGAGGTCCGGCGTGCTCAGCTATGAAATATACCTCTTAGACATGTAACAAAAATAAAACCGCCAGGTTGAAGCATTAATAACGCTGCTTGGATGTGAATTGAAGACCAATTTAAAAATGAAGAAACAGCACTGAAACAACCAATTCGGACTCTAATGGAACGTGTCTAATGAAAGCTGTGACATGATGAATGAGACCAATAACAAAAATGACAGCGGGAAATTAATCGGTGAGGAACATGATGTTCAATTGTGTTTAGCAAAGCATAAAGACTGGAGGCCAAAACACGTTTTGCATGTTATTTTACAGAAAATCTTCCTCATTAATCAAAAGGTTGGGTGTTTTTTTTAAGGTGTTAAAAAGCTTTGATTTATCCGGACCTCCAGATATTCTGATTATTAAAACAGAAAATACAACTATGTATGCTCCTCACCTCTGACAACTTCCTCCACAGACTCGGTGGTGGTGGTGGTGGTTGTCGTCATGGCGATGTTGGTGGTGGGCTCGTCTGCGTCGTCGTCGTCGAGCGTGTCGACTATGTCGTCATCTCCCTCCTCCTCCTCCTCCTCATCTTCCTCTTCCTCCGCCGCCTCTTCGTCCTCCTCTCCGTCACCGTCCTGGTCATTGTCCAGCACGTCCTCTTCCTCCTCTTCCTCCTCCTCCTCGTCTTCCTCTGCCACCTCCTCCTCCTCTTCCTCCTCCTCCTCCTCGTCCTCCTCTACCACAGATGGCTTGGTTTCCTCTTGCTGCTCCGCTGGCTCGGGCTCCCGCACCATACTGAGAGATAAGGTTGGAAAAAAGGAGGGAGGGAGGGAGGAAAGGAAGGAAGGAAAGGGAGGATGACAAAGGACACGGAGGATGAAGGGGAGGCAGGAAGGACAAAGATTTCGAATTAGGCAGTTTGCTTTCAAGGAGAGAAACTTTGTCCTCGTGGCGATATTAAAAATGAAGGTGTCCGTATCTGCGATGATGTGAGCTGATGTGTCGCTCCGCTGCGACCTCGGCTTCATCTCTCCGTACCTGTTGTCGGAGTAGTCGGTCTCCGCGCCGCCCCACCACACGTCAGAGTCGTCGGCGTCCTGCTCCGCGCTGTCGGCGTCCCGCTCCGCCTCGGCGGGGCAGCACACGAACTCCACTCCTCGGAAACGGTCGATGCCGCACGGCAACAGCATCCCGTAGTCGTGGAGGTTCATGGTGCGGTCTCCGCAGGACTGCACGCGCCAAAACATTACCAAAAAAAAGTCAATCGGGAGATGCTCGCGCGAGTTGTGAGAGTGTGTTGAGGGAGTGTGCTCACCTCCTTGGCCACGGTGTGCCAGTGCAGGTGGCTCTCACACTGGTCCATGCGCTCCTGGTGCAGGAACTTGCACTTGTCGGGAACGAGCAGGGCGTCGCTCACAAATTCTCCCACTGCAGCACGAGAACAACATCCAACGTTTCAGACACAACTTCAGACTGACCGGAGGCACGTTTGAACCCACGTCTCATATGTATATGAGTCGCACAGTCCCGGTTGCTATGGTAACTCTTTCAGTAACCACATCACAATAGCGACGCATCCTCCGTTTCTACCTCTTTCTAGAAATGTTTTTGGGCTCGCGCTCGGACCGCAGCGAGGGGAAACGTAAGGGACTCACCCAGGCAGCGGTAGGGAACCACGATGTGCATGTGACTGCGACACTGCTTGCGCCCCTTCTTGCACCAGTTCTGAATGCTGACTGGCTGGTTGGCCTCCACCACGTTGGTAATCTGGAGCTCTGGGTACACCTGGAGACACGGTGTTATATGTTACGGTGAGAGCCACAACGCAGTGAAGTCTTCTTTTCATTTCAGAGCTTCGAGCTTCATCCCACTTCAGTTCCAGTTTCTTTTGTTCCTCGTACCAGCTGCTGATGTATCGTCTGTGCTTCTGACAGGGCCGAACTCTGGACTGATTCAGGGCCAGTTAATCACCAGTTTGTCAGATTTGTGGCTGGAGTTAACGCCGAGGTCACCTCTGGTCTAACCCTCTTAGCCACATAGTTACAGCCGTCAGGTCTCTTAATCTATTTCAAACATGACCAACTGTCTCTGCGTGAAAATATTCTGCATCCCCCCCCCCCCTCTCAAGCTATTACATCTTTACCGCAGTGCTCCTCGATGCTGTTTCTGCTGTGTTTACCTCCATATTCCTCTCAGCCATGCATGACATCTGCCTCTGCACAATATTGCTCGTCGACATGTCACCCCTCTCCCCTCGATCTTTTTCCTGACACCTCCTCTCTCCCGGTGCAGAATAAAAAAATAGTCCTTCTGTAACCTTCTTGGTTCTTTGTTGCTCTTGTCTTTTTTATTCATTTTGTGATATTTAAAGTTGTTTTAAAATGGGGCCTGAAGACTGATTTGATAAGCATTTGTTTGTTATTATTAGATCTGTTATCTGCAGAAACACGGGAAAGATTAATTTATCTTCCTTTGAGTCCTTCTGTTCAGGTCTTTCAAAGAAATCAGATCCTCTTATCAGACAAATCTCTTTAATAATAGTGTATTTACGTACTGGATTCCCAAATGAAATCATGTGGCTTTGTGGCTTGAGAGTCCGTTTAGGGATTGAAACAGCCACGTGTCTTGCAGAAGGGCACTTTCAGGCTGAACATCAACAACAGAAAAGTTCACTGTGTTGCACTCGGCTTTCGGTTCGGTTAGCTTCACGCCACCTAATTATAAGCTAACTGTGGTCTCTAAAGTCCAGTCACATGGACCTAAGCTGCTTGTTTACCGAGCGGACTTTTGACATCGTGTCACGCTGCCAAATTGGGGATTTCGGTGACTAAATACAAATCTGCTTGCAGACTGTGTAGCCCATTCATGACTTTTCTGGTCTCATTTATTCTCCCACCAAAAAACAAACAAACACCTTCGCCTCTCCACACCCAGAACTATAGCTGGTTCACATTGTAAGGCAATAAGAATAAACAAAAATCTACTGCTGGAGACTTTTTCTGGCTTTTTTTCCTCCTAGAACTGAAATTATTCTCTCTCTTGCCCAAACATACAAAAACAAAACAGTAACTCCTCAATCATTGTAATTTGGTGTCAGAGTGTCAGATTAATGGCTAAAATATTAATTACCCGACCCAAAAATCCAACTAAAATGCCACGACGATAAAGATGTATCTTCCAGATTTATCGCTCACTTAAAATTAAGTACACACTGGGTAATTACAGTTTGAGGATTCCCGATATCATAGCATACGTGGCTAAATGATTTTGAAAGCCTGGATGAATTATGGTTTAGGAAAACTGGTCGGGGGGTGAGGGGGGTTGGGGGGGGGTGGGGGTCGACAACAACATCGTTTGGCTTTGCTATGAGAATATAATTTTTTTTAACACTATCCTAACAGTCAGTATCTGAATACTCCACCTTTCTGTAACACAGTACATACAACCAAGAGTCATATCTGCTTTAAAGCGCAAGTTAATACAATCATGTTATGTAACATTAAATTATTTCTGCAGGGGAAGCAAACTGTTTTACAGAAAAAACAAAAAGTGACACACACACACACACACACACACACACACACACACACACACACACACACACACACACACACACTTTACCTCCTGGCAGTACTGCAGGATGCCCTCCTTGGTACCGATGCAGCTCTTGGTGCCCGAGGGGTCCGGCTCCCACTTGCCGCTCTGCACGTTGATGTGCATGTTGAGTTTATCGCAAAACATGGCCACCTGGGGCTCCGCCAACAGACCCATAGAAACATCTGTAGGCACCTAAAGGTGGAGGGGGGGTCCGATGGGGTGGGGGGAGGGAGGGATGAGAGAGAACAGGAGAGAGATTTACCACTTGTGTTAAACTCCTTGAGCACTTGCGCTGAAAAATCCAAGACGGATGCAATTAAATTTTATTACTTAGACAGAGGGTTTGGAGGGGGGGGGGTGATTAGATGTTAGATGAAGAGTAAGATGAGGCGAGCCAGTTTAAGATGAGAGAGAGAGAAACGAGGGGAGAGAAGATGAGCCAAGTGTCTGCAAAGGGAGGATTGGCACAAATTTTCCTTTTTTTGCAATTTCATGGAGCGACGGTCATCACATCATGACGCCTTCAAAAAAAGTCAAAGTAAAAAGATCTTGCTGGGAAAAAAAAGCAGCGCACAATAAGTTAAGTTAAAAAAAAAAAAAACAACAGAAAAGAGATGGACATCAAAAATCAATAGTTTTACAAGAATAAATTACCTCTGACAACAGGCCTGGAGCAATCAAATACACCCTCTCCTGCCTCTGATGTTCATGCACACACACCCACTCCACTGCCCCGCGCTTCACCCTTTACAGTGTGTACATCTCCGCTGCCACGGAGGCTCTTCGCCTTGTTTTATGTCGTTTTCCGGGATAGTATAGTGTTTATATAACCCTCTGTTGATTTGTTTTTGCCTCGTTTCTCTCTGTAAGTGCAGCACATACTGAGAACGAGCGCAGGTTGGCTTGGAGGCAAAGGGAGTGTGTTGTGTGTGTGTGTGTGTGTGTGTGTGTGTGCCTTTGGCATGAATGCATTAATATTTGTTTTAATTTACGCTCCTGTGTGTCGATTTGTGCCTCTGCCCGTGTGTGTGTGTGTGTGTGTGTGTGTGTGTGTGTGTGTGTGTGTGTGTGTCCTTCATAAGGAGGTTTTGTGCTCACGCTCCCCTCGGAGAGAGGAGGTGCAGACAAACCACTGAATGTCTGCATTGTACTGGCAAATGAGCAAGAACAAAATGGGAGGGAATAGGGGAGGAAAAGAGAAGGAGACAGAGGGAGGGAGGAGAGGGAGGGAGGGAGGGAGGAGAGGGAGGGAGGGACTGTGGCCATTGTGTGCTCCCTAATCTTGTTAATGGTTTCGAAGGCCCTGGCAGGCAAACAAATGTTGTTTTGTGAGATGGATAGCATATTTTTTTCCTCCAGACTTGATTCTCTGCAAGCAGCCAGGAGCATAAAGTCCTCTTCCAATATGAAAATAGCTGGTGGGGGCCGTCAATTTGGATTCAATTTGAAGCTACAAAAACACCAGCTTTGAATCGATTCAGCAGGCGTGTATCGGTGCGACGGTGAACTTTATCAGCTTCCATTATCTTCCTTTTATACATTTTGTATTTGCACACTTGGCAGGGGGAGTAGATGACAGCGCTCTCTGGAGCCCTTTCTACGTTCACCTGACTGCACACAGAAAGGCCGAGCAAAGCAGAACAGAGAGCTCGGCAGGTGAACACGAGGTGAACGCAATGAAACCAACACATGTACAACGTGACGCAGTTTAGTGCCGCTGCACGGCAGAAAAAAGGCCATTTGTGAAGCTTTTGTAAAGAGCGTTAAGAGGCTGTGGAGCAGAAACACGTTCAACTGGAACCAGATGCCTTTTTTTAAATGTTTTTTTTATTGTGAAAAAAAGATGGAATAAATAAGAATTTATGATCCTTAATCTTTAATCATTTAACAATGAACACTTAGGGCCTCTTAAACAGTTTGCGCGCGCACACACACACACACACACACACACACACACACACACACACACACACACACACACACACACACACACACACACACACACAGAGAGATCAGGTTATACTTCCGTGGGTCAAATATGCACCTTCAAAGTTCACCCCCCCCCCACCGGTCGTCCTGACACGGAGCCATCTGCACCACGCGGGGTTATTTAGGGGTCCGTCGCTCGATTCCCACACTGCCATGTGTGCGTGAGCGGCGCTGACAGGCATGGATCACATCCCTTCCTGCTCATTAAGAGGAAAAACCCAAGGCCAACTGGCAGCGCGAAATGTTCAAACAATCTCGAAAAAAGTTGTGCATATGTGCTATCTTTTAATTAACTCCGTTCCTGAGTGCCCGGTTTCATTTTGACCTTATCCGTCCACCCTGTGGCCTCACGCTGTCGCTTACTGAAAGCGATAAACCAACTTCCTCTCTGCTTCGGGGCCCAGGTAGGCAAATCAGGGCTGACGGCTTGCTGACATTCAAATTCTTTTTAGTGTCGTCCTCTTTTGGATGGAAAATCACAACCCTGCCAATCGCTGTCTCGGCCTCTCGCTGCTATCTCTCCACTGCTCGGTCTTCTGATGATGGAGGAGGAGGAGGAGGAGGAGGAGGAGGAAGAGGAGGAGGAAGAGGAGGAGAGTTGGCCAAGCCTTATAAATCAGTCCCAGGATGATGGTGCAAGGCAGGAGCGAGAGGAGAAAGGTGAGGGGGACGAACAATAACCATGATGGCGGGAGACAGGGAGAGATTGGAGGACAGATGAATTGGACAATAAGCCTTCGGGCTCCAGCAGAAGGTCAAGCGCTTTGTAGCGCTGAAAGGATGGAGGGCAGGAGGCAGGAGAGGGAAGCTCACGGATATCAGAGAAGGCTTAATAGAGGAGAGATGGGAGATACTGGCCGTCTTTAAAAGTTCAATGCTGGCTTCGTCAATATTCTCCAGGAAAACAGCCACACTACAGATGATACTGTGTACAAAAGTAAACGCAGCATTTCACTTTCTTATCCTTCAGAAAACTGGAGAAATAATAACTTGCAGACATTCTGCTTTTTTTGAGAGAAAAGATTATGAATACCGAAGTGAAATGTCTGTTTTATTGTTTCCTCCTGGGAGGAAGCACCAGACGGACTCAACGACTGACAAACGGCGCAACGCAACGTCAGCAGAGTGATGTATATCACAGGAGACACCGGGCTTCCCCTCCTCGCCTTCGCTCGCTCTGTCTTTATCGCCATCTCGGCTCTGGTTCGCCGTCCTGCCAGTCTGCCAGCCGGTCATCCTGCGGGGAGGGGAGGGAGCGGTAATCTGGGGGGAGGATTAGGACGGCAGCCTGGTCAGGAGAAATATCCCCCTTTGGTTTCAATCTGGCATGATAGCCGTCACTGTAACGACAGCGAATGAGCTGGGTTCAATTAAAGCAAGCACACACCCCCCTCCCTCCTCCAGTCACACACCGAGGTGACGCAACTCAAGCAATGAACCATCAAAAAGCCTTTCCAGCTTCCTGTTCCTTCTATTTATCACGTCATCTCATCAGATGAACTCAACAGCTGGATAAAAATGACTTGAGAGCTCCGGTTCAGGAAGCTGGAAAAGTCCTAATAATTCCACAATAAAGAGGATTGTAGCGCGGTAATATTCAGGACTACATTTATGTGCTGCTGTTTGCAAAAAAAAAAGAACAAGGGACAAAAAAATAAATAAATAAAAGAAGCGACTGTGGCCAAAATCAAATCAGTCACGGACAGAAAACACAGGCCTTAGCCCCGGGGCCCGCTGACCCATATTGGAGCACAGAATTAAGTTGCGTGTCGCAGCCCATGTCCAAGTTGATAAAGCCTGGTGTGCCATGTTGGTTCGTACACCACAAAAAGCATTCAGTGGAACAATTTGAAGATGAAACAGAATTAATTTCACCCTGAGGGAGGCGCATAAAAAGAACATTAAAAAGCACCAACAGACCAACCAACAATCTAACAATGTAATGCAATAACATACAAGTTTATGGTAGCGGAGCGATTAAAGTGAGATTATTTGCCAATTCGATTGAGTGGTTTCGATACCCCGAGGAAGGTTTATGACGAGCAGCACTTCACATGAGCCGTCCACACGCATGACGTCGCTCCGCCGAGATTCAGATCGCACTTCTCGTCAGATGAATTTCCACATGACCCGAATCACGTACAGACACACGTGTGCAACATGATCTTTGCTTCATCATCATGCGTCTCTACTGTCATTATGTTCTGCCTTAAAGGATCATTCTGGCTTATTATTATAACCGTGTTTGGTTGTTTGACCTCCAGATCAAGTCATTTAAATCTAAATGATACACAGGATACAATTAGTTGATTAATTACAGAAAATTCACATTGAAAAACATCATGTCAGATTAATGGTTTGTCATTTTTAAACTAAATACCAGATATTTAAGTTCCATCTTTGATGTCTGTGATTATTTTTTTCTGGTATTTTATACACAAAAAGATAAATTCACTATGAACACAAAAGTAAGACGACAAATATTTGGCATAAATCACTAAAAACAATCATCAATTTCAATCCCGGTTTAGATAAAATGCCAAAATTGTCTGATCAGCAAACATCAGAAAACAGCGTTATCCTCTCCGAAGCTCCTGTCTCCTACTGACTGTGGGACATAACTCCTCTTCCACTTTATGTAAATTGCCTAACCACCCTCATCTCAGAGTCATTGTCTAAAAAGACCTACGTAAATGTGCCGCCGTTTGCGAGCGAACCCGCTTCACGACTGCTGCACTCGCCGACGTGATCAGTGGCTCTAAAAAGCGGCGACGGGTTTATTACCCGTTACATGTAAACAGAGGACGTGTCAGGAGAAGAAATATTACATCACAGGGATATAAAATGGAAATAAATCAAAAAAAAAATTCTACACACACACACACACACACACACACGCCATGTATCTTTCTCACTCACATAGAGGCTGAGAAGCAGTTTAATGTATTCCAGTGCACCAGATGCGCACACACACACACACACACACACACACACACACAATCTTTGAAGTGTCCCTTTGGGCGCTGGTCCTGCAGTGCTATTAATTGTACAGTCTTATCTGTGTGGCCCAGGCCTGCCACGGGGAGTTGGGTGAAGGTGGTGGGGGATAAGAGGGAGGGTGTCTTAGATCAGCCCTCATCCCAGGGGGAGACTCCCTGGAGAGCGCGATGTGTCGCTGAAGCTCCACACACACACACACACACACACACACACACACACACACACACACACACACACACACTTTCTCTCTGCCACACATGTTTTACAGGCATCTTTGGATATGTCCAAGCCAGAAGCTAACAAGACGAGGCTTTATTGTCCAGGCTGGGGACATACTGTGCCCCACACACACACACACACACACACACACACACACACACACACACACACACACACACACACACACACACACACACACGAGATAATGTCAAAAGATACACAGTTATTGTGTAGAAAGAAAAGGCAGCTTAACACAAGGCAAATAAGGACTTCATTGTGTTATCCTTAGTGGGCTTTCAGCATTTATGAGCGTCATAACATGTTATAAATTTATATTGCTTTCCTCCAAGTCATTAATCAATCAATTGGAGCAGAAGCCCGGCTGCCTGTGGCTTGTTTACAAGATGCATCGCTGTGGGAATTTGTTTACTTAGCTTGGGAGGATATGTGACTGCCGAATTAAATAAGACTGGCGAGGTAACAGAAATGCTCAGTGCTCTTGCTGCAATGTGACGTCCTCCCAGACACACACACACACACACACACACACACACACACACACACACACACACACACACACACTCTGTAATCACCTTGGCAAGCGGACCCTGCTGTTACTTAAAACCCTCAGATCATCTCTGACTGGACTTAAAGTGTGTGTGTGTGTGTGTGTGTGTGTGTGTGTGTGTGTGTGTGTGTGTGTGTGTGTGTGTGTGTGTGTGCAATGCTATCTCCGCCTGATGTTTGGGAAGCAGATCTAGTGGATAGAGTGTTTGACTGATTACAGGGCGGCCCGGACCACTTCCCCTCCTTTCACACCCCTCCCTCCTTGAAGTCAGCCAAAAGTTCAATGACAGACCGGATGTACAAACAGGCCGATCGTCTTATAAAGACGGAAAACAGAAGCTGTGACCTGAATATGCAACAGAAGGAATGAAATGATAAAAACCAACAAGCAGGGAGTGGGTCGGTGGGATCGATCGCCGGGCTCATCCTCGGTTTCTTCTGGGGCAAACGGAGGTGAATGAGGTTATAATGAAACCGAGCACCTGAAGAAACACAGACGGCGTCGTGTTCATTCAGGCGTTTCTCAGATCAATAGATCTTAAGTCAGTCTGATCTGCTAAATATCGATCTCACTTATTGGAGCGTTAAAAGGTCAAACTGACACCACGAAATGTTTCCTCAAATCAAGACTCGAGGCAAACCGCCCACACATGCTTGTCTGTG
The DNA here is from genome assembly GCF_022577435.1 of Embiotoca jacksoni. Lineage (NCBI taxonomy): Eukaryota > Metazoa > Chordata > Actinopteri > Embiotocidae > Embiotoca > Embiotoca jacksoni. The sequence continues at coordinate 4,507,086 of NW_027185382.1, read as the reverse complement.
TTGGTGATTTTGGTCGGTGTCTTTTTTTTTTTTTTTTTTTACTAATCCTCGTCTTTAAAAGTTTGCATTGAGTCTGAGAGGAGAATATAAGTTTGTTTGAAGAATTATATCTTCATTCATATTCAATGCGATTAAGCTTTGTCTCGGGGGGCTCCTCAGGAATTAGCATCTCAGACAAATCTGTTTAAAATCTGATTAGAAGTGTGTAAGAAAAACACTTCTGACTTCTGCCCACTTAATTTGTCTCGACGTGACGGAGGGACTCGCCGCTTCCCCTGGCTGGAACCACCATGGATACGGAGACTGCTCTCAACCCCTTTGGGGACCAGCCTGTTATAACCTCCCTCTGTCATCACCGTGGCAACCTGAGGCAACACCATTATCCAAGTCACCTGGGAGCAGGAATTTCATCATCGGGTTCATTTGCTTTGGAGAGGAGGCGGACTGCTGTGTGTGTGTGTTGGGGTGTGTGTCTGTAACCTGTGTGTGCGTCTAAACTGAAAGTAAAGCCAGTTTAATCACCAGTTCTTTCAGCGTCGGGCTGATAAACCGGCCCTGACCTCACCGGCGTACATACAACAGACACAGATGGAGCTCGGATCAGATAAATTAATGAGTCTCCTGTGGCTACTCAGATCGGAAATATTATCAAATCTCAAAAACACATCCTCTCGGGGAAAAAAAACTCGCATATTTTGCGTCATGCTGCGGCCCGTGTCACAAACACAAATCCCCCACGACACTCTGCATGTCGGAGCCGTCGTCGGTGACGAAGTCATCAGACGCACACGTGCCGACACAAACTTAAGATTGCGTATCTGCAGGAACACGACCGTCCGCTCTTCCAATTATAACTGCATCGACTTTGTCTGATCGGAAATGATCAAAACATGTTTTTCATTTATTTGTCATCTGCGTCAGTCGCTCGCACTGCAGAAGCACAATATACTTTGGCATATTTCTTCCTGACGCATACATGAGCGTCGGTTTTAGAATTGAAATGCAGAAATCTCCTCTCCTTAACAAACCAAGGCCAGACTTCATTCAAAAAAATGCTGAAATTAGGTTTGTGCAAAGCTAAAGCCTCGTAACCACGTTTACAGCTCGTCAACATGATTTATGGCTCCTTGTGAGTTTAGGCAACGCTTCAGTGTCAGTCGGAGCGAATCGGGAATCCTCATCAGTGGTTACGAGCACCGCCTCCACAGAGGACTGGGAGGTAAACTGGGAGCGCGGTCACGATCACCAACGCACCGCTACGTCCACATGAAACCTCAGCATCCCCATTTTCCTAATCAAACTTTCATTTCATTATTTCATAAAGTTAAACGACTAAATGCAAAAAACGATGACTCTGAATTTATATCACAATGATTATTATCAGCTTAGCAATGTGAAATTTCTGCTTCGCAAATCTCATGGATATTTAAGGGACTTAAATTTGTCATTGTCACTTCAAATTGAACGGGCTTTCTTCACAATGGCTCCCTATCCCCACCCACATCAACAAGCACACGCACACGCGCACACACACACACACACACACACACACACACACACACACACACACACACACACACACACACACACACACACACACCGTGGCTTCGCTCTGCATCACAAACACAGGAAGTCCATCTCCATCATTGAGACCAAACAGGAAACGGATCCAGAAGTAGCGGGCCGAGAATACCCGTCCGCTTTCTGACGTAGACCTCCACCCCCCCCCCTCCCCCCCCCCCCCCACACACACACACACACACACACGCGGCTTGGCATTTGAAACAAGTGTTCCAATTTCGCAGTTGGACTGCGAGGGCACTTGTCATCTGCAACTGATGATGTGTCGTCTGACTTGAAGAGGTACAAGTTTCACAAACCCTCTGATCTGTGAATCTCAAGCCGACGGCATGCGGCACATCAGTAACGTACGGCGCGCAAGAGCGAGAGTGACAAATTCTTCCAGGGGAAAAAATAAATAAAAAAGAGAGAGAGGGAGAGAGAAAGGGAGAAATGGGCGAGCGGAGCGGCAGGGGTAACAGAGTGGCCTAATTATAGTCCAAGTACCTGGCACCTGGGGCCGGCTCTACTGCCATGGCAACCCCGAACACCCAAGACGACGAGAGGGGCACGGAGACGGGAGAGGATGAGCTCATTTCTGCAAGTGAAGGAATATAACCTTCAAAAACAAGGACCCTCGTGGCTTTTTATGCATGTTGACGGAGAACAAAAAAAAAAAAAAGAACTTCATCGTTAAGGAGAAACTTTCTCCATCTTAAAAATAATGAGTCAGCAGCCTCCGCAGGAATCAAAGACACATTGAGGCGGAGCAATTTCTCAGTACACATCCATTTAATGAAAGAAAAAAATAAGTGCTGAAAAGATGAAAATAGGAGAATGATGGAAACTAGTCGAGTGGAAAAAAAAAAAGAGCACGGAGAGTTCAGCTGCTCGATGCATCCTGGAAATAATTCTATGCTTATAATAATAACAATGACTGTGCTCAGGTTTGTATCATATTAAACCGCTGAGATGAAATAAAGCAAATGCGTGCACATTTTCTGGTGAGAGACCACAAAACCGAGCAAATGTTTTATCCAGAAATATCACGGGGAAACACTTCTGATACGACCACTTGTCTTGGCTGTTTACTTTTTATTTGAATCTCTGCACTTTTCAAAGCTTTTCTGACCTTTTGACTCGGGACATCAACAGCATCTGGCACATGTCTTGAGTTGGCGGTGGCCAGAGAAATCTATTAGCATTAGAAGCACATGCTGTTTTTGAACTGTGCCCTGCAAATTCTAGCTTTGAATTTATGCAAGAACTTTAACCTGAGTCGAAATTTGAATATGATAATGTCTAATCCATGGCAGTGAAGCGCATCTATATTTTATTTCCATACTTTTGTTATTGTGACTAAAGGTGGAATAGATGCCAGAGGACTTTTAACTTGTAAATCCAGTCCAGACAAAATCATCTTTTTGTTATTTTGGCTATATATATTCAGCTAGTTATTTTAGGACTTAGGGGAGTTACACTCATGGAGATCCATTCTCTAACCCAATTTGCTGCATGCTTTTCAGGACTTAAGTACCGAACATGTTTGTGGAGCCCGTTCGTGTCACCCTTAATGCGCTGGAGCCAAAATAAACGTCAAAACTTCTTGGCACGGAGCGCAGGCGGGACCTCTGTCAGTCTCCTTTTGTATAATAGAGTTTAGAGGTGACCTGGTGTTTCTTCGGTTCGTCGGCCGGCTCCCGTGTGGTTTCCCACAGAGCGCGCAAACAGCCTGTTGAGTGAAGTCTTAAACAACCCTGTCAGGTCCGAGTCATCATGTGCGATGATGAGCTCGTAGCTCAAAACTACACATTCACACTTTCCATCAGCGTTGATGATGTTGCATCCGTGTGACTGAATTCATGATTAAAACTCGATCGCGCCGGCCTCGGTCAGATCATAACACCGGCGGTCGTCTCTCAGCGGAAGGTCGGTCACACACGACACACCGCAGCCCTGCGGGTGAGTCGTGTCTCTTAAGGTGGAGCTGCGACTATAAAGTCTCTGCAGCATCGACGCAATGGCAGGAACATGCTTTCAGAGGGCGACTCTGTTTGTGTGTGTTCGTATCTCCCCGCTGATGAACTGGATGTACTCTGTGGTGCTGCTGAGTAACTGCACAGGTCAGGGCGGCCTGTTTCTCAGCTTATTATTCAGATTCGGTACCAACAGCTGCTTAGTCAGCAGCAGCGAAATGAAGAGTGTCTCCGTGGTGCACTGCTGATATTTACAGATGGAAATAACAGTAAAATGGTGATGAACGGTGGCAGAGTCGCTCTAATACGAGGAGTGGGAGGGAGAACGCTCCCTGCGGATTGCCAGGCAATGAAGTACACATTTGACCTATTGGAGCTAATTATTAGCCAGTCATAAAGAGGGAGCGGTGAGCAGGATGAAGAGGAGGCATGTCTCAAAACTGACTTGCAACACCATATTAATGTTTCCTCATATTTTGTACATAAGCTATGAAATTCACATGTCCTGGCAGTGAAAACAGCGCAGCAGACTTCAGCTCAGCTCGACAGAAAACCATAAAAATACATACCTTACAATTTAACAATATCTGACCGGCATACTCAGCCCTTCGGGGGAGTCGGTGAACCACGATTTTAATCCTAAAGCTGCCTGAAAAAAACTTCCCAAGTAGTAATAGTTCAAGGCAGTTTCAGGATCAGGTTTGGGTCAAGAACCTGCACCTGCAAGCACGGCTCAATGGCAAACATTTAAGACTCTCCTTGTTTCTTTGCCGACTTTATCCGGACCGTCTCTGTAAACCAGAATCTTCCCTTCAAATCAACAAGGCAGGAAGCCCAGTTTCTTTTTACGTTATCAGATATTGGACAGATCTAATCAGGCCTTCTCCTGTTTATCCACAGTTTCTCATTCAGAGGCCAGGTTGTTCTGCACAAAGCAGGCCTTTGAGGTGTCCGCTGGCCTCCAACCAGTGAAATCAGCACTACCAGATTCCTACCGCGCTTTGAAAAAAGAGGAGCGATGCCACCTTTCAGTAGGAACAAAAACAAAAAAACAAACAGCGTGACTCATGACAATGAGAATGACAAGAGACCAAAAGGAGAGGAATGACACAGAGGAAGAGGAAGGTACAGATGACACCTTTTATATGATCAGCACTGGGGAACTAATGAGTTACTGTGCTTTCATTAGATGGACGAGGGGAGAAGTTATGGACAGACGGCTTTCAAAGACAGCAAACACATCAGCACCGTCCCTGTTCGCCATGACAACAAAAACAACAGTATCAAAAGGTCAGGAATTCTTTTCTCCAGGACAGACAGACAGACGGAGAGGAGAGGGGGGGGTGGGGGTGAGGGGGTCCAGGGGGGGGAGCATTAATTGGGTGCACTGCAGTGTCATTGTTGTTGTTGACACAATCAAGATGGACAATGTGCTGTTTGCACAAGGAAATTTCATGGCCAACTCTGACTGCACAAAGCGCCGCAGCGCTGTGGACGAAGGGTGACGAGTTATGAGTTGTCGCGGCCGGAGCAGAGCTGCCTGGACTTGAAGGATTAAAAGAGGAAATGGGAGCGAGAAAAAGAAGGCGTGGAGACTTTATGAAGAGCACTTCTGTCCTGCATGACAAAATCAAATGTTTACCGACTTGAGGAAACAGGCGCAGTGTGACGACACGACCGAGACCGGAAAGAACAATGGAGATCTAAACCCCACAAACACTACAAACGTTACATATATGTGAGCATAGCTTTCTTAATCCCGGTGCTGATTATTGTCAGATTATTTTTTGATTCAAAGACTCAGAAGTGCCATCCGAGACACGTGCAGTGTGGCCACGCTGCCATTTGAAAACACTCACAAACACAGCAAACATCAGGTTTTTAATCGGAGCGACGACTTCTCCGTAACCCGGTCGGTCCGACAAGCAAATATATTTCCACACAAAAAGTCACGCCGCTATCGTTCGTGCTTTTCTGACCTCGTGCCGTGAAGGTTGTCAAAAGGGCCTCGTGCGATATATAAATTACAAACCGAGATGGGAAGCGCAGGCGATACAGGTGAGAGTCAGGACAATAAAATATGAAAATGAAAAGCGAGAGGAGATAAATTAGTGTCAAGTGGATTTCTCCTTCAAAAGAAGTGAAACTGCAGTGTGAGCAGCCGAGAAGGTGCCAGAGAGAGAGAGAGAAAACCCTGGCAGTGCCAACAGGCATAATGGCATTAAGGCTCACTAATAAGGGGAGAGGGCTGGTCCGCCTCGGGCTGAAAGACTGCAGTATGCACACAAACAGACTGCCTGCACCCATCCAACAGCCATTTCCCAAGGATTTACAAATACACAAAGGCTGGCATCCAACTCCCACGCTCCACACCGCGGCCTGCGTGTTCAGGGCGGGCCCGTCAGGAAAAGCTGCTTCCTCGGGCTGTGTGTTCAGAAGTGTGTGTTTATATGGAGCCGTAATGAAGGCAATAAACAAGCCCTAACAAGATCAAAAACTCGCAACATCTCATTTTCGAGTCTGATTTAATCTCGGCTAAATTATTGCTGAGAATTTAAACAGCTCGTTCGATTGCATTTCATCACTCGTGCTCTTTGATGTTGGTCATGTAAATACCCAGGACTTCAGTGAGTGACCTCAGCCGTGGATTATGAACAAAGCCGAAGCTTCGCTTTACGGACAGAACAAACTATTCATCCCGTGTCCGCTGATTACAGACTACGTGCGGGAAACAAAGAAGATCAGCTGCCACATTTCTCCTCGTTGTGCTGAAGAAAAGAAAGCAGCAGTAAAAACCAGACGCCCGAGTCACGTATAACAACCAATATGCACTATTGATTGATTTGTCATGTACAAACAAGATAGAGCTGCTCATCAACCACAATTGGACATCCGATATTTGTGTGTTTCTTTCACGAGGCCTACAAATCACTCATAGGATGTGGACATTATGTCAGAATATGTGAGATATCTAAAGAAGATAGCGTGCGAATCATCTAAGCTCATCCCGCCCCGTCTCGTGATACAACCTCCCAAAAGATGATAGTCGAAAACTGAGATAAGCAAGTTATAACAACGACTAGAAACCGAAACAATCACCATAAAAACCTCATTTTACAATCAAAGCCAACAAGTGAAATAACCTTCAGTATTAAAATCACTCTTTAAAACAGGTGAGCATTTGCAAATTAGGGAAACAAACTGGGGATTTTACAGAATTGAGCAGCTTTTGATAAAAGAAAAGTGCTTCTGCTGCATAATATCGTGACAAGGACACGAATGAGAAAGATGACATGTCACTTTGAGAAGTGTAAAAGGCTATGCACTGAAAACAAGTAAATAACTGAGGTGGGTTTTTTGTTTTTTTCCAGCTTTCATTCAAACAAGATGAAGTAAATGGATTTCTTTTTGCAGTGTACATTCACAAAGCCATATTCTTGGCAAGGAGGCTTGAACAAAAAAAAATAAGTAAATAAAAAAAAAAAAATGCATGAGCAGTGATTATGTGAACTCGGCTCCACAGTAAACATATTTCCTGCTGTGACTGTTATCACATGGAAGTCGAGGATAGATGAGTGGAAAGCCTGAGAGGTAACGATGGTAGTGAAAAGCTCCTGTTGGTTTCCCGACACCTCGATAAATGCTGCAGTGCACCGCCGCCATCTTACTTCTCTATCCTCCACCGTCTGCCTGAAATATGTGGAGGGCGTTAATAATGCTTTTATTCCAATAAACTGTCAGCTTCACCAGCTTGTTATAATAATATCTCTATTTTTGCTTCAATAAATATCAGCCGCCCGAGTGTTTCTAACGACAGAACAAGGTGTCTTATTGACTTATTCCCAAAACACGCCCACTCCCTTCAAATTAGCCCTGGGGACGTGAAAAAACGAGACAATACGCTTTTCATTTCCATCCCTGGAATTAGTTTGAAGACTGAATCACTCAACATCAGCGTCCGGGAGCATTGCGCAGTACTGTTGGCACGGTTTAACACAGGATTTGTTGGCACGGTTTAACACAGGATTTGTTGGCACGTACTAACTTATTTGTGACATTTAAAAAAAAAAAAAAAAAAATCACAGAAAAAACAAGAAGCTTCTCTGTTTAACACAAAAACAACAACAACAACAACAACAAAAGAAAGAGTGGGAGCAGTTTTAAATCAAACGACATTCCCGTCTTTGTCACAGCCACAATAAATCGGTGACCAAAGGCTTTTAGAGAAAACGCACCACGGAGCAACGACACGAGGCTATTTAAATATCCCGTTGGTCTTTATGTTGAACTTTCTTCCGAGCGACACGATATATTATCAAACGACGGGAAATACTAAATAAAGTATCATCCCGTTTACGCGACATTGTCCTGAACAGGCTGTTTGGTTTACAAATAACTAAGCGTTCAGTCACAGTCAAGCTCGGTGGCTTTTAAACAGAGCTTCCGGTTGACACCTTCAAAATAAAACGACTCTAATTAAAGGCGCACCGCTTTGCATTTAACATTACTCTTATTTATAAAGTGGGTAAATAAGACGGAGTTACTCACTTAGATTCCTTTAAGTCGTCTGCTCATTATTACCTCACAATTCATTACATATCACCCACGGAACCAATCTGGACGACATCCCCGGTTCCGGTCTCGTTTCCATCTCACAGCAGCGAGCTTGACTGAGCCGACAGCAACAATATGGTGGAAAATACTACACATTCTCGCCCAAAAAAAAAAAAAAAAAAAAAAAAAAGAAAACCCGATTTTTCCTACCTCGACAGCCAAAGCCGAAGCCGCCACAGCCAGCAGCAGCAGAGCTACTCGGTCCCCCATGTCGCTCCGTAGGACCGCGTTTCACCGGGCGGGTTTTTACCGTGTGCGTCGGGCGAGAGGCTGAGAGTGTGGTGAGCGCCGGTGACTCCCGTTGTCTGATGGTGAGCGATACCGAGGCTGTACAGCTGCTCGGCGCCGCCTGATCACCTGACCACAGTGAAGGGGATTAACGCGCGCGCGCACACACGCAGCAGTTTCACTCACGCACGCGCTATCTGTCTGACACGTTTTTATTTTTTAATCTCTGGTGAATTTACGCGCGCACATAGCCGTTACGCGCACATAGCCGTTACGCGCACACAGCCGTTACGCACACGCATGCCCCCTTTTTCTTTTTTCCAATTTTATACACGGACTACGCTCTTACAGTTGACGCACGCGCACAGGGGCGTGCATTATCGATCGCTCATAAATAACTGGAGACCGGAGTTAATGTGTATACTTTAAAACATCTTTTATTTACAGCACCGGCCACTAAAACAGCAAGGAAACACTTTAGTTACCCGACGTCGTTTATACGGTTAAAACCATTGCATCATTCACAGTCGTCCATCACAACACAGTGACGTCATCTCCAATTAAAAACCTTAATTAGCCGACAACAGCAGCTCCCTTAATGAATGCTTCACAATTTTAATGAAAAAAAAATCCTTTAAAAAGATGGTTTTAATGTGACCCCAGATCGGTTGTCCTGTAAGTCGTCCATGCCACTGAAGGTCATTGTGTTCAAGTCTTTGCCAGGTCCAGACCCCACATGTTTACAACACTTTCCAGAATCGACCTCCAGCTCAGTCACTGACATAAATCAAGTATTTCTTTCAAATGGAAAAGGTGGTGGTGGTGGTGGGGGGAAGGTAAGTTTCCATAAAAGAAAATTCTACATTGTGTCCTGGAAAGACCCCCCCCCCCCCCTTCAGTGGTGCGAGGTTCCCCTCCATGTTGACAAAAGTGGTCTTCACCTCCATCAAAGGGGTGCAGTGCCTTTGATGTGGACAGGCGGGAGACGGATAAGGATATTGGTTATTAACGGGCAAAAAGTAGCAGCTGCAGGCCAGCAGGGCTGCCGACAGTACAGTCTATCAGACGGGATGGGGCGTTCTTTGGCCGTCCCGACCCACAGTTTGTTGAACGATTACTTTCCCACCATTTGTTCCACTACGGAGCAGCAGAAATGCAGCGACGTGGAAGAGGGGATTCAGGCCCGTTGATCAGTATTGCACCCTGGTCCTCATTTCATGCATTGATGTGGACATTTTCGCGGGTCACACCTAAACAGCAAACAGCCGGAGGTGTACAGCCATCTCCAGGTCTGGGGATCCCGGCCTTGGGAGCTTCCAGTGCACGATCTGTGCGGCGGGGAGTCACTTGCGGGTGCAACCGGGATAAGGAGGAGGGGGGGAGTAGTTGGCCGGTCCCGGCGGTGTTGGAGTGTAGGGTGGGGGGTGCAGGGGTGGTGGGTACATCTCGTAGTCACAGGTGTACGGAGGTGGAGGACCTGAGGACAAAATAAAGAAGCGTTAGCAGTGCAGGTTGGTCAAAAGCATTTATCATGTAATAATTAAAAAACCTCCCTTTTCTTCCATGTTTCATGAGGCTCACGATACCGGCCCCCATTTTACAAAGAGGACAGTTGCACCCTCTAGTGGTAAAACCGAGAAACGGCACTCTGGAGGAAAGGACTTGAATAAACACTGAAGGTGAAAAATGGCAGGTTGGTTGACCCCATTGTATCAGTTTCAACTCACATCATCCACACAAACATCAAAGCAGCGGACATGAAAGAAGATATGAATAAAGTTGAGCCCCGCACCAGCAAAGCAAACCGACTACTATGTTGTATAAAGAAGGAGCTGATCAGAAACTGTCGAGTTTCTTTGTGGCATCGTAGTAGGAAAATAATTTATATCCCTGTCGCTCCATACAGTACAAAAGCATTCATATTGCATCATGTTCATGACACATGATCAGAGTTACAAGAACGCCCGCCCGGCGTAGCATGATGGCGCCGCACCAAGGAAAGAATGAAACGTGATAAATAAATGATGAGCATCCAGACAAAAAATATATATACAAACAAAGGAAAAAGAAAAACACAGCACGATGAAAGTAAAAAACAAAACAACAACAACAACAACAGGCAAATGAGGTGCAGTTATGCAACTGAAAGCAGCTTTTGAATAAAAGGTCATGATAAAGTTTGTGCCTTTATATTATGAACACAATCGTCTCTTTTTGTTCAGGAAAATTGCTCAAGGTGGATCTGTGACATATTACACCTATTCATGTCTTACATTTGTCTCTTTCTATTCAGCTCGCCTGAGGACAGGAGATGAAGTTTCACTCCGACAAAATCTCTTTAACAGACTACTGTGTGTGACAAATGGATTTGAAACCAATTCCTGATCAATTATACCGTATAAAAGATCATTAAAATGTAACTAATACTAAGAAATAATGTCTTTACAGTTTATATAATGAAATAAATCTTTATTGAATGTACATAATGGGCTGTCTCTTTAAAACAAGTCATACTGTGAAAAAACAAGTGACAAGGTGGTACCACATTTAATAATTCATACCTTCTAATAAGTTATTATAAAAAAATTCAATATGAATCAGTCTTTTATTAATGCTACCTGACAATTAGCGATTCTGCATTGTGTTGTCGCGATGCATGACAGGTGTGTGGCGGCGCCCACCTGGATAGCCCTGGGTCACCGTGTTGATGTAGGAGGTGCTGAACACGCCGACCCTGGCGCCACGCCCATTCTTCATGCACATGCACACGCACAGGAACAAGGCCGCCACCGCCCCCATCAAAAACACCACACCGAACACGATACCGGAGATGGCGGTGCCCCTGGAACACACACATGAACACACACACACACACACACACGAACACACACACACGAACACACACACTGTGAGCCATCCAGTCAAGTGTGAGAGGAGGCAGCTGTCTCCAACAGACATGCTACCAATACTTCGAAGTTGCTGCCATGGAGATAAACTGCAGCATCTGATGTAATTCAGCTGTGTGATGCATGTGTGTGTGTGTGTGTGTGTGTGTGTGTTGAGTGCAGAGGAGTCTGTAAATTGGCACGATAAACTTAGAAAAAGACTCATCGTTAACGAGTTTGTTACGTCTTCATGGTCAGCGGTAGTCAGCAGGTCAGATTCATCCTCGGCTGCTTTGAAGAGGAGCGGATTCTGACATTTACAACTCATTCAAGGTTTTGCAGAGAAAATTAGGACAAATATATAATGAACATCCATCAGGGGTTTATACAAAAAAAACAAAAAACAGATTAAGACTTAATCTGAAAGGAAACGGGGGTCAGAGAAGTAGGTGAATGTGCTGAAGCAGCTGTGCTGAGTAATGACAGAGAAATTAAAGGTCAGAACCTCTGACGGGTCTTCAGGCATTAAAGGACAGCTGGTATTTTTTTAATTCGAATCTTACTGCCAGCACCAAACCCAACAATGTCTCTGGATCATTTTAAATACATTGTTTACTTGTCATAATTTTGCCCAAACAAAAACCAATAAAAGTCTTTATTAACTTTGTTGTGTCTGCGCACTAACTTACGAGAGGACGTCCCCCACATAGGCGTAGTAGGAGCAGCAGAAAGGCGGCGACCCGTCGCAGCAGTACTCTATACAGCCTTCACACTGGGCCTCGCTGCCACCTGCAACACACACACATGCAACACACTCTTTTTAAAAGGCTGCAAATACAGTGAGTTACATTTTTATGGTACCAAAGAAAAAAAACGTACGGAAAACAGGCATTTTATTTGAACGCAAGATGAACCCCGTGGATGAAAAGATCCAGAAGGAGCAGTTGTTTTTGTAGGTGAAAAGGATACCGCTGCACTGATAGAGCAGAAGTTGTGAGAAAGTCGTAAGTGTCCACTTGCAATAAAAGAAGCTCTTAAAAGAAATTGTCCGGTGTTTTTAACCTTTCCTTCGATGAGAAAAAAACTTGAGTGCTATAATGAAACCTTTCATGAAGAAACCTGAAAAGGACACAACCTCAACCAGCGGCTTCTATTTATACCTTTAAAGACCAGTTGATTTATTATGAACTCGGAGAGCTGCAGAAGCGCTTGGCTGTTTTAAAAAGAAGGCATTAATACCTGTGGAGCAAAAACTAAAATACATTAAAAAAAAAATCTCTTCTGTTTAGGAACTTTGGGTTTTATGAGCTGTATTACAAACAGAGTAAAGAAAGCTTTGTGATTCTGCATGTAATTTAATAAGGTTGAAACAAGCAGCAGTTGCCATGTAACTGCTATGCAGCATCTCAGCGAGTTCAAACTAGACATGCATGATGTATTTTTCCATGTGCAGGCAGATTGAGGCAGCAAAACAGCCCACATGTCCCACCAGCTGAATCCAACACTGTCGGCTGCGTCTTGGCTGCAGCCGACAGACCGATGTAAGACACGGCCAGAAGGATCAGCTCGTTTCTCATAACTTCAGATCCAGAACTGTCTTCCTCTTTCAAGTTTAATGTCAGTGACTGAGTATCCATAAAGGGACTTATCGGCCCAAAAAATAAAAGCAAATGGTTGGATTTTCATTTGAGCTGAAACCAAAAACGATGCGTAACCAAACTTAAAATCAGACTGCATCACTGATGCATGATGGGGGATCCTGGTCCAATTACCAGCCAGAGGTGCCTCCAGTGCTGCCCAGACATACAAGACAAACTCATAAAATGATCACCTACAGAACAATTAAGTCTGTGTGCAGGAAATTAAATCTTCTGGCGATGTGCTCCTTTTCTTTGTTTTCACCGACTGTAAACTGATTATTTTCAGGCTTCTGGATGATTGTGTTTCGTGAAAGTGAAATAGGCCTGTTTCCGTTGACTTTCCCAACTTGATCAAATAATGCAAAACAAACATTGGTTGTTGCTGTCCTTTAACAGGAACACACAGAGCTGCTCAGGAGTTGATGGTTGCTTTAAAGTGTGAAATCAGCACACGGTGGAATAAAGACCATCAGTGATCAGCAAGTGAATTGAACAGCGAGTGGGAGACCATCAGAATGGGATGCAGTGCTGATGTATGAGCTTTGCCACTCGTGCATTGACCCACTTCACGATCCAGCATGATCATTTTACATTAAACATGCTTATAAGTTGCCATGAGCCGACGTGGCACTGGCAGGATCTATTACTGTGTGTGATTAATGTGGTTTATTACCCTCCCTTCAGCCAAAAGCCTCCTCATTCAAAAGCATTGTACACACAGCTGTGCCTCTCTTGTGTACTCGTCTCAACCTGCTGCTGCCACAACACCAGCCCTTTTCATCTGAGGGGTTTTCTGCAGAGCTGTGATATTTGTGCTCTTTTAAAAAAATGTAAACCACTGTCGTGAAGAAGCTCGGAGTCTTTCACAATCAGGAGCGAGTCAACCTACTTCACATGAAGGAAGCTACAAAGAAAACAAACAGGGCGCACATGTGTGCGTCTGCTTTCACTCACTGCAATGATGTGTGCCTGAAGGCATATATGCACATTTCCATGCATGTGTTCAAATACAGGGAGAAATCTTTGCCTTTTCATTACTGCTAAAGGAGGATTTTCACCAAGAACTCATAACTTTATATAAAGTGTGGGAAAACGACTCTTTTTCTCAACATAAATGTCTTTAAAATGTGATTTCATGACTAAATCAGCTGACTGAATGCATGCTTCTCTGTCATCATAGCAAGTTTTAATGGCCGTTTCCTTTATGGTTCATTTAACATCACCACCGGCATTTAAACAAAAAAAAGAAAAGCTGGGGATACTTCCATTTGATGTCAATAGGAGGTCTCAGCGGTCTCTGTCTGGGTGGTCCTCTGAGGTCCTGGCTCCTGTCTCTCCACACGCTTGGAGACAATGGCACCATGTCCTACACCCCCCTCCACCCCTGTTCTCTCACACACACTAACAGTAGCAGCTAGTCCTCTCCCCTGCCCTCCTCCACAGCAACCCTGTACTGTAGACTCAGATTAAAAAAAGTTTCCAACAGGTTTTGTTTGTGCTTTATTTTGAAGGAAAAAATATTTATATTACCCTAAAATGTGCTGAAATAAAAATATCATAAGCTTTTCTTGACTTCCTTTAGTTCCCCTGCAGTGTATTTGTGAGGCTGGAGGAGTCGCATCATTAATTAAACGAGGAGGAGCATCATTAAAAGTCCATTTAAAAGGTAAATCATGGGCACGGACCTGTTTGAGGATGAAAGGATATTTAAAGTGATGAAACGGGAACTCACCAGTGAATAAACAGAGCAGCAACGAGTTCCTCAACCACTTCCATCTCACCGCCTGCGTCTTCCTCCTCCAGAGGTTTTCCATGATCTCCTCGCCGTGCGTCCACTTTCCGGGACGCTCTTTTATTTCCTTAATCAGGGACAGAAGATAAGCGTAAAGCCTTCTTTCCTCCGCTGGCACCGGTCACCTATTTGTCTCCTCCAGAAGCATCGTCCTCTCCCTCTCCTTTCCGAAACAGACAGAAGGGAACTGCTCCTGAACACTTCGGCTTGTTTTCAGTGTTTGCGCCTCAGAAGTGCAGCTCCGTTTGTTCCTCCACGTGTGCGCGTCTCCCGCGCCGCCGCTGCCTCCTGTTTCCACACCTCTGACTGATTGCTGAGGTTTTTTATTTCACCCCCCCCCCCCCCTCTCTCTCCTCCGACACCTCCCCCTCCCGTTTGCTCAAATTACCCTGTTGAGTTTACACAGTGGAGAGAGGGGGAGAGAGGAGGAGGAGAGGGGGAGAGAGGGGGAGAGCGCAGTATGACGCCACAATATGAGAAAAGGGCTTCTGGTGAGCACTTTCAAAGTAAGAGGAATTGATGGAAATTTATAAATACATTCCCCACTAAATCATCTAAATCTATTTTCTACCATTTTTTTTTAATCAGTACTTCCTTCTCTCTCTCTCAATATATAATAATAAAAGGCTTTTATAGGATGCTAAAGTGATGAATATCCTTACATTTAATAAGCAGGAGTACATTTATGCTCAGCAGTCAGAGTATGTAGTGGAAAAAAATACTGTGCTTTGAAATTAACTTTAAATAAGCTTATAAACTGAAAAGTAAGATGAAACATGGTCCATGCACAGTGATGTAGGATTCCCCCCCCCTCAACAGTCTGTTGCAGAACAAAAGAGAAAACAGAGATTTGGACCGACAACCCCACCTGGGGAACTGCACCCCAGGAAATAGTGTTTACACAAATCTTTAATCTTGTATTGGTGAGTTACTAATTAGGCAAACAGGCTGGTTACTGACCAAAAACATTTTATTGAAGAGACAAAATAATTAAGTGGGAGGAACTGCAGCTGCTGGGGAGGGAAGAAAGTTCAAAGAGAAAGAAAAATAAATCACAAAACTCATTCAAAAGTCAATTAAAATTGATCTTGATTACATTTTAGTCTTAAATAAGGCCTCAACACAAAAACTAAAATCTAAAAGGAAGTCTAAAATTTCTCAAACTAAAGTCCAAAATAAAGAAAACTACAGAAAGAAAATCAAAGGAACTGCAGCCATTTGAGAGGCAGTGTATGTTGAGGAGTGCTCAGGGGGTGCCACCAAATACTCACCTGGTGCAACACAGCAAACCTCACGGCAGACAAGGGTGCAACTTACAAAATGGTGTCCCAGTGCTTCCCACACACTGCAGGGTCCTCACCACGAGTGCCTAGAGCCTCCCAACAATGTGGCACACAGCACCTCTGAAAGAATAGAACTAAATACAACATTCGATCTCATTAAACAAGTTAAAAACCCCAAGTTGGTTTAATCAAACAAAAGGAAACTTGAAGAACCAGGCTGAACTAAACAGACACATAACCAAATAACAGAAACTAAGGAGTCAAGCAAAACCAAATCTAAACTGAACAAAGTGAAAAGCAAAATAGTGCAAACAATTGCACAAAATGGCACAAACCAGCCACAGCAGACTGAAGACAGGAGAAGAGCGAGAACAACCAACAGCAGGTGCTTTTTATACGGCGTGACGAGCTGAGGGAGGAGTCAGGCCTCAAGTCACACCTGACTGCTCACTTCAATCAACCTAAGTACACCTACTTTATCTTTAGGTTTATAAATCTGTCCTGGGGCCATTGTGTGTCAGGGATGAAGTGTACTATGAATATTCATCCCATCAACACCTCTGCAACACAGTTAGGCTTCCGATGTTCAATTCAAGTTTGACAGTCTTTGTAGTTTGGCTGTCTGAAGCGTTTTATCTGTGGTGATGAGGGTGTGAAGGCCTCATCAGTATTCTGCTTGTATGTTTGTAGCGTCCTCTGCACTCCTTTTTAAAAAATTTTTTTTTTACCCAAGAGCACCCAAGCAAGTTCCCACCATGCTCAGAGCACATCACTGTCAAGATGGGGCAGAAACAATGCAGAGCAGCCACCACAGAGGAGAACATTGTTCTATCTTTTTAAACAAATAACACATGTAGTGAGAAAAAAGATTTAGTATTGAAAGGACACCCATGTAAAGGCATGCAGACAAAGAGGGCAGGGGCTACCACCCCCAACCGCACACCTCCCTTTGTGCTCGGTCAGACACCCCACTGGTGCTTGCATGGGGTGACTTATTCATATAAACCAAACATTTAAGAGCTAAATTACATCCTGCTAAGGCCCATAATAGGCTGTGAACATTAGAAACAGATCACCTTACAAAAGCAATCGCCCTGCAATGTGTTTCATTTGGAGATTTTATCAGTGAACAATAAGGGATATGCCATATTTTTCCTGGACTGCAGGAAACACAGATCTAATTGAGTATGCTTTTGGACATAATGGCTTTAGATTTTCTTTTGGAGCTGGAAAACTGGATCAAATTTGTCATAAGCTAAACAAACTTTTACGGGCAACCAAGGGTGGCAAAAGGATGAAGATAATTTAGTTCTCGGAAATGCCACCCACATTGAGCAGCGATGATTCATAATGCCTTCCAGATGTGTCTTTTAAGCAGCAGTGATGTGACGCTGTCTGAGACGTGAAAACAAGCAGGTTAAAAAAAAAACTCAAAAAACCTAGTTGCATTTCAGACGTTAATGAGAACATTTTCTGCCCCAATTTCCAGATTTTCTGTCAGTTGTAATGTCAGAAAAATAAACAACAAATGTCCTCGCCTCGACCAGTTGTTTAGATTTACAGGTCTGGTGACACATTATGCTATTACGCAGATTACAGAGATGAACATACTTCGTCTTAACCATCTATAATTAGAGGATAATGATTTCCTTTGTGCTGCATTGGAGCCGACAGGGCGGGAGATCATCTTCCTCAAGGGCCCAACAGGAAGTGCCACATGGGCTCCAGCTTTTTGGGTATTGGGCTTCAAAATTGACTCGGTCCAATAAGGATTTGATCCTGCGACCTCCAAGTCCCTGAATTGTGACTTTCCACTTGGAGCTCCCCGCTCACATTAGTGTCAGGCGTCCTGTACCTATTCCAGTCTTTACTATGGCTGTAAGTCTTTAAAATTCAGTACCTCGGGTAAGATGCGAACCCATAACCTCTGAGTTCTGCAAAAGGACATTTACAGAATCAATACATACTGTAGATAACTGAAGTTCACTGATAAATTAGAGTGAGCCAAATGTTAGCTGACCTAGATGGAAATTGGCTGTCACTCTGCATTGGTCTTGAGAGTGCTCTAATATGACAAGGTCAGAGATGCATTGAAGCCTCTCCAGGATGAATGTTTGAAACCCAAAATAGCATCAGAAAGGGTAAGTTTCCATCTGACCTGATGCCTAAATTTTTAAAGATTGTGCAGCCGAGCTTTAAAACTGAGCTTGGAAAATGTACCGAGGTGATTTTTCAGCTGCACAAGGCTGCTTCCAAAATATAGACTAAAACAACACCCTTGTAAATACACTATGTAGCTGCACTATAAAGCTCCAACCCAGACGTTTGTTGGTGTAAATAAAAAAACAGGACACTGATGCAACATGGCCGCTAGGAAGCATTGCATCTGAAAGATTAATGTATAGTCTTGCTTGCTGGGCCACTGCACTTCATACTTCCCCTCTGTGGGCAAGAAGAGGCCTCGAGTAAATATGCAACGATGGAAAGAAAAAAAAAAAGAAGCAGCATTTACATGTTATGAATACCATGATGTTTTACTCAATATAAAATTACCAATAAATTAAATGTAGAAGTATTGGCATCTAAAGTATTTGAAATACTCAAGTTCAAACTCAAGTTTGAATAGAAAAACATTTTATTTTCGATACATCGTTCAAATAAAAATCTGAGCAATTCATTCACAGTCTAAAACAGACACTCCATTTGATGAACATTGATCAACAGTGGCACAAAAATAGAAAGACAGAAAAAGTAAGGCAAGTTCTTTACAGGCAAGTTTTCTCAAGATAAATATGACAAACAAATTAAAAAGGCACAAGGTATCTATAAAAAAGACCATGCAGGCACATTAGGATGGAACGGGGTTGGTCTTAGTGTAACACGCTAGAGCGGCTTCCCGTTGTTAATAAGATCGCGAGGATCTCCAGCGGCCTCGGCGTTAGAAAACACAAAATATCAACTGACGTAAGCCACATTTAAGTAGATTGAAACGCTTTCCCTATGGCTTTCAGGAGAAGTCCCTTGCGATGCGTCGAATTTTAAAAGTAAAACCCTTAAACTTAATCGCGAGTCTTTGGTAAAATAAAACAAGTACTTAAAAAGAAAGTTGGCCTGCACAGCGTAGAAATCTGTGCTGTTCCCTGGATCGTTTGGAATTTAAACATGTGACCACCAGGGGGGAGCACAGTACCATAAAAGTGTACTTAATCCCATAAAAGAGTCAAACTACACAGCAAAGCAAGAGAGTAAGTCCATTGAAATCAGCATTTATTGGAAGATCATTCAAAGTCTGTGGAGGAAATAAAAAAAAAAATCCAGTCTTGGCACGTTATCAGAAGGGTAAAGTCGTGTCCCACGAAGGCCAGCTTCTTAGAGCATAAATGACTGTGTGTGTTTGAAATCCTGTGGAGACAGAAATGATCAGAAAATGATCTGTTTTTGTTCTCTTTCACAGGTGCAACGAGCAGTGAACGGGACGAGGTAACGGGAGGAGGAGGAGGAGAAGAAAAACATGTAAAAACGCAGCAGTTGTTAGAAACCGGTCTGGAAACAGATGCAAATCTGAGACTACATTTTAGAGCCGTGCACGTGGTACAGGAGCTTCTGGATTGGATTATTATGTGCGTCAGTTCATTTTAAAATTCCTAACCCATGTGGTCATGTAGGTCAGGACATGAGACGACCCTGTGTGAAGCTGAAGGTTTGATTCTTACCACAGTCAATGGAAAAAAACATAATAATCATACTATAGTAAAACGTCCAAAAACGTAAAGGGGGGGGGGGGGCTCCCTAACATCCGAAAACTCTGAAAAACGTCCGGAGGGACCTAAACTCTTCACCCATCAGTGGTTTTATGTTCACAGTGTGATCTACTTGTGTTTAAGTCTGTGCCCAACAACTCAATTCCTTCAATCAGCCTTGTTACTGTCTAAAACACTTGAATAGGTTTTCTAAGGAGTGCTCTGAGGAAAAAAGGTTCTTAATGCTTCACCCACAATTGGTTTTCAGGTTACTACGTGTAAGTGTGATCTATTTGTACCCACCGGCAATTCAATTAAAAACGTGGGCCTACTTACTTCCTGGGGTGGAGGGATGTAGTTGACATTGGACCTGAAAGACAAAGACATGACGAGCACATCAGACAGTTGCATCCTGAGTCATAAGTGCATAAATAATCCACATGGCAAACCCCACCGGGTACAAAGGACCGTCTGACTCGGAGCTCTCATCATTAGGCAGGATTGCTGTAACACAGAGAGCCTTGTGTAGGTTAACTGCAGCCGAGTGTGACGGGGCATCTTCTTACATTTGGTATCCAACTCCTTTCACTATGTATTGTAATCTTCATCTCCAACATCCAGCGACCTGCGATGTTAATTTCAACCTTTGTCCTCATCTAAAGCATGTAATGCCATAATTTACTTCAATTAGTCCAACCAGTTGAAAAAGTAATAGATTTACCGATGTACTGTGTATGTAGGAGGGGAATTTTTATAATTATACAGAAATGAACATTCAAATATTACATTTTTCTGTGGAGTGCTATTTAAATGTCAGAATGTTGAATTTCTTAGTATTTATTATGATAATTAGACACAACAACCTGAGAGCATACAGATCTGATCAATACTATAGTAACGAGACTGTTTATAAATGACTTCTAAATAATATAATATATTATAATATAATATAATATAAATAGTTTTTTCATTTTTCATTTCCTTTGCACGATTCTTAATGATATCAAAAACTCAATCCAACCCAGATCAATATAAATAGATGGTTTACAGATTTACATTTCAACATTACATTCGCCAAGTTAAATTCTCCTATTTGTTCTGTAGTTGAGAGTCACGTGGGAAGACGATTAGTGCTCATCTGTCCGTCGAAGCTGCTGCCAGAAGACTGTTAGCTTGGCTCTCTCCAAGAGTAAAAGAAATCTGCTTAGCAGCACCTCTAAAGCTCAGTAATTAATTAACACTTTACTTCTGGTGAACGTGGACGCAAGTACTGGTTTTAAGGAAGGTTGCGCGAGGAGTCCGTCTCTGGTTATCTGCGGCTTCTGCCGCGAGCAAGATTTTGAATTGTTGTGGCTGTAAAAACGTCCCCTGATGTGTCACACTCACGTGTCCTCAGTTCTGTGCAGGGTTTGGCTGCTGATGTGGGCTGCACCGTGACACTGGGAGATCCAAAATGACCTGTGGGGGTCAGGGCGTCGGCTTTAACAAGAACAGAGTCATCGGCGACTCGTACTGCACACCATGCTGGACTCGGGGGGGTTATTAGTATGGAATATTACATCCTTCATAAAAAGGTGCTTGGAAATTGGCTTTTTAAAGTGGTTTCATAAGCTTGAACATTCGTATCTGTAATTTCAAAATGTGTACGGCTTGATGGCTGTGATCTGAAATCTTTCAACTCCCACATTTGATTTGAACATTTCATATATTCAGGTCATTGCATTATTTTGCCCGACTATTAAAATGTGTTCTGCAGGTTTTCCTTCGGATTGATGCCTTTAAACTGCAAAGTAAAAAAAAACAACAACCCACCATGAGCATCTGTGCAAAGAATACTTTACAAATAAAAGCTAAAATAGTCAGACAAAAAAAACTGCAATCAGACGCTGGAAACATGAATCAAATGTAAAAGTTGACAGGAATCAGATCACAGCATCAAAACTCTATTTTTCAAAACACCCTTTGATATTACACACACGGGCACACCTTTTTGAATGATAAAATATTTCATATGCCAGCATCAATGCTGGACAGACATGCAGCCAATCATTACGGAGGTGAGCTAATTACATGCAGCAATCCAACACCCCAAGATTAAAAGCCTGAATCCAGTGCGACTGTCTTTCTGTCATGTTTTAACACGGCCGTCTGAGTGTCCTTGAGCAACACATTTAACCACCATTCAAACTGTCAATCACTTTGGTTATGTGCTCTTGATTGGAGTATTTTTTATAAGTGGCGTTCCCGTCGGCTTCAGTTTAGGCTCATTAAAAATCCGATTGTGTCAAGCAGGAAAAATGTACAAGCGTACGAATGTGAGAGACTGACAGGAGTAAGACTGAGAAGGCTTCATCGCTGACATCTCCAAAACAACAAGTCTTGTGGGGTCTTCCCAGGACGCAGCAGTTAGTTCCCAAAGTGGTCGAAGGAAGGACGAGCAGTGAACTGGCAAAAAAGGGTTTTGGCACCCGAAGCTCACTGATGCGTGTGGAGAGCAAAGTCTGACCGGTATGGTTAGATCCCACAGAGGAGCTGCTGCAGTCCACGCTGCTGGAACAAAAAGAACGCTGGCTGTGATAGAAAAGTGTCACAGCTCGGAGAACAGGAAGAGACATCGACAAAGTTGTCTGGAAAGAGCACGTGAGCATCAGAACTGGACGGAGAAACAACGGAAGGTGTCCGGGAAGCAAAGGAGCTGCAGCGTGATGCTGAGCGATGTCCTGCTGGGAAACCTTGGGGCCTCTTACAAAAGGAATTGACCAGCAATGGTTTAAGAAAAGAGACACGACGTCGACACCGGCCTTCGAACTCCCCCTGATCTCCGTCCGACGGAGACGTGCTGGAAAAACGAGTCCATTCCACGAAGGGCTTCGTAACGTCCGAGGCTAAAAGGATCTGCTGCCAACGTCTCCGTGCCTGATGCCACGAGACACCTGCAGAGGTCTTGTTGGGCCAATACGATGTTAGGCAGGTGGATTTAATGCTGCAGCGGATTGGTATACATATCAATTACAATGATTTCTGGTTTTAGACTTATCTGCTCGTGAGGATTATAAATTACTGACAAATAAATCTAACGAGCTGAAGAAGACGTATACTAAACTTTTAAAGTAAACGGACGGAGAGATGTTTTGTTCAAGGACACTATTGGGGAATTTGGGCTTCAGATTTTTAGCATCTTAAAGCTACAAAGAGTCAAAATTTTCTTCAGTCTATACAGACAATTGCAAACAGATCCGGGGTCAGTGTTTAGCGTGACAACACTCGTCCTAGATCTGCATTGCTACTCTGTAAATTTCAGTGCATCAGAAACCATGTCACATTGTCTTTGAGTCTTTGTGAAGAAGCCCGTTCTATAAATAGGAAGTTGACACTGACAGCTCCAGTTAGCTCAGTGGGATAAGCATCAGACTTTAACTTAGAGCTTTCGCATCAGCTTCAAGGAGAGCTCAGCGCTGACTCTCCGTCCAACTCTTAAGCAGTAACAAGCCAGTAATCAAATAACAAAGTCAACCGAGTTAGACCAGTCACACGAGGACATGAAATTGTGCCACGCTGGTTTGTGGCTCGACAGCCAGCCAGGCGTCGTGGCCTCCTTCCTGTCGTGTGTGGAAGCGGTGCAGTAACGGCCCTCTGTTGTGCCACAGTCTCATTCTACGGTATCTAAATAATCCGTTTCAAATTAGTCGTCCAATCAGTGTAATTGCCTGCAGTTCTCCATACTGCCAATATTCTCCTCCTTGCTGATTAACAGCCAGTAATTATTCCATAATTATGTTGCACAGATTTATTTTTCCTCCTTTGATTTGCTGCTTTTTTTTGGGGGGGTGGGTGGGTGGGTGGTGGGGGGAATCATCTATCTGGCTGCATTTCAAACACCCTTTTAACGGACGGACATCTGCCAGGAAGTGGAAATAATTTTTGGAATAAAAAAATAACAAAACAATCAAACCTAAATGAATGGTAAAAAATGTCCCCGTGGTTTTATTGAATTAATTTTTTTACACCTGTTGGTGCCGATCACCCTACGAGTTGAAACGCAGGCGCTGCTGGGGATCGAAAACACACACAGCTGTCACTCAACACACTCCTGACTCAGCACACAGATGCAGACACGCAGTCTAAGTGCAACAACAAACCCCTCCTCCCCCTCCCTCCCCCGCTCTCAATCCTCTGTGTGTGTGTGTGTGTGTGTGTGTGTGTGTGTGTGTGTGTGTGTGTGGGATATCAGCCTGCGTTTGTTCACATCAATGTTAATGCAATCAAAAAGCTCTTACCTTCCTCTGTGTCCTGCTGATGGAGGAATCCATGGAAGAGAAAACAAGACTGAGCGTCATTCTTTTTTTGGAAGCGCATAAAAACAATCTCTCTATTAATTGATGCCTTCTTCATGTAAGCTAAGTGGTTCTGAAAAGAGACAGACTCACGGGTGAAGAAGCCGTTGCGGTGCAAGGCGAGTCCCCCGCATCCGCAGATGGCGACGACCAGGAACACGACCACCACCGTGGCCACCACCGCGGTGACGTTGACGTCCTCTGCAGAAGAGACCGACTTATGATCTGCTGAGTCTAATGTCTTTTCCTGCACACCGACATCAGTGACTTCCTTTAATTAATGAGCAATGCATGCAAATAGAATATATAGAGAATACTTTTTTTTGGTCTCTAAATGGATCCCGTGTCCCTTTAAACCGTCACTTGGACTGTTTCAGATATTCAAAGCGGGGGTGAAATAAATTTCCTCTCCAGCGCCTCCGTGATGTTGCGCAGAGCCGAGAGGTGTGGAAGCACCAGAAACACACCTATCGTCATGCGCTTGCCCTCGCACATCTTGGGCGTCCCCACTCCGTTGGATGCCAGGCAGCTGTATCGACCCGTGTCCTCTTTGGCTACGGCTCTGAACTCCTGAAGAAGAGACGGAGACAAGTGGCATGAGGACAACAACGCTCTGCAAAAGCATTTCTATTATGACTCCTTTTAATCAGACGCGATACTGCAAGGAGACAGTGTCAAATATTTCACAATACACACTCCAGTCTGCCTGTTATCTGCACACACACACACACACACACACACACACACACACACACACACACACACACACACACACACACACAGCCTCACCAGCACTCCTGTGTGTGAGTTGATTAGATAGGTTGCGTTGGCGTGTCGAGTCGGGCTGATCGGCTGGTTGTCCTTGAACCAGGAGTAGGTGGCAGGTGGGATGCTCTGCTGGTCTCTACAGCGCAGCTGCACCACTGAGCCCGTCACTGCCGAACTGGGGATTTCGCAGGATGGGATTTGAGGGGGCACTGAAGGAGGAGAGAATTACAGAAATATAAGCAGAACCCGGGAAAACAAACCCAGTTATTTTTGAAGCGATAGACTGTCAGTCAGTCGTACCGAGGACTTTGAGCGTGACGTTTGTCTCGCCCAGGCTGACAGAGTCGAGAGGAGCGCTGATCTCGCAGCGGTACTCTCCGGCGTCCTCCTGGGTCACGCTGGTTAGCGTCACCGTCGCCCCGTCGATGGTCGCTCGGCCCTCGAAGGGACCTGAGAGGAAAAAAACCAAACCAGAAGGTCAGGAAGAGGAAATGTCTTCGCTGGCTGAGGGCTACAGCCACTGTGTGCATATTACAATCCATAATCTGCATGACATGAAATAATACAGCAACATGCAGCCAGCGAGTGGGAGGGTGAGTTTCAGTGGTGCCACTTTTCCCTTGACGACATTCGGCAGCTCTGTATAAGAAACAGTCAGACATCATGAAGGCATACAGTCACCTTTTAAACTAACTTCAGCTGTACGGCAGCCAATGAAAAGGTTTGAAGGCATTTCAAAGCTCTTGTGTTCTTTAGTTAAAACCGACTGACTGGATGAAAGCTGCTGTACGATTCATTATTTATTTCACCCATTAAGTTCCCGTCCTAAACCACAAAGATGAGACACTGAGGATGGGACGCGGGCTTAAGGCTTCACGCCCCACACCGAAAAAAAAACATCTCACTTTTTACCCATCAGTCATTCATCAACCTCAACCAAATGTTTTCTCTCATCCTCATACGGCACAGCCCTTCCAGCTGGTACCTCAAGCTGATTAAAACAAATGCCCTCCGGTCGTCGCCGTGGGGATGGAGAGAGACGGGGCTGCTTTTCTCACCTCTGAAGTGTCCTTTAAAGTACACAAAGGAAATATCTTTCCCCTTTTTCTTCCACTCGATGCGTGGGTTCTGGTCTTTCTCTGTGCGGAACATGCAGGACAGCACTGCCTCTAAAAATAAATAAATAAGAGAGAGTGTGACCAATGAGATATTTATTCCAGAGATGAAAGGATCAGTGGCATTTATTAACTGCTTGGTCTATTTATAGCTTAGCAGTTTATTCTGTCAGAGAGAATCTGATAGCAGCATGCTTCAAAAGGCTCCGACGTGAGACGAGACGGGTTTATTTATTTATTTCTGCCTCACCTGAGAACTCGCTCACCTCCACCTTGTGCCTGTTGGTCGACACGGTAACCGAGATGGAGGGCGAACCTGGTGGACGTGGAGAAGAAGAAGAAGAAGAGGAGGAAGAGGGGAGGGAGAGTAGGAGATGGAAAAAAAAAAATTGAGGTGAGAGCAGTTCAGAATGCAATATCACTTGTCTTCCATTAGGGGGCAAGGTGAATTGGGTAAAGTGCTCCTCATTGCCCGCCAACTGCAAGAGGAGAATGCTTAATGTCTCTCTTTGGTGTCTTGCTCTGCCGTCTGAGGGGAGAAGACGGCAGGCGTCTCGGTGCAGGAAAGGCCTGGAGGTAAAAGCGGGATTACTCCCTCCCCTGCTTTAATCCCACCGGGTTAAGGTGTATGTTCGTGAGCGCAGGTCAGGAGGAGGTCGCGTCACCAGCGTCCCCTCCAGATTAACCTGATGTGCGGAGACCATTAACTACCGGCGGACGGTGTGCTCTCTATGTTTGTTTCTGCGTTTCACTGATACCCCCCGTGCATCCAAACAGGAAGAAGAAACAACGGCTTCTTCTCACGCGTGCTGATTGGTTTACGGGAGGCGGATTACCGTCTGATAGTCCGGCTGTTAAAACAGAGGTAAAAGTTTCCTGAGGGAGAGGCGGGGTGGAGTCCAGCAAACAGCAACAACAGACTCAGTGAGTGAAACTGCTCCAAAACTTCTTCAGTTCAGGAGAAGGAGATTTGCAGGCTGAAGGCCACGTATTTTTTTAGATTACAGAATAAATGTTAAATGGGCCTCCGGGGTCTTCGCTCTGAGCACTAAGGGCTTCAAAAAAACTTCCAGCAAACTTAGAATTTGGCGTAATGAAGACATTACCTTCATATACTCTTGAAAGCTTGCTGCAGCGCACGCACACACACACACACACACACACACACACACACACACACACACACACACACACACACGCACACACACTTTCCTGCCATTGTTCCTGCAAATGGGACACAAATCTCTTCCTCATTGAAAAAACCAATGTTGTGAAATTACTGAGTTTCCTGTTTGTCCAGAGCTTCCTGTGTGGGGTCCATTGTTACTCGATGAATATGAGTTATGGAGGGTTTCCACCCGACGGGGAGAGGACCAAAGCGGGGCGAGCCGAAGACAAAGGACAGGAAATGTGGAACATGACAGGAAGTCGGACGAGTGTTCGGTTTGAATTCATACTAAAGGTCTCGCCCGCTCTAATTCACACATCTACTATTTTTAAAGTGGCTTTGAAATAAACAGCAGCCTATACAATAATAATGTCATCTGCCAAATGTGGCGTGACGTTGAGTTTTCTAAAAGCCTTTTCCCGAAGTTGGAACAATTTACACCGGCGTCACTTGGTTAAACTTTGACCCCAGTGAATTAAAAGTGCACTCTCTCTCCTCCCCTTCGCTTTGCCTCGTGTTGACCCGCGGCGGCGTGAAAGGATTATCGTCGATGCTTCGGCTCGTGTACCTCGACACCCTCGGAAGGAGCATCGCCTCGCTGAAGGATGAACGAAGACGAGGGAGGGAGATACAATGAGATTAAAAAAAAAAAAAAAAAAAAAGGGACGAGAATAAACGATCAAGGAGAGATGAGCGACCCTAAGAATAGAATACAAATGGAGAGGAGAGCGAGGCACGGAGGGGACCGGGCGGAGGTTGGTGGAGGGGGGGGGACCAGAGACCTGCAGAGGCATGAATAAAAGAGAGGGTGGGATTGAAGGCGAGGGAGATCCTCTCAGACAGTGGGACTGTGAATGGAAGGAGCTCTTGTCACATAGTGTGAGACCGGGCCCGCCGCTGTCTTGAAGGGTGTCTCTTTGAGAAAAAGGAAATGAAGCAATGCTGACAACATGCCTGCACCGAGTGCGCTTTTTTTTTTTTTTTTTCTTCCCGTGTGACACGTACGCACACGCATCACAAAAAAATGAGCAAAGAAGATGTGCATGCGAGGTCCCGCTGCCCCCGTGGTGCGCTTCGCCGCCGTGAACAGTCAGCTTCAATGGCCTCAATTAACTGCAAAGGGTCGAGGCAGACAATGAGCACACGGCCTGTTCGGATCATTTCACGACTGCATGGTGGCTAATGTTAACATAGCTCTCTGCAGCTTGTACAGCTGTCCGAGAAGTCAACACCACATGTAATACAAGTGGACCCGCCGGGGCCTCCAAGTTATTTCAGCGTCGTGTCCCTGCTGCTGCTCACGAGGGTCAATTTAAACAATACCACAAAGACCGAAGCCTCTGAATCTACGCAAACAATGGGTGATGAGATCAGTGTTGTCCATGACCATGCAGCAAGCTAATGGGTTGATTAAACCAAAGAACACCTGGAAGCCACAAGAAGTTCACCAATAAGTTTAAGATCGGCTCGGTTGGTTTGGTTTGAGCTCCAGATAGCGACACCTGAACCGGATCGGGAGCATCAATTGGTTGTTACAGAGGCAGACTCTGAAGTTGTGGATCACACCCCGTGTGTCAGTAGTAAACGCTGATTTGCACCGACAAACAGCTCCCGTTATCAGCGGCCGAGCGGGAGTCGGGCCGGCGTTTGCATCCGGAAACAACTCAGGAAGCATCAATCATCAGGAGTCCAGCAACGAGACGTGCTGGAGCCGAGCAACTTTGGTCGCCCGAACGGCAAAACTGGAGGCCTAATCCAGCCGTGGAGATCAAAAAGATCTTTATAACAAGTGTGTGAACCTGAGATATGGGTGTCAGAAAAATTGCCTATATAGGTCTTTTTAAGTTTTACTTGTGCATCAAAGCAGCAGGTCTCTGGTGGTGCTCTCCAATATAGCATCAGATACGGCCACTATGGTAATTAAAATGCTTCTGCTGTGGCTTTGAAGCACTGAAACATCTAACAAATAGCAGCAACACAGGCAAGCAAAACAACAAACACACAAAAACACACACACACCTCGTGCACGGCTTTAACATCAACCAAACAGTGCGGCAGTTTAAACTCTCAGAGGGACAGCCACCCTCTCGCCTGAGCAAAAATAGAAGGATGGCACGCTCGCTCCTTGGCACGAAGCTTTCCTCTCATTACGTGGTCCGTACAGAGTGTTACAGAGACCGGCTGGGTGTTGCCAGGCCTGTGCCGAGGTCAAAAGCATGGCGCAGTAATAATTAAGGCACTTATTCAAATTAACAGGGAACAAATGAGAGAGGGAGGAAGATGGACCCACAGGAAATATCCTGTCTGGCTGTGTGATACAGATAACGTGAACGTGGACGGCACACACGTTTCAAGGCTGTTGGGGTACGCAGAAAAACAGGATGACGCCTGTGTGTGTGTGTGTGTGTGTGTGTGTGTGTGTGTGTGTGTGTGTGTGTGTGTGTGTGTGTGTGTGTGTGTGTGTCCTCCCTTCAAACAAAGGCTGTCTGTATGACTGTAACACTGTGAGCAACAGCTGTCTCAGTCAGACACAGCATGTGTGTGTGTGTGTGAGAGAGAGAGGGATGTTGCTTCAGTTGCCACACAGACCCACCCAAAACATTTCCTTTAGGATTTCAATATTTGTTTTTTGAAACAATACTATCCACAGTCGAGCCGAGGCGGGTTCGACGCCGCTGTTAAACGGTTGTCGTCCATCAGAGGATGAGTGATTTCTGTCAGATTGTTCCGCAGCGTGACTGGACAACACACACCTCTGTGAACTCGTGACCCGGCGGCCTGACAGGTGGCAAAATGTGGACAACTCAGAGTAAAAATGTGCGTCACTCACTCTCACTGTCTCATCGCATCCATCGAGCCCTGAAGTCCTAACAGCACTTACACGGCTGCCTCGTTTCCTGTCATGTCACACAGGTTGCCATGCAGGATAATCTGGGCGAGGAGTCGGAGGCTCTCTGGCTATTTAAAGATTCATTTCCACTTGTTTTGTCCCCAACCTTCCTGCCCTCGAAACACCCAAAAGCCAGTTGGAGGTTTTTGTGGTGGTAATCCAACCGCTGACCTCATACACAGACCTGCCACCACTTCTGCCAAAACCGGTGCCCACCCGCCACCGCCGTGCCACCCACGCCCTCGAGCTGGCAGCGGGCCACTACAACTTCAGGGCCAACTTGTAGGAGCCCAGCCTGGCTGCACGTCACGACGGCACACTCTCACAGCAGGGCTTTAACTGACCAGCAAAACAACAACTACAGGAATCCAAGAGATTCTTTGCACTTTTAAATTAAAAATAGAAAAATGTCATTAAAATGAGTAATACCACCACTAAAAACTCCACTATTGTGATTTAATAACTTGCTTTTTTGAAAATAAAAGAATTTCCCTACGTGACTTGTTTTAAAATGAAGATTTCAAGTCCATAAAGCTTCAAATTGCCATTAACACCATAATAAATCAAAAATAAAAAGTGCAAGTTCAAACAGCTACACTGACGCCAGCGCTCCTGTAATCTATCCTGAGCTTGATCCTGAGGACAAAAGTAGAGAAACACAAGCACAAAGAGAAGGAGTTCTCCTGGATGAGTAGTTTCCCTGTTCCACTTACATTGCATCAGTAAAATAACAACAGGAAGATACAGAGACGTCCTCTCCATTATTATCCACAACTCTGGCTGAGTCTTGTCTTCCCTGGACGGAGCGAGGAGACAGATCCCGAGCCTCGGCGTTCTTCTCACACTTGTTCACAACTCTCCAATAATTCATCCAGCTTCCAGGGAATAAACTGCTCTCCAGAGGGGGGGGGGGCGACCGGACCGGCCCGGCGCGGAGCGGAACGGAGCGAAGCGGCAGGACGCGGAGCTGCTGGCAGGCGAGCGGATGAGCGGGACGCAACTCCGGCAACCGATCAGTGAAGTGAGGCTCGGTATCCTGGCTGGGAAGTCTGGGAGGGAACGGCGTGCCTCGGTGAGTCGCGAATGAACGTCCCTCTCGTGTTTGTAGTGCGGTTTCGGCGCTGGTTGAGATGGAGGTGGAGGGAGGTGGAGGGAGGGAGGGAGGGAGGGAGGGGTGAGCTTTCACACGAGCAGAGCGGCGGAGCGCCGAGAGCGCAGCGCCGTGTCCAAGACGCGCACTGCACTGCCAAGTGGCCACGTAGCGGGACTAAACTGGGTATGGCAACAAGGTGTGGCACCCCTGATACCTAAACCCGGCTGAGACCCGGTTTGGCCCAAAAGTTTTTCTGGACTTTGAGCACAAAGATCGATTTTGAAGCCACATGCACGTGCAGCTTTTCAGTACAAACGGAGTCAGCGGGTTTCTAG
This sequence comes from Embiotoca jacksoni, assembly GCF_022577435.1. NCBI lineage: Eukaryota > Metazoa > Chordata > Actinopteri > Embiotocidae > Embiotoca > Embiotoca jacksoni. The sequence continues at coordinate 4,475,665 of NW_027185382.1, read as the reverse complement.
TGATTCAGCAAAGGATGAGCAAATAAAACGCGAATTCAGTTGTCAGGCAGTAAAAATATCCCTTTGACAATGGGATAATTTAACCACTTACCTTCACACAACAACAATATTCATTACAACTTATTAAGCAGTTAATTATAAGGAAGTGTTTTACTTACCTGAACGGAGACACACCAGCAACTCCAAACATGTTCTTGATTTTACTATATAATAGAGAAGTCAGTTAAACATTCAGTAACTACTGTTACAATATTTACCACCTTTAACCCTTTAAAATGAGACTTAAAGAAGAAATTGTAAAGAGCATTCCTCTATATTTAAAAATGAAGCCGAATTATCCAGAAGCAGCATCCTGCTCTTGTATAGTTATTTTCAATGTGATAGTTGCCTCTATGGTTGTGCAAAGAAATGTTATATTTGATATTAAAATGTAACTTTTACTCAGCTGACCAGAACAGTTCATTAATTCTCCACAGGCCAACACTGTACTCAACACTTCTAGTTAAAACAACGACTGGCTGAGTGCACTGTTAACTCAGTGTTAGAGAAGCTCCTCCAGAAGCATTATAAATTCATTTCAAGGAATGCATTATTCCACAGTGTTTTAGTAGCTATTTAAATTTAATCGTGTTTGGGCAGAGGCGTCGTGGGTGCAGCACTTGTTCCTAAACATCTCTGAAGCGCTGCAGTGGTGAGGAATTCAGGGCACAGATTCAAACATCTCAACTGGTGCTGCGACCGGCTGGAAGTCGGAGGCATATGTCCTTGGGTGTGTCTCGCACATTGTCAGTGAGTATTGGGGTGGGGGGTGGCGATGGCGGTGGCGGTAGTGGGATGCTTGAGTGGGAGCAACAGCTGCGCAGGAACTTTTTGGCCCCCCGAAGCTTCACTCGATCCTCCGTCGTCTCCTGAGACTGATGGAGTTTTTACAGATTTGGTGACAGAAAGAAGCTTACCGTCACGGAGCGGCAGCCCGTAACGACACTCTAGATAATATCTGAATGTAAATGGGTTTTTGTTATGCTGTTGTTGAGTTTTTATGTTCATCCAAAGACACGTAAGGGGCTCAAATGACAAAAGGGGGATCAAAATGGGGGAAGGGAGATGGCTGAGAAGTCAGAGGGGAGACTGCTCAGTTTTCTTTAAGTCACTGGTGGCCATTAAACTTTAACAGCTGACTGTAAGCACCTGTACTGTGGGTTAGTAAGTGTACCATAACACCAACAGTTGGTATGCTTCATGAGAAGTTAAAGGAATAGCTTAACATCATGAGAAATCTAAAAGGGGTCCAGAACAGATAAAAAAATAAAATAAAAAAAAAGAGTCCATTTTCACCATGAACTTATAAAGCTTCTATAAAAAGGTGTGTAATTACACTTTCAGCCTGAGATTCAGGGTTACAGTAATGATTATGCACCTCTGGCACAAACCAGAAGTGTTGTCTGATGTGTCAAAACGCCTGAAATCATGGGGGGAAAAAATAAGTTAAAAAAAACACAACAACAACAAAAAAAACCATGCCTGTGGTTCGAATCCTGGGGCTTGCTCACACTTGCCAAACACACTGGGAGGATTGAGAGCCACCTGTTTGATGAGTGATAGACACAACAGCTGCACTGCTGCCCGACCTTCAGCCAACACACACACACACACACACACACACACACACACACACACACACACACACACACACACTCCGCTTGTGTTGTTAAGCATAACTGCTGACCGTTTCCATCTCTCACTTCTACACACACTCTCCTCCGGGACTGTTTCCATCACACACTGAGAAGGATGCCCACGTTCGGCGTGACGGCGAGGTCGTGTGTTTCCTACCGTTCGCGCTGATTTCCATAAGAAAAGAGATAAGTGGGAGTGATTCGTCACGTCTTCTTTGCATATTTATTGAACAAACGATACAATCAGAGACATGTCAGAGTGTGTATGCGTGCGTGGAAGGTTACACAGAGGTGGTTACTAGCTGGTCGGAGGCGGAGCTGAGTCAGGAGAAGGAGGAGGAGGAGGTGGAGTAGCTTCTTCGTCTCTCGGCACATCCACCTGTGCAAAAAACAACAACCAATAAAGCCAGATGTGTAAACAGAAGAAGGACCAACGGAGATGGATTTATTTATAAGACCGTCACATCCCCTTTTTATTCTATTTTCTGTAGACGCGATCTAAAAATATCTTTGTGCTCATCTTTAAAGGAGCACTTCCACGGTGATTGAGGAGAGCATGATCCTCCCCACGGGGGGAAAAGTTGGGAGCTTCTGTTTGCAGTGTGGGAGGCAGAGTTTGGAGCGCCAGCTGGAGGCAGATGGGGGGACGTACCTCCCTCCCATCCTCCCTCCCTCCCGCCTGCAGCCGGCGCTCACAACGCAGCCGCCCACGCCTCCTTGCTTTTATAAACCGATTTCTGCTGGCACACAAAAACAACACTCCTCTAACTTTCACACATAATGAGAGCACGGCCCTTAAAAATACAATCTTCATCATGAAAAGTTGATGTTCTGCTGGGACGCAGAATTTCAAAGTGTTCCTGTTGGTTTGGACACTTGGACCTACTCCCAAAAATTGCAGATGCAAAGTGAAACGAATCGGCGCCAAAGATTCTTTAACAAGACGGTTTCATTAACTCCATTAAAACAAACCATCTCTGTTGATATTCAACAGTATCTTCATCCAGCTGGATCGTGCTGTAGAAATGTTCCCACTGTTCCAGATCTCAGTAATTACTTTAGATAACATGATCTCATCCTAACTGACTGAAATATTGATGAAAACCACTAAAATAGGAGCCAAGTTGTGAGAAATGTGAATTCTTTTAAGCTTCCACCTTGTTTGACTTTGGAAGGAAGCAGAAATAATCTGCATACATTTATGCAGAAAACCTTCCTATAGTTTGACTTATATTTATCCTTTATTTGCTCTAGAAGTCTCTTGAGACTTCAACAGATATATAAAAGAAAATACTAGTTTCTCACTTGTACATAAGAGTTAACTTCAGCATCCGGGTCAGAATAAAATGTCAGCTGGCGGTTTCTCCACATGAAGGAGAGAAGAAGATGAAACAAGACAAGCCAGTGTGCTTTGAGCTTTATTAGAGAGTGAAAACTAAATGATGTGTGGCTGGCCGGAGCCGTAGAGGAGACCGTCTGGCTGTGCATTAGGCTTGTTTGCCTCCTTATGCTGCAGCGTAAACGTCCTTCAGAGAAAGTTGCAGGCGTGTTTGAGTTTACAGCTCTTCTGCTGATTAGTGGCAGTGACGTGGTGTTAAGAGGCGGGACGCAGAGGACAGGACGCGCGCGTCACATGGCCGCTCAACACGGCAAACGTTACCGTCAGGTGATAATATGGAAGAATGACCTCCAGCACCGTAAAGACGGATGCCCTGCCGCTCCCGCAGCAGCTCTGCATGCTAATCCTGTGCTTGTAAAAACTCCAGAAAGACGCGATCCAAATGTTCTCGTCTTTCAATGTCCGTCCAAGTCTGACGTCCGCGCGTTTGTCGTTAAATAAAGTGCCGTCTCAATTTCCCGAATAACCGAATCTCAGTGAAAATAAAATGTAGGCCACGGAGCACAGTATGTCATCAGTTGCCAAATCAAGTGTGCCTATTAATGAGTATATCTTTTTTATTCATTACGCAATCAGTGATGCACGGAGAATGCCAGAAAGGCTGCAGCAAACTATATTTCGCCTCGATGGCTCCATCCAAAATTAACTCGTAGCCTAGTTTGAATGTGCAGACTTGAAGCTTCTCCTTTAGTGCTCGAGTCAAACTTGGTTACAAATACGGAGCTTTAACTCCACATCAATCCGAATGTCAAAGTGTACAGCGTCGAGAAAGAGAGCCTTGAACCTGGAGAGATTTAAAAATACTTTTTCCTTGCATCTCGAGTTAGTGTCTGTGTTTTTGATGCGGCGTTCACAAGGCAGCAGTTTGTCCTTCATGAGGAGGATGAGACCTGCTCTTTTCCTGGAGATTACAGTCCACGATGTGTCTCCTCTCTGTTTTTGCCAAAATAATAATGCAAAGCAATAAAAATAGCCGTGTTAAATCCTAACCTCTGGCTACTTTGTGAAATCTGAAGTGACGGCTGCAGCCAGGGAGCCGGCTGGCCCGACGTGAAGCGGCCAGTCAAATTTTGGACAAACATCCATCGTGTAGATCAGACCGGTGTCCCAAAACACAAACAGCCCTCTCTGAGCCGGCCTCGCTGCTTCAGCTTTGATGCCGCTACTGTTGGATGATCGTTTGAGGTAGAAGATGTTTGTAGTTTCTTACCAGTTTCTCTGCCCGCTGCCTCAGTTTCCTCCAGACTGTGTGGTGAGCCTGCAGAGAGGAAGAGGAGGAGGAGGAGGAGGAAGAGGAGGAGGAGGAGGAGGAGGGGGAGGAAACGTGACTTGCAGGCACATGCAGACACCAATAAAGTGTCTATTTATACCATATACAATCTGTGGAATTACGCAAGACAAACGTTGATATCAAAAGGACATATTAAATGTCACATTCAGCAATGTTTTTATGCCTCGGAAAGTTATTTTATTAAGAACCGTGGGGGGAAAAAAAATCACGTGCTGACTTAGAGCAAAACAAAGAACTGAAACCTGCAATTACTGAAAATGAACGCAGATATGAAATCAATATTACGTCTTTAAAAGGTGAAAATGTTCTGCCTCTAAATGTGGATTTATAACACAGGTTAACTGAGGTCCTTGAAAATAAACCCACCACTTAAAAACATAAAAAAGTACATTTAAAGTGAATTACAATTATTGTACTTTCAATGACGATCAAGAATGCAAAATAAAAACGATCTGATTCTGTGCAAACTCCCAGAAGACGCCTGAAAACAAAGGATCATTTCAGTGTATTCGAGCGCTGTTACAAACACGGAGGTCCGTACCTGCAGCTGCAGCGGCAGCGAGAGGCCCTGCGCTCGGCGGCGGAGGCCCCAGGATCCCCGTCCCAGACCGTGGAGGGCCGTCACCTCGTACTGGGAGCACAAGCCTGTCCGGGCCACCAGGGGGCCGCCGCTCAGCAGCACGTGGTCACCGCATCTACAAACAAGCAAACGCTCACGTCACACAGAAAGAAATGTGGCACGAAACTGAAACAACACCAGGAACGAAGGGTTTACGGTGAGACCGTGCACGTGAAGTCACCTGTAGAGCATCACTGTGCCTTTGGGGCTTTGTGATGCTTTCTGTTCCACCTCTTCCTGTTTACACCTGGGGGAGACAGAGAGGTCCGTTTGAGTAAAGGTGAAAGAAGACCGAGATGAAGGAGGAAGCGTCGGCTGCTCGTCTACCTGCTGTGAGAGAAGAGCTCCAGCGCCACCGAGGGCACCACTTCTAACGGCTCCCAGGCCAAGTCCTGATGGATCAGCTGCTGGGCCCCTCGGGTCAGAGAGCGCAGCGACTCCTGCGGAGACGAACGCAAATGTTGGTTCACAACCAACTCACAGAGGAGGAGTTCTGTAAAAGCTCTGAATCACTTCCGCGCCGCAACTAACTGCTGCACACCCTGACCTCCATCTGGAAACACGGCTGACGGAAACGGACGTACTTCAACTTTATTTCTGAGCACTTGAAGGTCGACAGGTTTTGAACACTCACCTCAGAGGGAGTCCACGAGTCCAGCTGAGAGTCGAGCGCCACATCGCAGCAGAAAGCTCCTGAAGTAACTGCAGAGGAATCCATCAAATAAAATCAGCAGCTGAAATCTAAAAACCGACAACAAAAAACTACAAAGAATTCAGTTTTATTCATCTCAACTTAAAAGTCATGTCCATTTTCACTGAAATAAAATCCAGGCTGGATGTGAGTCCGACACACAGAAGGAGCTCTTCATCACCTGGTACTTCAGGTGTGCTGAGCAGCTCCATGCTGTAGTCATCCTTGAACGCCGTCTCCAGCACCTGACCCAGCAGGGCTGCACAGGAGCGCCAGTACGCCTGCGAGGGGGACAGGAGGACAGTAAACACCTCGAGACGTCCACTGATCTTGACTTCCCGTTGCACAAAAGGACACGCGTCGTACCTGGTTGACGGCTGTCGGGTTGTCGTCTTTAAACGTGAGCAGAGTGAGGGAGCAGGAGCGGGTCAGCGGCCGGTGCAGAGGCCACGGTTCCCCGTCCACCAGCGCCAGAGCCGAGTTTGTCACGTGATGCTCCGTCAGATCTGAGGGGAGACACGGGGGACACGGGAGACCTTCAGCTCGAGGGGACAATTCAGGCTCGTTTACACGCACGGATTCAGACGGCGGTTTCACGTACGCCTGGCACAGCTCAGCGGAGTGGACATCCCTCTGTTCATGATGAGCAGCGTGCCGTCCAGCCCCGGGCCGTGCACGGACACCTCTATCTTCTCGACGCGGGGGTACAGAGCTCTCTGCCGGGTCTGCTCTCTGGAGAAGACGGCGTTGCGCTGGCCGCGCACCTCGGCGGGCGACGGACGCGGAGCGGCCGCGGTGGACGCCAAGCCTGCGGGAGGACGGAGACCATGAAAGGTATCAACACTTTGGTGTTCACTAAAGCACAACGACGGGTGGAGCCATCTAGTGGCGGAGGAGGAGATCTTCAGCTGCAGCTTCTTGAAAGGCCCGAAGAAGAAAACGCATCATCTTCCAAAGTTAAGGAGTGGGATCGGAGAAGGACACTGTGGTGACCTTCCTCCTGCAGCTGGTGATGACTCCTCAATATTTCAGAAAGATCCCAGACGGAGTTCCTGCAGGAGATGCATGTTTGACAAGTAATGTGCTCTTCATCGAGGTCGTTCACGTGTCAGACTTCTACTTGGTTTTCTGTTGTTTGAGCATAAAAAGCTGCGTAAACATGGAGATATGTTTTTATAAACGTTGTGAGAGAAGAAAGAAAAACAACCTCACAACACCAGGAATCTCTTTATGTTTGAACTTTTACTTCTTCAGTGGAGATTCACACCAAAGAAAACAAAGATGTGTTCAACACTTTCTTTAAAGTCCACCAGTGTTACGTGAAAAGGTAGTTTTTATAATGTGTGTGCAGCAGAAAGTCTAAAACTGGGGTTGGGGCTCTTTTCAGGAAAACTGGTGAGTTGCATTATGGGAAATGTAGTCTTTTTTTTGGGGGGGGGGAAGCTTACGTCATGATTTTACCTTTAATTCCCTGCTGTCACCACGGTCACAGTAACAATAGCAATCACGTGCAAGATCAATAGATCACTAGATCAATAGATATCGATAATCCCTCAGAGGGACGTTTTTATTTCCGTTATTACCACCTTACTAGCATCTGTGCTAATGCTAACAAGGTTTACGTTTTCTAACGGATACTTACGACGCTGGAAAACTTGACACACGTTCCTGGTCGCCATGGTGACGGACATTTCAACAGCTTACATACAAAATAAATAAATAACTGAATTCGTAAAGAAACAAAAAGAAGAAGATAAAGTAGATAAACGTTTATTGCAAACGTCTGAGCTTGAAGGACGCCATATGCCTTGTTTGGTGTGCAACGTCGATTCAGGTCCGGAGTGAAACAACACGTCACCGGACAGCAGCACCGCAACTGCCGTTCCGGCTCGTGGCAGCAGGTGTCGCTGTTGTTACAGGTTGTAACGAGGCACGGTTCAAAAGAAGCCATGCAATAATGAATGCACTTTGTCTAAATACATAATAGGCACGAACGTTTCCTCAGTTCATTTCTGAATGACCTCAGTCTTTTTATTTTATTTTATTTTTTTATAAGTGTTGAAAGACTGCTGCTCCTGTGCTCACGATCAAGTTATGAACTTGGATCTGAAGTCTCGCGTCCCCAATTGCATCCTCTAATGGACTCTAATGGCACTGAGAATGTGACGAATGCTTGTTGGATGTTTCAGGACCAGAATCAGCAGTTAAGTGTTGGCACTAATGGTGGCGGCAGTAGGGGAGGAGGGGGGACGGGGGGACGGGGGACGGTCACAAGACCACAACATCATAAATCATCTCGACGCCGGCACAAGACAGTGCCAGATTACTGCTAAGTGGCAAAGCTGAAAGGCCATTTTCACAATGAAGTGCAAATCTTATGACCTCTGGGGGTTGAAGTAAAAAAAAAAAAAAAAAAAAAAAAGAGGGAGGACTTCAAAGATGTTCAAGACACACACACACAAAAAGAGAGCAAGAAAAAGATATTACAGCTTCTTTCCTGGGAAATCGACACAAAAATGACGACGCAACAATAAATAACAGGACACTTGTGCATAAAGATTTATTTTTTTTGTTGAAAATAAGTGTTTCTGACATTGAACCACTAACATATCTGATGTGACTTAAGATAGATGAACTACACACTGACACTGATGTTCACGTCATACGATGTAACAAGGCCTTCGTATCGTCTGTAAGGTGAAAAGACAAAAGTATCCGCAGAGTTCGATGATTGATCGTCTGATTTATCGATACCGTCTCTTTGGGTGAGATTGATTGTACTCGATGTCAGTGTGACCGTACGGCACACGTCATCCACAGTATGTCAACATTTGGGATCTTCTGCGTGAATTTCCCCAAAAGGTGCAGTTTCCTTTGTTGTTGTTTTTGTTGTTTTTGTTTTTTTTAAGACATTCGTTCATCTTTTAATTCATTCATTCGTAGTTTAGGCGGGCCGGCTGTGAAATGAACTTCCGGTGTACGACTCCTTCACAGTGGTGTCACTCATCTGCTTCAGATACTCGGTGATTGGTCTTTCACTGCCACAAGAAAGAAAACAAAAAAACAAAACGTCCCAAAAGTGCAAAATAAAATAAAAATAAAAGACAAACACAAGCGGACTAATAAAACTGCTGAGCACGCTGCCATCTCCGCTCGGACATATGGCTGCTTTCCCAAAAGCATTTAGCACTACGATCCTCTTCGTGGATGGCTTTTGAGATGTTTTTTTGGCACCATGCTGCCTTTGGGAAACCCGGGAAAATTCTCTCCTGAATGATCAGCAGGACGGTGATGGATGTGGGAGGTCAAGTGTTGTTGTTGTTTTTTTTTTTTAAATGTTTCTTTCAAGGGAAAATCCACTCTGAATGCTGACATTTAATTCCCCCTTAACCTGCTTTGTCTGCTTCAGTTAGTGATTTCCTACATTTCCCAGAATGCCTCTCGACCCAGAGCACAGGCCTTAACTGCTAGATTTGCAGAGAGCAGGTAGAAAAAGTGATAACCAGAGTGGATTTTTCCTTTGAATGCCTCCGTCCACACTGATTTCTACTCCCCTCCCATCCATCACCGCTCCGTCACACCGATCAGCTGCTACTGGATGCTACAGGCGGGGCAGCAGGCCTCCCTCCGGTCCGGCAGAGGGCAGAAGTCCATCTGCCTGACGATCTCGGCGAACAGCTCGTCCACCATGGTCTTGCTCTTGGCCGACGTCTCCATGAAGGGGCAGCCCCAGTCCTCGGCCAGCGCCTGGCCCTCGCCGGGGGACACCTCCCTCTCCTCCTCCAGGTCCACCTTGTTACCCACCAGCACCACCGGCACCTGCTGGTACCTTCAAAATAAGAGAGAGAAGTGACATGAGAGGCTTCATCTGGAATGTGCAGCATGTCTCTCCGGCTGGGTGTGTTTTGTTACAGACTTGTAGATCTCTCCCTGGAGAAAGAGGGAGGGAGGGAGGGAGGGAGGGAGGGAGGGAGGGACTCAGTGTGTGTGTGTGTGCATTGTTGGCCTACATACTACATTTTTGTAGATGCTTATACAATAGGGGGTTTTGAACAATACACAAAGGAGTGAGAGGAGTGAAATAAACACTCAGCTCCAGCTCCCCAGGAGGCTCCCATCACTCCCCAGGAGGCTCCCATCACTCCCCAGGAGGCTCCCATCACTCCCCAGGAGGCTCCCATCACTCCCCAGGAGGCTCCCATCACTCCCCGGATGTCTAATGCCGGTCGGATGTCCCATTAGGAAACTCATCAAAAAAAAAAGGTCACTTTTGAGCGCGGTGATGCTCTATTTCTTCCTCGGTACATGATACGTGCCACGCGAGCTGCACGTTTAACGGCATCCAATCCTCGTTGTCAAACCGTCTGCGCTCCACGTTGTTTCCATCGAGCACTGAGCACGTCTTAAAGGATCAAAAGCTTCCTCCCCTCGGCGTCCTCCTCCCCTCCCTCCTCCCCTCCCAGCCGTCTATACGGGGGAAACCAGGCTGGGGAGAGTAATGGAATAAGTTATTGAATAATTGAATAAAGCTAATGTGCTGCTCTCACGTGGCGGAGGACATGAACGTTCGCCTCGAACCTTGGAAACAATATTGAGCTTTGGCTGCATCTGTTGTCTGATACAGTACAAACTCCTGAAATATCATGCGGACACCTGTAACTTCATAATTACCTCCATAAAGCTTCACTTTACTCAAATCATCACAGAATTGCAGTTGCGTGAGGTTAAAGGTCAAATTCCTGCTGGCGAGGATCCTGGGCTTCAAATCAGCAGTTCTCACACCAACAGGTGACGTCGCGGAGATTCGCCACCTGCTGGCAACTTCACTGTATTGCTTCACTCTCACTCATCATCTAAAGAGGAAGACGGTTTCCTCAGGAGTTGGCGGAGACCAAAAACTGAGCAAAAAGGCGAGAGATTAGAATCTGTTTGCGTCGTGATCCCGGTTCCATCACAAACTGTTTATACTTGTACATCAAACTGTTGTGAATCTGTATCACAAAATATTTTATTCCAGTTGACGCCCTTCATGTTTTCTCTGATTAAATAACTACAGATTGTCAATTACAGCGGGTATATATTCTCACAATAGGTAATGGCACAGGCCACCTAATAGCCTCGAACATCAGTCATCTCTAAGTGCTTTCCCAGCTCGGTTTATTGATCTGCTGGTGCTATTGAGAAATAGGCTCTTATCTACAAATTGGTGGCCTGCTGCCACACCGCTCAGCTGGAGAGAAGAGCTGAGGCGTGGAAAAGAGCCGGCAAACGTCTCACTGAGCAAAAGAGGGGCCGGAGAGCTGGAGGAAATGAGCGCAGAGCGGGTGGAGGAACGAGCGCGGAGCGGGTGGAGGACACTCACGGATCGTTTAAGCATCCTTGAGCAAGACGACGACGCTCCACAACTTTTTTGGGGGGAGCTATTCGCCGGCTGCGCTTGACCTTTGCCTCCACGCACCCCTCGACCTCCGACCCTGAGAGAGAAAAAGTGCAATTTGGTGGAAAATGTTTCGCCGCGCTCGGCCTACACACACGATTTAAGACTGTCAAGCAGGGAAAGTCACTCAGAGAGGCTCAAATGCCAAACGCTTCTCTGCAGCTTGACATTTTCCCCCCACAGCCGCCGCGCTGTGCAACACACACACACACACACACACACACACACACACACACACACACAGCAGCTGACCTCAGCAGGACAAGCATCTCGCATGGCCTGTGTGTTTGGAAAGCTGCAGTCTAGGGGGTGTGAAGTGTGAACAAGGAGAGCACCATGGAGACAAATGCGATCTGACAGCCTTGCAGGAGAAACTATATATAACTACAAAGACACAGGGAGAGCCAGCTTCTCTCGGGTGGGGTTGGGAGTTTGCATAGAGACCGTTTGTTGCAGCATCAAACTACCGCTCTCCTCCTCGCCACATGACAGGAAACTAAGACCGCTCGACACCGCATGAGGAAAAGTTGGCCAACAGGCATCTATACGCTAATATCTTGTATTAGTGAAGATATGTCAGTCAGGGTTTGGGGGTTAAACACCAGAATGCATCAACCGGCTGACCAGCAACAGTCGTCATGGTAACAATGAGGGATTTTACTTAATAATACTACTTTATACTTCACCGGCCATAAAAAAAACAACCTAAAAACTAAAATACTCACATATTAGTTGCATCCTGGTTACGTGTTCAGCCTGAAGTGTTTTAACTGTGTATCAGTATCAGAGCAGCAGAAAACAACAAGGACTGGCAGCTCGTTCCTGGTGCAGCAGAAGAGCTGGAAGACATCTATTATGGGGATTATCGGCACAGCTGCAACGTGTCGCTGTATGAATATGCTGATTTTTGTTTTCAAAATGCAGCGGGAGAAAAGCCATGTTGGGTTTATGGAACCGACAGCAGCAGGTGGCTGATAGATGAAGACATTTACCAAAAGAAAAGACAAAAAAACTGCATTTATTTGTAAAATAATGCTGTAAAAAAAAAAAAAAAAACTTTTAGGATGACTCAAAGAATGTGAAAGAGCAGCTGCAGAGGATTTCTGTGCCTCAATCTGTTAAAAGCCAGGTTGAAGTGCAGCGTCCTTTTAACGCACGTGGAAACCTGAACACCTTCAACTGGTAACACAAAAACGACTGGCTGCCATTTACCTCCGCAGGGTGTTATTACAACAGTTGGGAAACAGGCAAACACAAAACCACCCACACAAACACAATCACTATTTATTACTCACAAAAACAAAAACATGGCCTCTACATTTTCCATTTCGCCTCGAGGTGCAACAGACTTATTAGCGCTACCTGCTGTGCTGAACAGCTCCAGTGACTCCACCTTACCTGTTTTCACGAGCCTCACAGCACTGGCACACACACACACACACACACACACACACACACACACACACACACACACACACACAAATTACAAAGCAACAGTCAGCCATCTCCGACATGAAGCCCTCCAACCCTGCAGCCGCCTCTTTGCTCGCCGCATCTGCTGTTAATTACCAGCTGGAGCAGCTCCGCCGTGTGACAGCCAGCCTAACGCATGTATCTGCTTGTACAACTGGACAGCAAAATCACACAACCTATAGCGCCCACGCTGCCGTTGACTCCCGAAGGGTGTTCCTGCTGCAGAACAAAGCTTCGGTGGCTAATGTTTCCGTAGCGCCTACACGAAGAAGAAAAGCAAGGAAACCAAATAAGAAACCTCAAACATTCCTGTGATGAACGGAGGAGGCCTGCACAGCAGATGGAGGAGGTCTTTAGAGTGTATTTTTTTTATGATGAAACCCCCTAAGCTTCATTTCCATCTTTAATGGTGCAGCCCAGCTCCTCAAGATAAGCTCCTTTTCTTTCCTCCAGATGCAGAGACATTAGAAGGAGTGGGGAGTTCACAGACGAGCACTCATGACTTCCATTATTCCTGGTGCTCTGTGCACTTCAGTGACAACAACAATAACAGGAAACCAAAGAGGGAAATGAAGATTTATGTTCATTTTGAAAAAGAAAAAGAAAACAAGCCTCAATGTGAGTGTGAAGAAAAGTGAATGTCATTGAAACGTGACGCTGCAGCTGGAGGTGGTGACTCCAACCTCAGAGGCTTCCAGCGTCCTCTGGACGGGACTCCAGTCTGGCCTCACTTTGATTCGTCATGTCATGTTTTTGTTTGCTCGAGTCGGCCCTCTGTAATAAAGATTTTAAGGTACCTGGTAATGCGGCTGCCAACATCTGTCTTTTGCTGAACTCTTTGCTGCTGAAAAATCGGACGCAAGTAAACACGGCTTTGCTTTAAACCACGACGGGTCCGTTTGCGTAAACGAGGCAGAAATGTGTTTTTCTGATATCTGGGAGCTGTTTGAAAGCTACGAGTCCTGAACGTGATAAATGGTGGAAACACTTAAGGAGGCAAAGTGCAGTAAATATGTTAAGTAAATATGTTCCAGCACTTTACCGGTGGCTCTTCCTAGCAAATATTTTAAAGCGAGCTGGCTGCTTTAACAGCTCCCTCCTCCTCCTCCTCCTCCTCCTCCTCCTCCTCTTCCTGATGGCCAAACACTAAAAGCCTGAGGTCAACAAGTTGCTCTGTACCGACACCAAAGTGCCCCCTGGGATATGTAGTTTTGGTCTCCCCACCCTCCTCCCCACTCAGCGGTGCGTGATGCTCACCTCCTGCTATTAGACACAGCATCAGTGCAGCGTGAAAACGCCGCTCGAGTGCTTTGAACGTCCTTCCTGACACGACTATAAACCTTCACATGCGAGCCAGCAGATGATCAGATTGCTGAGGAGGACTACACCCAGATGTTGTTTTCCCAGATAGCGACTTTTATTTGGCTGTTCTGCGAGGTGTGTTCAGGGGCCGCAGTATGTCTGAGATGCTGCACAAATACACAGTTATGCACATGTATGATGAAAAGCAGCTTCACGTCGAGCGTCCTCTTGTCTAACTCCGGTGCTTCATGCAGATGTGGATTGTGTCATCGTGAGGCTTCACCAACCAACACACTAATAGACAGGATCTCACTTCTCGCCCCTACTTCCCACACTGAGAGCCCTGCATTAGCGTTCTGGTTTATATGACTCCCCTAATGGAGGCCTGATGTCTTCTTGGCTTCCAACCCAACACAATCCCATTAAGTTCTGGTGAGTGGGCACATACTATATCTCCGTGTGGTGCTTGTTGCTGCTGCTGGCTCAGCAAGAAGTTTGGGAGGAGGGAGGCGGCTCTCCCGAAGGCCGCTAATAGAGACTCGGAGCTGACTGTACTACTTGTTTCATCGAATGATGATTCTTACTATGCTTGAATAAACTCCCGAAATAAATCCTAAGTTCAGTGAACACCGTACACGATGCAGATTTTAGTCTGGAGGGCAGAATTACTGGATTTTTATCTGCAATCCTGAAATAAAGCTCTCGTGCATATAAGTGGATTTAGTGTCACTGAAGTCGAACTATATTCTCGCCCCGGTATCACAGCAAAGAAATAAAGACCCGGGTCCGCTACAGCCAAATGTGAGCTGGCTACGCTTTGAGCTGTCTGATGCTGCCAAAACCACCTGTCACATGATCCCGTGTCACCAGACATGTGTGTGTGTGTGTGTGTGTGTGTGTGTGTGTGTGTCACGTCTCAGATTGACTCGTCCTTCCTCTCCGTGACGCCGCGTGTACGAGCATCTCACTTCTCTGCAGCTTTGCACGTACAGTAACAATCCCCTCGCTTCAAAACCACAGCGGTGTGAAATAAAAGTATGAAATATTTATGGGTATCTACTTGAGGAAAGCAGTGGGGGGGGGGGGCGGCGGCGGGGGGTGGTGGGGGAGGGTGGGGTGCAGCCAACATCCGTCATTATATTATTCATTTCAAAGGAGTTCCCTCATGCGTTCGCCCCCTGCTGTGCACCGTCAGCCGTGACGCTCTCCTCCTCCTGCTCGGCCGTGACGTGGAGAGCCACGGGAGCACTCGGTTCGCTCCGGGATGCAGCTGAAAAGCACTGCGCCAAACTATGCAGGTCAAATCACACATTATTAGAACATGAGAGGCAGGTAGGTAAACAAAAATGCCGTGGCTTTGTTGTGTAACGGTGCACACACAAAGATTACTGCATGAGTCAGATGGCGAGTGTGTTACTTGGCAGAAAAGCAAATAAACATCTGTGTCTAAAATGTCAAAGTATTGCTTTGTTATTCACAGAAGTAGTTGGAGGTTTTAGTCATTAGGCCACCAGAACATCCCAAACGAACCGCCAACATCTTTAGTTACAACTGAACAAATCAAACCAGTCGTCCTTTGGCCTTCGTCAGTCATGTGACTTCATCACATTTGTCCCGTTAGTGTCCTGACATGGCACCGAACCTCCTGGACGTCCTGTTTTCCTGAAGCTCCGGCCTCACAGAGAGCCGCTGTGTCGCCACACGAATTAAAGGGGCCAAAAATACCAGTATGTCACTAGCAAAAGGAAAGATCACAGCTTTTCTTCCAGGCTCTCCCTCCCTGCCTCCCTCCCTGCCTCCCTCCTTCCCTCCCTCCCTGCCTCCCTGCCTCCCTCCCTCCTTCCCTGCCTCCCTCCCTCTCTTCCAGCCGTGAGATGAGCTCAGTGGATTTGTTGAGTAATGGACGGAGCGGATCAAAGCCATCCAGAGCTAGTCATGTGTGAGACACAGAGAATATCAAAACCGAGGGAGAGTTCAGCGGGTTGATGGATGACAGGTGAGCCACAGCTGGGCTCTTATGAGGAACATATGAACGGGCTGCAGCCGCTCACCAAGCACTGGGGGAGAGGAAGAGGAAGAGGAAGAGGAGGGAGATGGGAGGATGGCAGTTCGGGATAATTACTGGGCCTTAGTGTAAAACAACAAAAATAAATCCTCCATTTCTCTTCGTGCTCTTAAAGTGGGGTTCAGTGATCTTCGGGGTGCCAGGGGCACTCCTGAAAGTTCAACGCTCTTATTTCACCATATTTTTAATTATAGGGTGTTTAGGAATAATTCTTGATGAACGTTTCCTCCTCCTCATCATCAACACGTCCAACTTGTGGGGTCCACACTGGCCCTGCTGGGACTATTTCAGGGGCCTAATAACCTATTGTCTATTGCATCATTTAGACAACAAAGCCAGTTGAGATAATAAAGTCAGTGTCTCACCTTTTGACCCTGATGATCTGGTCTCTCATGGGCTTGATGTCCTGAAAACTTTGCTGGTTGACCAGACTGTAGACCAGGATGAAGCCTTGGCCGTTCCTGATGTAAAGGTCCCTCATGGAGGCGAACTGCTCGGTGCCGGCCGTGTCCAGGATCTCCAGCACCGACGGAGAGGAGTCCACCTCGATCTCCTTCCTGTAGAAATCTTCAATGGTCGGGTCGTACTTCTCTATAAATGTCCCGGTGACAAACTGGACCGTGAGCGCGGACTTCCCCACCCCGCCGCTCCCGAGCACCACCACCTTATACTCCCGCATAGTAGCGCTCCTGTGGAGTTAAATCCGGCATGCAGAGGAGAAAGTCTTCAGCGGCGGAGAAAACAAACGCATCCCCGTGCACAGGAGCCTGGACTCAGACTACAGGCATGACACAGCCTCCGGAAAACCAAATGCTCTTGCAGTAATAGGCGGGCGGACGGAGATGATGCTGGAGCATTTAGCCCTTTGAGATGCACAGCCACAGCCTCTACTGAAATATTCCCACGCTATCTTGAAGGGACACCATTCCCGAGGCATCCATAATGCAATAAGGCGTCGGTGTGGTAAAAATAAGATTGGCTATTAATAGAACCGACGGGACGGCACATCTTTTTATATGCCCGACAAAACACAAGGCTAACACTACATTTCTCTGCACGGTGGGATGCAGGAGAGTTTAAAGGCAAAGAGCCCGTTTAGCCCCAAGAAGACAGCAGTGCTGCGAGTCCACGCCTCTGGAGTCGGTGCATCCACCGCTTCTTACTATTTCCTGGAAGATATGGAGGGTGATTTGTGCCACGGGGCAGCAGGGGCACGCGGATAGGCGTGATCGTAGGGAGGACCACAACTGCCCAAAATAATAAATAAATAAATAAACAAATCAACGACTCACTGAATTAATTATGATGTCATTAAGTGCACTAGAAGCAATCTTATAAATACATGCAGGCGATAATTAGGCTAATTGATAAAATGTGACACATTTATTTGTCTGTTTTGCCTTTGTATTTATTCCCGTCTATTTACTTTCACATTTAAGTTTCTATTTTATTTATTAATGCATTGACTTTAAATATATGTATTTCTGTATTATTTTCCCTTTGCATCCCCTCTATTTATGTACCCAAACTTTATTTAGTTTAATTATTTATAAACTATATTGTTAAAAAATTTTTTAACACACATTTGATGCAAAAGTAAATAGTCCTGGCTGACTATTATTTTCAGCTAACTGACGTCCGATGTCCTGACTGTAAGTCACCATTTCTGCCGTGAGCCCGTCCACCGGTGAGGTTCAATATACAGCTCTATATCTACATCAGATTTGATGTGGCTCAATCAACAGGAGAAAAGTTGACCTCACTTTGAATAACAGCCCCCTCATTTGCATAAGGAGGCAGAAATGCATGAAGAAATGTATAAAGAAAGTAGGCTACAGTAATAAATGGTGGGTATGAAGTGTAAAAGACAAAAAAAAAAAAAAAAAGACCATAGATGGTTTGTGAGGATGCCGTAAGCAGGATGTGATTATTTCTCAATGCATTTCTGGTGTTTTGTTGGCCCACGGAGTTACGCAACATGGGAAGGGTCATTGAGATTAATTTGAAATATGGACACACCCTTATGTGACAGGGTGCTCCCCAATTTGTGTCCAGTGTTTTTGACCTATTTCTCCAATGTGTGAACAATTATAGCCATTTTCATAGTGGTATTAATAACCCCTCATACACATTTTTTTTTTTTTTCCAAAAACTGCTCCACTGCAGTAACAGGAAATGACATAGTAAATAAATAATTGAAAAAGAGCTGACATGTCCCAGTCTTTTGGGCTTATTATCTGTGGTAAAAAAAAAAAAAAAATGCAAAAAGGAAAAAAAAAAGAAGTTCTCATGAGATCTGATGTTTATGTACTTACTTTCAGGGTAATGGGCTTCAGGGACCGCCGAGGGTCCTCGAGAGGGCCTCTAAAAAAAACAAGACATTTAAGTCAGAGGATGTTTAGACTTGTTGGTACACAGTAAACAGTCACAATCATTTAACTGGATAAAAACAAACATGTTCATACAGTCTGACACAAATAAGAGATCCAGACCGAAAACAAATTCTTTGATTTTCTTTATTTCTGTCTTTCAATAGATTTTACACTATCTTGCTGGAACCAAAGAAACATTTGACTATAGAAACATAAAATAGCACAAAATATATGCAAAAAGAATACATTTAAAAATGATTACACTGAAACCATAAATCCGATGAGGGTCTTCTTGTCAATTTATCTTCATGTCTTTTCGTGGTTGGTAAGGTACACTGCAACAACGATGACACAGGCAGTCACACGTCATCACCTGCAGTCTCCGGCGTAGCGACCTCTGCTGGCTAAAGCTGCGAATTACAAACTCCAAACGGTTCCATTGTAAGGCAATGGGACAAAAAAGATTTCACTACAGATTCAGGAGACCAGAAGTAAAGATCAGCGACTTTGTTCCTTCTGTTGCAGTCAACCTCCTTTTTTTTTTTTTTTGGCCTCGTGTACATTAAAACCTTAAAAAAATGATCTCAGATATAAAGGTACATATTTGAAATGAAACTCAGAAGGGATTTGAGAAGAGAGAGACTCGGTTCAGGTCTCTTTTAATAAATTTCATAAGAGCTCTTAAAAACATAAAACCTTAAGCACGATGGACTCAAGATAAGGCAAAGTGTTTGGATAAGCTGAGTCTGCTCAGTTGACCAACTGCTCAGAAAGTGCTTACATTTCTCTTTTTACCATCAGTCAATCATTGCCAACACCATTTTAAAAAAAAACAAAAAACAAAACATTACACCTCAAGAGGATTTCCAAACACAAGGGCGTGTCGGGCCACCAAATGAGAACATTTTGTGTACAGACATCTTTTTTTTTTTTTTTCCTTCACTAGAAACATTCAGTACGTTTTAGTAAGAAAAGAAAATATCATTTTCCCCCATGCAACGTGTTGAATTAAAGTTATTTGTATCTGCTTTTGATTGATGAACAGATTTACTGTACTTAAGAGGGTGCAGAGACCTCGTAACCCTTAAAGGAAATGAAAAACAGGTCTTTAAACAATATGAAAGTGCAATCCTAAAGTCTAGTGATACATACGCCTCAAATAAAACGTCTGTGTGGAACCTAAAGGTCCTTTGTCAGGGGTAGAGTTGTACATCTGAACTTATTAATTTATAGATTATTTCGATCTTATATATATATATATATATATTTATATATGTAATCTATGTAACATTGATGACTTTAAATCTATAAGTGTTACAGTCACAGCACTATACAGGCTGTCATTTGCTAATGAAAATATTAGATCATTGTCATAATCTCAGTGAAGAATAAGAAATGTTCATATCTTCTTTACAATCTACCTTGTGTACAGTGTTCTAGCAAAAAAAGGAACAAAAAAAATCAACTTAACAATGTCATTTACAAAAATACCGAACTTTAGTAATTGCAACATTTGGTTGCCACAGCAACAACTTAATATTGTTATGAAATACTATTATACTAGAGTGAAAAGTACATCTTTTTTGAAATTTTCTTTGCTTTTTTTTGGTAAAATGTCATCTATACAATAAACATTTTTTTTTCCCCAACAACACAAGCAACTCTATAACTATGCTCATTACTGCAACACCGTGATCGTTTTTTTTTTTTTACATTTTTTTTTTTTTTTTTTTAAATCGATGAGAAGGCAAGAAAGATCCAGTCGCTTTCTATTGGTGGGTTTTACTTTTAAAAGCCCCGCCCCCTTCCCCGCTCAGACATGTGTGCGACTTCTCATTCGCTGAACCTGACAGGTTAGACCTTGAAATGACCAACCGTGCAGAACGTAGCACAGCTCAATAAATTACATTCATTTCAAAATAGAATAGTTTACAACATTGTTTCTCGACTAAAATTTGACCAAGAGTAACGTAAGATAAATTACAACAAAATATAACTTTTACCACCTTCCACGAATATTACACACAAATCAATAATGCATGTGAGGACAGTCGAAACTGAATGGGGAAAAAAAAAGAAGAAATAAAACCAAACTTCAACTGTTTGTTTCAAATGTATGATTGTGGATTGTCGATGTTAATCAAGCACCATGAAATTACATCAGAATTTTGTAAAATGGAAAATCAAAATTTTGTATCATGAGTTAAAACACACCGCTATTCGTTTAAAAAGAAGAAAGAAAAAATGAAATGGTTGGTTTAAAATCAAATAAAATGGCTAAAAAACAAAACATGATTGTTCTGGGAGTTGGAGGTGGTGAAAGGTTTCGGGAGGGGAGGGGGGGGGGGTCAAACATACCTTGATAGGAGACACAACACAAATTTTAAATAACTTTGAATACATTTCTAGAACCATGAATATAAACTCTCAAAATAAGAGACACTTTACATACATTACACAGTTTACAATACATAGTTTTTTTCTCACTCACGTTCTTCATGTAAACTACGCAAACCATGGTAAGAAATGATGGTACACCGTGAAAGTCACCAAACATTCTACAAAGCTAGTTTTTGATTTGTCGTTTCTCTCTTTTTGTTTTTCGATAAAGTCACTTGTGATGTTGACGAGCGGTTTACTAGAAAAACGGTGTTCCAGTAAAGTGTGATGTCTCTCCTGGAAAAAAAAGGTCCATCCTGACGAGCCAGTGTGTCGTGTCTGTGACTTTTAGTGATACACTCTGGATGCATGTGTTGTTGATGAGCAATTTTTTTAGGCACTTCTACAGTTTTTTTTTTTTTCTAAAATGGAACAGGATTATCGGTGATAGTAGGGTTGGACAGGACAACCGACGGTCACAGATAGCCCTCCAGTCGAAGTTCAAGTCATCTTTTTGCTTGACGAGCGTCGTCAAACGCACCATTTTTTTTGTTGTTTTTAAAGTTTTTTTTTGTTTGTTTAGTCTTAGCACTTGAATCCCTCACCTTCCTCCCCCCAAAAGACAAAAAAAAAACAAAAAAAAAAAACTCAAAACTCAAATCAAACCTCTCCTACCAGGCCCGGTGTTGCCATCACCTGCTAGACCTTCAAGTCCCAGTCTGCCGGCAGACCATCAGTCTCCAGATACGAACACGCATGCACACACACACACACACACAAGGCTTGGTATGTCTGGAACGAACCCCTCGAGCTTTTTGTTGAGCCCTTGGCACAGACCCGAGCCGTCAGGCTTCTTCGGTAATGGCCACGACCGTCTGGGTACTTTCGTCCCCCGTCCCCGACTGCATGCAAAAGTCCGTGCACAATCTATCCCGCTGACGAAGAACGGAAACCCGGCAGCGCAACAAATAAAGGGCGAGTGGGTCGTGTTTTGCAGTGAGGGCAATGGCATAAAAACAAATGAAGAATTTAGGAGGGTGTTAAAACGTGGCTCTGCTTTCTGGCAAGTTGCCGCAACTTTGGCAAGATGGTGTCCGGAGATGAAGAGTTGGCAGGCGGCGGGGAGGATGAGCTTCGACATGGCATCTCAACGGCATCCGGGGTCACGGAGGAAACCCTCGCAAGGACAGTCGCATTAAGAAAACATGAGACCTGTCTGTCCCGAGGACATTCAACTTTGTAGAGAGATAGAGGAAAGAAAAAAAAAAGAGCAAAGACTGCAAGGACGAAAAGCCTCCTGAAAGCGCCGAGTGCGTAGGTGTGGTTGTGCATGGGGGGTTTCTGTGACTCTTCCTAGTTTTCCGCTTCAACATTTCGCACTATATTTCTCATACAGTGCAAATCAAACATCTGTTTTTGTTTTTTTCCCCCACGAACCAAAGGAGTGAACTTTGTGCAGAGGTTTTCTGAATAAATATGCAAGAGAGGGGATCCACGGTAGTTTGGGAGAACAGTTGTTAAAATGACCTCTATAGTGTTGTCTGCTATGTATGTACTATACAGAAGAATATTTTTGACTTTTTCATGTTAATAGTTTTTTTTTTTTTTCTAGCAATACATACAGTATATATATGTTTTTTTTGTGTTTTTTTTTGTGTGTTACACCGGCACTGCAGTTCTTACGGTTAAATTGAAGTGTTACACTCTTAGCATGCAGGTTGCTGGACCTCTATGGGAGAGGTAAGGTAGTATTTACAGAGGGGCTGTTTTGGGTTTCCTAGTGCAGCTTCGTGACACTCCGTTCCCTTCCTGATGCCTATTTCAGAATGATCTGTGAGACGGAGACAAGAAACAGCAAAGGAGAGACCATTTTAGTTTTACAAGCTATTATTCATAACATATCAAGTAATAAACACGTACAAAATCTAGCATTGTTAACAGTGAAATTTCTAGAGCTTGAACGATACTGGATGTTTGGTGATGATGTGGAAAGCTGGCGGTGAAAACCTTCTGATGTGGTTCAGGGAGCGGTGCCAGGGAGAGTTAATTCCCCCAATCAGCCCCTCCTGCAGATGTCCCACGACCACGGATACGGTGGCCGATATTTTTTTTAGACTTTAAGATACCAGTAAATACGGTAAATATTAACACCGTTTTGTTTGGCAATGCTCTCTGTGGTTATTGAATATTTTTTTGCCCCTCGTGACAAAGATATGTAATGAAGATATTTGACAGTTCCTTGTTCACGCTCATATAAGTGCACTGAAACAGGAAACTCAACTGAGAATTTAATCAATATAAATAGCAAGAAAAAAACAAAACACACATGAATATAACAATTTAGAATTTGCCCCAATGATCCATGAATGAGTTTTCATATAATATCATTTCCAATAAAATCAGCCGGTCGACATATCGGTCGGGCTCAAGAAATTTCATCTGATTTTGATTAAATAAAACACATAAGATTATAAATTCAGAGCACAGAACTGATGTTTTGCTGTGTTTGGTGTCTCCTGAACATCTGGATTACGATATTAAGGTCTCAGTGGGCTTCAAACGAGTCGCTTGCCAGATGATCAACAACACAACATGTTTAGAAACTTTTGCAACCTTTCCAGGCACCAACTATCGCTGGATGGTCGTCGATTGGTTTTGAAAGAGGCACAATTCAAAACTTTGTGGCGTTTTACCCAAAACACGACTAACAGTGGCCACTGACGACTGAAATATGTATCTGGAGAAGGAGCGAGAAAACAAAGACGTCACTCTGCTGCGTTCACATCCACCCACATGGAGGAGGCTGTGATCGTACCTTTGAAACACACTGAGACCTTCAGGCAACAGGTAGGTGTGCTTTCCTACAACAACAACAACAACAACAACAGTGTTGTCACTGAATAGTACTTCTCTGTATCTGAGTTGTGGGAACGCCACCTGTCTGGTGCTGCATGCAGATAAGAGATAACAGATAACATCTTCTAACTGTTGGCTAAATAGCATTTTGACCCTGGTCTGGTGCCCTCTGTGTGTTTTCCCTCTTCAGGAGATGAAGACTAATCCACCGCATGACAAACAGAGAGAGAGGGAGAGAGGGGAGAGAGGGGAGAGAGGGGAGACAGGTAGAGGAGCTGCTGGCTGCCGTCGTGGCGCCCGTTAATGGACGACGGTCAGCCAGCGAAGGACAGAAGCCACCGGTCACATCACACATCACGGAGCGTCGCCACGGAGTGAGATGTGCACGGGCGTCGAGGAAAAGCCCACAACACAGTGCAGTATGGAAACAGGAACAAACGGGGGTGCGGGTGGTGGTGGTGGTGGTGGGGGATTAACTCGGTACGACAGCACAAACAAACACCAAGAATTGTTTGCCGGTCCTGGCTGCCATAGATTTGGTGCAGTGATGCGAGCAGCCCAGCACTTGTCAGTTAGACGGCAGATGGTAATGAGGTTAAGTGTCATGGTGGAGGTTTGGACAGTTTTTTTACAAATTAATATCCGATTATTACGATAATTGCATTGGATCTTCGCGACCTAATGTGGTAATTGTGGTAAATGTGATAGGAATAATGGCAGGTTGCCTCCACAGGGAGGTGCGAGACTGAACCCTGGTCCTCCAGCTGAAGAGCTGCTCAATATAACAATCTGTAATTCTATTTGCGCCTCATCTTCCCATCAGCTCAGCAGCCGGTGACCGCCGAGTCTGGAGTATAACATTAAGACAGTAGAGGGCGCTGCAGCTTCACAATCTCCAGCAAAATGTGGTGACGTTACCAGCAGTGAGAGCACATGGTTAATATGTGCCTGGACATGGGATGATGTGATTGGTTACCGCTTGTCATGTCACATTAATGGTTCAGAGGGTCATGAGTTGACCAGACGCTGAACCTCTCAACATGTCTGCATGTATTAACCATTAGTCGTCTGGTCCAATAACACACACACACATTTCATTCAGCAAAGGTATTTGTTTTTTTTATAAACATCATCAATCTTCACATTTAGCTTTCCAGCTCTGCCTCCAGGTATCCTGATCCTGGATTTATGTTTAAGAATGAACTTAATAATAAAGGAGATGCTAACAGCTGATGCTAATCAGCTAGCATTAGTGCAAACTCACAATTGTTTGGGTCCGAGAAGCTGTTTTGCACCAAAAACAGTGACGTCAGCAGTCCTTAAAAAACAGAAAACAGAGGCTGGGTGTGTGTTCTGAAAATCCCTGTGATTTGGATGAGCAGAGTAAACAAGGTGTGCGCTGTATGCAGCACAGCTGATGATTACAAGGGTTAACGGTGTCCTCGCTGGAGAGGTCTTTATGCAGGGCGGGGAGGATGGGGGAGGAACGGTGAGGTGTGTGTGTGTGTGTGTGTGTGTGTGTGTGTGTGTGTGTGTGTGTGGTGGTGGTGGTGGTGGTGGGGGCAGACGGAGACAGACAGCGAAGGCTGACGTCAGTGTTTCTCCGGCTCCTTGTCCCACATGCATCTTTAAAGAGCAGCTCTGCTTCCTGCTGCTACTGCTGCTGCATGCCAATTA
This sequence comes from Embiotoca jacksoni, assembly GCF_022577435.1. Classification (NCBI taxonomy): domain Eukaryota; kingdom Metazoa; phylum Chordata; class Actinopteri; family Embiotocidae; genus Embiotoca; species Embiotoca jacksoni. The sequence continues at coordinate 4,450,428 of NW_027185382.1, read as the reverse complement.
CAGGAAGAGACGGTGACTCACAGGAAGTGCACGCGCTGCTGGCCGACGAGGGGTAATAAAGCACAAAGTACCGGGACCAGATCTGAGGTTAATGATGGAAAAGGGGGGGATCATGAAGAATTATTATTATTATTTCTTTTGCCTTGTATTGTGAAATGAAAGTCGGGATTTCCGTCGTTCTCAGATGGAATATAAACACAGTTTTTTTGAGCTGGTATTAAATTGTTTAATCTAAAAAGGACTGATTGACAATCTGTCAATAAGTTGGTTTAAAAAATATTTTCTCTGTACACTGAGAGGCAGTAAAACCAAAGGAAAAGAGAGAATTAGTGAGAAGAAGCGGTACAAAGAGAGATGAAAAATCAGGCTATTGCTCCCTACCTTTATTACTAGTTAGATCTATAATAATAACAATAATGTGTAGAATTTGACAGTACACATTTAAAACACATCCAAAGAGACTATATTTGCATGTTAAGGGTTTTCCTAACTTCAGACAATTTCTCCATCTGTGGAAATCTTTTGCACTCGCTGCAAACGACACGATCGTTTGCCAGTTAGATTTCCACCTGTGGAACACTTCACATCTGTTCGTCTGCGTGTCCTCAAGGTACCTCTGTGCAGAACGACCAGTAAATGATTGCCAGCTGCGTGAGGCCGGAGCGCCAGCATTGTGCTACAATTTCCAGGATTTAAATGGGGCACACATGCGTCACTGGCAGTCAAACCTGGCTGCCGCTGACAACGCGGCAACAGGAGAGCCGCCGATCAGAGCGGAGGCCATTTTTAGACAGCTTCTGTGATCATTTTTCCTGCGTCTGTCTCACCCCTTGACAAGCGTAGCCTAAAACTGCTCCCTCACACGATTTATCCTCCCTTTTAGCCAACGACCGGGAAATAAAGGTTAAAAAAAGGTGAAAGTGGGAGAGGTGGAAACAGAAAAAGATCCTACATGGCGGCTGTTAAGTGCTGCAGAGATTGCCTGGATGTGTGCACGTGTGTGTGTTTGCAGAGCACACAAGCAGTACAGATGACGCCCCCTGCTGCAGATGGAGAGGCTTACTTGACAACAACAAGAAAAAGTGGAAAATAAAACTTAAAACGAGAACATGCAAAACATTAAAAAAAAAAAAAAAAACAGGAAGTAGTGCAACACAACACAACTACTACTTGCAAATGTGGGAGCTCTGAAGAAGTGCTTGTTGGGTTTTTTGTAAAAGGAGACACGGTGCAGCGGCTCGCTCAGGTAGCTCCTCTGCTTTAAATGCTCTGGAAAACGCCCACTCACAGGCTTTCATGCCAGCGTGAGCTTGCCCAGTTGCAGGCGCGTGGACGGATGGGGAGGGGCTGGGCGTGGGCTGAGGCTCAGCTGCAGGTTATTGCAGCTCATATTAGAAAAGGCAGTACTTATTCAGAGCTCCGGGGACTGATGAAAGAAAGCTTTAAAAGGAGCAAACCTGATTGGCTGGTGCTGTTGCTGCGTAGGGGACACTTGTGGCAGGAGTTGTTGCTGCAGAGACAGTAGCAGGCGTAGCACTGTACATCATTGGGACTTTGTTTTGAGGGTAGGAAAGGGGAAGAGCGAAGGAGGAGGAATGGGGGTAGAGGGGGAGGAGGTGGTAGCAATGGACAGGTAGGTGGAGCGTTATGGTAACCATGGTAACAGTTGTGGTGTGTTTTTTTTTTGTGTGTGTGTGTGTATTGGTGTTGTTGTTGTTGTTGTTGATGGTGGCGGATGTTACAGAGAGCCAGCAAGCCATCGTTAGGGTTACACCGGCAGATGGCATGCAACCATTCACAATGCAAAGCAAAGGAGGACAGAAAGAAAGGAAGAAACAAAGAGAGCATGGGAGAAAAAAAAGAAAAGAAAACAAAACAAAAAAAAAGAGGAGAGAAGCTGATTACAATCACAAGTAAGGAAATTTATACGGAAAATCAGTTTGCTGTTTTTCCCAGAGAAGTTAAGGAGCACAAGACACCAATTACGATGATCTAATGACAGTTTTGGCAGCAGGGATGGGAATTTTTGGTTTTGTAATCCATGTGGGCTGACAGGTCGAACAGCAGGGAGAGGCCAAAGAAACAGGCGGCTACTTTACTGCACAAAAACATGCAATTCTGAGGGATCGGTGTGATATCAGACCATTATATATGGTATATATACCATGATATATATTATTTAGGCGTTTTATTCGTTGTTGGACCTGCTGATAAGCCGACGGAGACTTTTTGTAATTCCTGTAATTTTCGGCACACACAAATGCTCCAGTTCTTTCTCTGGGAAACTGATTTAAATTTCCTGATCAACACAGCACAGCAAACAGACAGAAAGCTATCCTACGGCTTAAGAACAGATCAGTCTGCAGTACTTTATCAGAGCTAACACTTGGATCATAAACAAACAGTCATTAGCGAGGAAGTCAGTCAGAAGGGAAACGAGAACTGGAAGTCACAACTCTTTCAGGCGACACAAAATGAACGAGAGCTCACGTTTCACGTCATATCTCAGAATAAAAGCAGTTTGATCAACATACGAGATTTGAAACAGTGACATCATCGCTACATGTGGGTGATGCCATGAAACCGGGATATTTTGTCTCACCTGTAAGGGCTGCACCCCCCCGCCTCCACCCTACCCCCACCTGAATATCAGACAGTGTGTGTGTGTGTGTGTGAGAGCGATGGGAAGGTCAGGACCTACCAAGACTGCTAGCAGGAGTCATGCACAAGACTGACCCTGTTGTTGTTGTGTTCATGCAGAGAAAGACAGAGAGAGAGAGAGGGAGAGAGAGGAGGAAATAAATGGGTTAATCGAGAGGGAGGAGAACAACAAGGTTAGACAAGACCAAAATAAAATAAAAAAGCTTCAGGATTTCACTCAGCTCAGATGTTACTGTGGCGATATCAGCTAATTATGAATGCAGTGTATAAAAGCAAGCAGAGGAATTCCCTTATTCAGCTGTTTATTAGTGAGGAAATACTGTTTCTATACAGCTGCAGCAGATACTGCAAACATACTTTGTATGAAATGATGAAAGTTTAGCATGATGGACAGCTGGTTCTGTAGTTCATTCGTTACTATTTGCAGATATGACGGACAGAAATGATAATAAGTCATATATTTACAGATTAGACAATAGGCGCCTTGTTAAACTGCTCAAAATGCATGTTTGAGTTCCCTCTACTAGCCATGCTTTGTGCTACAAATTTGTAATTTCAGGCAGAGTAAATTCAACTAAACTGACTTGGTCATGCTGACGTCTTAGATCCAGCCTTTTAGTAGCCACGCTCAGATCCTGATTAGATCTACAGTTAAACCCTGCAATTAAACAGCTGCAGTGCATTCATATATATGATATAAACAAAGTGCAGAAAAATAATGAAAATACAAAAATGTAAATTCTAGTAAAGAGAAAGGGAAGTCTAAATAACAGAGTAAAACTAAAAGAGGTGAGCCGGACAGCAGCATCATGCAGTGTCAGCATAACGATGTGCACAGGCTTCCATCCAGATCTGCGTCACATGACGATGGGCGGGGTTTACAGCAGCAGGACCATTCAGGTACACTGTCACACAAATATTACATGTTGTGGAGAAACCCCACCCATCTGAAACAGATCAGTGAAAAAAACAAAAAAGGTTTGCGAACAGGAGTTTGACCCGGGGCTTCTTCCCACACAGATCCAGAGAGAGGGAGGCATCTTAACACCGAGAGGAACAAAAAGAGCAGGTAGTGTAAAGAGCGAGGGGTGGGAATCTTATCCTCCTGACTCATGAGTGGAGCTGCAGGCTCCCGCGTTAGCCGCAGTTAACTCATTCAGCGGGTGACCCGAGGGCCCTGAAGCCACTCTGTGTGAGGAGCGGACTGAGACTGTTTTTGTTGTCGGGGAAGAACTGAAGAGGAATAAGAGAGAGGGCCTGAATTCATTTGTAAAATTGGAACGATATTGCTTTTCTAAAAAAAAAAATACAACGGAAAGGAAAAATCCAATATCAGTTTCTGTCAAGAGAGATTAAATACACACAAAAAAGGCTTCCTTTGCTTCTTTTTTTTTTCTAAAAAGTAATACATGTTTTCTATTATTTCGTCCTTCAAAGTGGGGCCTAAACATAGTTACAGAGCCTCCTTTGTAATGCTTGTCCATCACAACGGCAGGTGTATCATATGGAGGTGGTAATATATCACATCTTTTTTTATTGCTCGGATCAAAGCCTGCGCTGCCCTTCCACCTGGCAGCAATTAGGTGTTTATATTAGCAGGCAGCAGATCAAAGTTTGGGGATGGCACGGTGAATAGTTGAAACGCACCATCACGGCGGAGCTCTGTGTGTGCACATGAATCCAGTTTAAAAATGAAATATAGGACTGGGTTGTTTTTTTTAGCATGTGATAAGTTTTCGATGGATGGAAGGACAGCTGAGCACAAATCGAGCTGCGTGTGTGTGTGTGTGTGTGTGTGTGTGTGTGCTCTGCATACCTATGAGTGTTTCTATCTGTGTACCGACGTGGAGCTCCTACCTGTGGGAAAGAAAGCGGGCTGCTGGAGCTGTGCGTTGGCCAGCGCCTGCTGGTAGTGCAAAACACTGGGGTTGAACAGCGAGCTCGCTCCGTTGCTCTTCTCAAGTGCTTGTCTCTTTGGTAGCGGCTGGAGGATGCCGTGGGGGAACGCCTGGCCACCGAAAAACACAAACACACACACGCACACGCACACGCACACACACACACACACACACACGCACACACAACAGAAGCACAGCAGGTTTGAACTGTAGACTTCCACAAGTCAACACTACTATTTCCTACATTTGTTATTTGTCTACGCACAGCACAACAAAGGCAAAAATGGAAACTGGTTGTAACTATCACAAGGACAATGAGAAACTACACCGTAGCAAGGCAATCATCAACAACACATTAAAAGAAAGAAGAGTGATAACTGGAATTACTTTAACATTACGTTGTTCACTTCATAAATGTAAAATATTATCTAAAATTGCCACTGGTGATCATAAATGATAAATATTTATACATTTACGTGTCTTACAAGGTTTCACAAAAACAAAAGAGCCAAATTAAATTTTGTGAGTGGCTACAGTACAATTAAAGAAGCTACATGCAAAGCAAAAGGTGAAAGGTCAAAGTACCAGGTCTACAGTTGCCTCGAGGGGTCGCTTCATTGCTTTGGCAGTCGACTGAGTCTTTAATTAGCAGGCAGCGAGCACATGATGGCAGTGGGCCAATGGGATTCAAGCGTATTAACATACAGGTAACAGCAAGCAGAGGTGCGTCATGGGGGACAGCATTGCATTGTGGATAGGTGAGAAGGAAAAAAACAAACAAAAATAATCTGAATGCAAGTATACCACATACAAAACAATAGGCATGCACATAAACAAAAAAATTGTTTTGTTTACTTTAAAGAAACATTGCTACTTTTTTTTTGAATTAGTACAAAAGCAAAAAAAGCATCTACATTAACCTTTGGTTAAAAAAAAGAAAAAAAAAAAGCAAGATTGTATGATGTACTTCAACACTACTGGGAAAGCATTTAGCAGTAACGATTTCTCAACAAGGAAGTAGACTTTTGAAAAATATCAAAAAAGCAGTAAACACAACTGATTCAGACTAGAAATACTGATCTGTACAGTAGGTTTCCAACACTACAGTCCTACACACACAGTGGTTACAAGTGCTCCTGGAGTACTTTGGGCCTGAGGAATGTCTAAAACATGCACAACAGACTGGGATGTGAGTAGGGTCTGGTCAAAGCGATCAACTCTCACTGGACACGTTTGTGTGTGTGGGCAGATTTTAAACTGCAGATGAGCTGGCGGTTGCTGCCGTCTCCTAACAAAAAAATAGTTTAGCGGTCGCATCCTTTTTTCTGGAGTGCTGTCAGGTCACCTAGCGACCGATGCTCGAGCTAAGGCTGCGTCGTGAGGGGCGTTGTTAGTGTGATCAATGGACTCGGGGAGGTGACACGATGTGAGGCGACGTTACGGTTTGATAACAGAATGTGGAGCTCTGTTTATTCTTAAACGCCTACATCAAAGGTCTTAAAGTCTAGAAGCGGTTAACGTTTACATGTCTAATATTAGTTTATTGCTTTTGTTAATTTATTCAAAACGGCCTAACATTTGATGTCACTGCAGAGAAGAGGAAGACAAAAAAAAAGATGACATGGATGTGATGCACACAGCAACTTACGGGGTCCATGCACAAGCCTCTCGCTTCACGTATGTGGATTTTCTAGCAGCACAAATCCTTTTAAATAGCGACAATGCGTTGCTGATGCACTGCGGTGTTAACAGACTTCAACACTGTTGGTTAGTTCAAAATGGAAGATGGTCTATTAAAAGTGGCGTGAAAAGCAAAGATGACTGCATTCGACTTGCGATGAGGAAGAAGATCACAGCGTGGCAAGCAAACACACAATGTGGCACAGTAAAAACAACATAATCTCAGGAGCACGATCTTTTTACTGTAACTGCGTCAGTTAATGTGTAACCTTATCTACAGTACACGTTATCCTATTTGCTTTCGATTTCAAAAAAGAAAAAAGAAAAGTGAATTATGGAGAATGATATTTGCAGCAGTGCAGCAATACAGGTTTTATGGGTCTCTGCTTCGATAAAAGGGCTAAAAGAAAATTGGATTAAAGGTGCTGACTAAAAAAAAAAATCATTGTCCTAAGGTTAACCCTCTTCACCTCTGGCACAGATTGTAACTGCTGAAGGTATTTTGGGAATTGGGTCATAAAGTTGATGAACTGGGGTGTATGAGGAACAAAAGGGGGAGTACGAAGCACGGGATTGTAAAAGATAAACTAAATCTTCTCGTTTGACAGAGCATTGTGTACCTGACGGGGATGTTGTCGAGCTGCACCTTTAAGAAAACAGCACTGTCAGGTCAACATCAGGTTATACCGCCTGGAGGTCTCAGGCTCTCATTTATTTATGCATATTGGTGGTTTCCTGCTTTCATGCAGCTGCTGCCATGTGCACAAACCGAACGCCTTATCATCCACACCGTGGACTCGTGGAGGGAAGAGAGAGGGAGCAAGCAGCGATGGAGCCAGCCAATGAGAGGTATGTGCAACGCATCAAGCATGCCCATGCCATGGAGGGAGAAAAAATAAAATAAAAAATTCAGCCAGCACACTGGTGCTGAGACAGGGTGTGCGAGTGCAGCAGCCGAAAGGACCATTCAGAAGAAGCCACTCAGAGCCTGGGGGGGAAGTGGGGAGCAGCCACGGCACAAACTCTCCTCATGGTCTGTCTGTCTGTCTGTCTGTCAGTCTGTCTGTCAGTCTGTCTGTCTCTTCCTCAGCCTGCTGGGGGATTTTTGCATCTAAAAGGCAGAGGAGGGTAAAAAAAAACCAACTCCCCACCCGACTTGCTACATCCTCATCCATCCCAGATTCAATTTGCACTGATCTGCAGAGAACCGCACTTATCATTGAGAGCAGTGGGGTGGGGGTGGGGGTGGAGGGTGGAGGGGTGGAGGGGTAGGGGGGGGGCTGGTGAGCCAGCACATTGTCTCTGTATGAACCAAGGGCATTGGAAAATAAAAAGAGGACTGCGGTGAGATAATAACAGATTGTTCTTGCGGCGTTACACCGATGCGTTTAGGTCTCACTAAACCCTGTTTATTTTAGACAACGGCCTCTCTTTGGGACGACTATTGTACACTGGAGTCTGCTAGAATAAACCAGCAGAGGGTTTTTTTGTACAGTAATAAAGCAGCGCTCCACATTTTATGTTACTGTAGGTGACATCATCTGCTGCATGTGTTTAAAACTTCAGTAAGTGAAGATGATGTGTAATAATGTCGTGTGTGTTCAGTGAGTTCATGTGACTTTAACTGGTTTATACTCTGAAGTGATTTAAAAAAACAAAAAACAGGAATTGTTCTTACAATAAGTGTTTGGCTGTGTTTAGTTGGCAAACAGCTACAGTGTGTATTCCTGGACATACAGTAGTCTCTGATCTTTAATTTAAAATATATATGTTTTATGTTTTATACCAGAATACCTGTGCTAATATTAATTTCACTGAGTGTGTGAAAAATACAGAATATATTGTTTTGAAAGAAATATCTAAAAGCTTTAAATGATTTGAATTTCAGTACTGTGTATAGGAGCTTTAAATCACCTCTCTGTCTCTGTGTAAACAGTCTGTACAAGCAGAAACCTTGTGAAAGTGAAGCCTGTGTGTTTCCTGCTCTATCTCCTGCTGGAGTTACAGTGGGTGGGCTGTGGTGCTGAGCTCTCACCATGGCTGCAGCTGTGGCGGCGGCTTGCGCTGCCACAGCTGTCTGGTTGGCCTGGTGTTGGGCGGCCTTAATCTTGGCCTGCAGGTGGGCCGGGGGGTGGAAGTACTTGCACTTCTCGCGAGAGCAGCGGCTCTTGATGTAGTCCATGCAGACGGTGACCGTGTTGTCGCTGGTGTCGATCATCGGGCTGTCGCTCGGGTGGGCGAAGCGGCAGTCCGTCTCGCCGCGGGCACAGTTGCCCCGCTGGAACTCGCGGCAAACCTGGGAGCAGGAGAGGCAGGTGGACACACACACACACACACACACACACACACACACACACACACACACACACACACACAGATGTGTGCGCACACAAAGAGAAAACAAAGAAATACACAGTGAGAATGCTTCCCTTGCCAGGAAACAATAAAAGGTAGCATCTTGGATCTAAATATTCTTATTAGATTTTTTTTTGAAGGTATTTTACATATTTAACTAGTCCACCAAGTCCTTTTCACACAAAGTCTAATTTATTTAGTGCAAAAAACACTTGTATATAGGAAGTGTTGCACAGTCTTGAACCGACATAATAATGCTCTATATTCTATAACTGAGGAAACCGCTCAGTTTCTACGATGTTCTTGCGCATTAAATGAAATTAAAAAAATTGCACAAGCAGCAGTGACAAGCAGGACACCAGGTTTATAACTAAAAGATAACAAATGGTGCAATATTAAACACAACCTGTGAAATACGGTATAGATGTTTGCTTCTTTTTCTCCGAGTAGAAGTGTCGTAATCATATTAATTCTGCCCCAGCCTTAATTTACAATAGAGTATTTTAAAAGAGTTAACGCATGCAAGGAGAAAAACTAACAAAAAAAGGTAACCAGACATCTGTTATTTTAGTATAAATGAGTTTTGGGCTCAAGAAAATGTGAGCGAACCGTAACGTGAGCTGAAGCCAGATGATCGCTGTCAGTGTTCAACTGTTCAGAGCCTGATCACAGGGGGATCTGCTTTTGACTGGCACTCTGGGACTGAGACACACATATACTATTCAGCACACATATGTAAAAACTGGTGCACACACATGATGGCTCTGTGTGGGAGTGTATAAGTGTCTCGGAGGGATACTGTTTCATTAGAGCCGGCTTCATTTAGTTGCTAAGTGATAACACTCCTGCAGAAAAAAAACACATACAGGCACACACCTACGCATCACCTCCAGGTCTTAGGGAGATTGTTGTTTATCTTTATAAATGTAGTGAAAAAAACAACAACAAAAAACTCCTCCTCATGCACTCTTTCACAATCACCGAGCTACTCTCATTCAGAGTTGTTTGCCAGGAGGCAGATGGAGACGGCTGAAGTTGCCGTAACTGTGGCTGTCTAGCGAGTACCAGTTTGTGTTGAGCAGATTCCAATTTAAAATCACAGTAATTACACCATCTCGTCTTCTGTTGCGCACCGTGTCTCTGACACGAGCCGTAACTATTTCTGTAAGCAATAACACAATCGTGTTCCTCAACTTATGCTTAAGGATGGTGGCGGACACAGAGGTGGTAAAGAGGTAATTGAGAAGGGAGCCTGATCGTGATGTTTCGATAAGAAATTACTCGATACGTCTTTCTGTCTGGCCCTTCTGCTTATTAATTCTACTGCAGTTACAAATGCCACCAGGCCTTTTATTTTAAATAAACAAAACTTGATGTGAGGTTTAATTATTTTAATATAATTACAGGCTTCTGTAAAAATCCCTCTTTATAAGCCTGAATTGCTTATTTGGGTTTATTCCAAGGAAACTTCACAATGTATTTATTCATGTCATTAATTACTTGCTTAAAAAACAGAATGCTAAAAACTTGCTTACCCTTTCGGGTCCTTGTCGAAGGCAATTAATACAACAAATGGCTGCATTTAAAGAGTTCATTGATATTCAAAGTGAAATCTAATTCAGAGGTTAAAGGTGAGTTTTAATGCTGCGTCCACATAGCCGTATTGTAATTGTTTCTAACGCCTGTGGTAACTCAGGATGTAGTTAATATATTTCCAGTGTATAAAAAAATCTTTTACACCTGTTTTTGGAACTACAGTATCAAAAAATGCTGTGGAACTATAAAATATACTCACTCATTCACCCATAATAACAGTGAGAGGTTGCCATAATTATATTTGACGAGCTCAAAGAGAGCATTAGCTGTGATCAGCTGCTGGTTTTGTCTGCGAGAGCGTGCGAGACTCTGATTGGGTGCGTCACCTCCAGCTTGTCTGTGCGCAGAAGTTTCTGGCCGGAGGAGGAGCCGCCGGTCACGGAGACGGGCGGGCTGCCGGGGACGATGACGGGCGTGTTGGGCAGGATGTCGGTGGGCACCAGGCCCATGCTGTGGGACATCGGAGTCAGGTAGGGCGTGTAGCTCAGACCTGCGGTGGATCCCAGCCCCTGGGTGACTGGAAACGTCTGCTGCACAGAGACAGAAGCAGGAGTTAGTGACACCGATTTCAAGAGTCAAAAAAAAAAGTCACGTAGAACAATATAGATGTAACGTGATGTACGTAGGGAGGTGGTGGGTGAAAGGCAGAAAGAGGGTACAGGGATGGAAAAGAGAAAAGGGACACCGGAGACAAATGAAGGGAGGTGCAGCTGTGCAGCGTTAGGTGTGAGAAAGACGAGAGGTGAGATGAGGAGTGTGACGGAGCCGAGGGAACAGAGAGGAAAAAGTGGAGAGAGAGAGAGAGAGAGAGAGAGAGGGAAGTAAGGGTAGAAACAAAAGAGGAGCTTGAGGTTGTTTTTTTTGTTTTTTTAACCTCTATGTTAGATTTTGCTGAGCATGCATGTTCTTTTTCGGCTACGCCTCGCCTTACATTGATGCAGTTAAACACACCTGGCAGCTGCCCAGCGCAACCAGAGTCTACTCCCATCACGAGTTCTGTGCTTTGTACGAGGGCATTACATCATCATAATAATTGCAATAACATATTTATGATCTTCGTAGAGTGAGTCGCTAACAGGCTGAGAGGTGCGATAAAGTATTTAAACGTAGGCAGTAAAAATGTTCTGCAACGCACTTGGCATGATTTCAGTGAAACTTGTGCTTGCGTGAAAGGTAACGTCAGTCAAAACCAGAATGAAATCCAAACTATTTAACTGCTATTTTCTCATTGAGTCACGCTGCAGCGATGCCACACTAACCACAGGCTGCATGGTGGTGCCGGGGATCATGAACTGCATCTGCTGAGCCAACATGGCGGCCGCCGTCTTCTGCTGGATCAGGTTATTTCGCCCGTTGATCTCCAGCTGGGTCTTCAGGTGAGCGGGCGGGTGGAGGTATTTGCAGTTCTCTCGTGTGCAACGGCCCTGAGCGTAAAAAAAACAACAAAAAAAACCCACAACGTTGATGGGAGAAAGAGGAAAAAGAGAGACACAAACCAGGTCATTAGCAGTCTTGTCTGAAAACTTGAAGCCTCTGATCCTCAGCAGTGAGGTGAAAATCTTTTGATGATAAAGTGATGATGAACAGGTTGTGTGTCTGCCTGAAGAAGTGGCAGATATGTGGGCATTGATTTTTTAACACAGACTCCAAAATATGAAGTGGTTGAAGGCGTCATACATATTCATGTGTGTGTCTCATCCGAGTGAGTGTGAAACATATAAAATCAGGAGGAGCGCAGAGATCGCTACCAAAGCCCAGTTTCTTGGTCATGCCAGCATCACGGACACACTTACAAGCCAGGATTCAGTGCAGGCAGCAAAATGAATGAAGGTAGAGATCAAAAAATGTTGACCTCTTGTTCTGATTCTCGCTGCACTTTGCCATCACGACTAAATCTCTGCAGATTTTTTGACGGACAGATCTGTCCGGCATCCTCTGTGGAAATGCAAATGCGGGGTTGGCAGGGTCAGGCTCACAGAAACCCTAGTGGATAAAGGCAATTACACTGTCAACCCAGAGGCTAATGGCAAACACAATAATCCAGTATGGATCCTCACTGCGGTGGTTATTGCGAGGAAAGTGGGTGGAGGAGAGGAGAGAGGTCAGGAGGGAGCCACAAAGTGAAAGGTGGAGCTGGAAAAAGAGGCTGGAGCTGTGGGGAGGATGAAAAGGAAACGGTGAAGACTCCTTCTGATCTGAATTAGTAGAGGGGAAAGGACAGATAGCAGGGACAGGCCACGGAGACAAAAGGAGAGGACACGTCATGACCGCCATGACCCGGCGAGTCTTGGTGAATATGTGAAGGAGGGCAGAGGAGACTGAAGCCAAATTAGAGCATGAGGAGGTCAGCTGCTTTGTCCGAATACCCCTTCAGTCTATGACAGGAGTGACCCACAGCACAGTGGACTGATTAGCAGTATCATCCTCATCATTTCTCTAATTCCCTTTTATATGGAAATATGACAGGTCTGTCTCGTGCCCTCGCAGTGATTGGTTATTACTGAGTCTAATAACTCAAGTGCTGCACTCAAAGTGCAGAAACCAACACACACAATCAGGGATAACTGTCTTGGACATCGGCTGCTGAAGGCAGGACAAAATAATTATGCTTTAATTATGTCTAAATATGTCAGGAAAACATATCGTGCATCCCTACACGTTATAAGGACAAACCACCAGGCAAAGTACAGTCTGTGTCTGAGGCCGCCGGGTGCAATGATTTGTATTATATTTGACAGACTTCGGGACTCCAGCTGAGAGGTGCAATGATTTGTGAAACTGGCAATGACCCAGAAGAGCCCGCCTCCAGTAGTAGGATATATTAATAATATATCAACATCCTGAAATTATGATTATTTTTTTAATAGTATCTGGAGTCAAAACTACTGTGCTGCTTCGAAGCTACAGCAGGATGCTTCCTGATGATCTTAAATGACACCAGAGTCCTTTTTACCACACGTATAAAATATATTGAAGCACAATAACGTCACAGCACTGACGGTTAGAAATACTGTGATGCTTGGATTTGTTCTGGAAGCAGCAAGTGCATGAAATAAATTAAAACAATACATTATTCTTATTCTTACTATTCTTAGAAATGCACATAACTGGAACACATCCCAGGGGCTGTGATGCAAATGAACAAAAGCATTATATGGTTTTTTTTTTTCTGTTAACACAAAAAGGCTTCAAAAATGTCACTTGTCAGACATGTTAGATATCGGTTTCTGAATAATAATTTCATGTAATCTAATATTTTCCAATTAGAGCCAATGTGTAGGACATGCTGCGCTGGCTCACTGACACTGATGAGATTTACTTCAGTGTAAACGTGGCAAAACATGCCTATTAAAATGAAAATGTGTTAGTGTAGATGGAGATCAATAATTGGCATTCTTTGGAGACCAGATAGTATCGAAGCAATTCTACATGTCCACGCCGAGAGCTTTGTTCTTCTACAAAAGGTGAGCAAGCAAACAGACGAGAACTTTTAATCAAGCCCAGCTCGAGGTAGCAGCCCGGCTCGCACTGTAAATAACCAATACTCCTCAAGTCTCATCAAAAGGAAAACTAATAAAAGCCAGCCGCCCTGTTCTTCCTGACAGATATTAAAGACACCCCACAGAGCATCAAACACCCCCGGAGCATTGTTACAACTACTTCAGCTGATCTGAACACCGGGAGAGCTCAGCCACAAAACACTGTCGACACTGTCGGCGTCGACGCTGGCAGACAACACGTTAAACACTCACACAGACCCGGCAGCAGCTCTGTAATATTCAGAGTCACGAGTCAGAAGAGAATGACCTCGACGGCCTCGTGTCAAAGCAGCGGTGGGTAACTGATACCCCCCCCCCCCACCACCACCACCACCACCCTCCCTCCCTCCCCCTCCCTTCACGGTTCGCACGCACGCACAAAATCACACCTGCCCACACATATGCATATTAAATCACTCGATCACAACAAGCATCACCACACACACACACACACACACACACACACACACACACACACACACACACACACACACACACACACACACACACACACACACACAGACTTGTGTTCAGCTCTGTCCAGACCAAGAGGAATAATGATAGCACAGAACCCTCCGACCAAAAATCTCAGAAGGGTCGAAGCCGAGTGGAGCCGTGTGCATCGCCACCGTCAAAGATGTGTCTGTGTGTGTGTGTTTGTGTGTGTGTGTGTGTGTGTGTTTGTGTGTGTCTTGTGTACCAGTGTCCACAAGAGAAAATGCGTAGGCAGGTGTAACTGCATGTGTGCAGGGAGAGTCTGTGTGGGCGGGTGTGACTCTGTGTGTATGTGTGTGTGACTCTGTGTGTGTGTGTGTGTGACTCTGTGTGTGTGTGTGTGTGTGTGTGTGTGTGTGTGACTCTGTGTGTGTTTGTGTGTGTGACTCTGTGTGTGTGTGTGTGTGTGTGTGTGTGTGTGTGTGTGTGTGTGTGTGTGTGTGTGTGTGTGTGTGTGTGTGTGTGTGTGACTCTGTGTGTGTGTGTGTGTGTGTGTGTGTGTGTGTGTGTGTGTGTGTGTGTGTGTGTGTGTGACTCTGTGTGTGTGTGTGTGTGTGTGTGTGTGTGTGTGTGTGTGTGTGTGTGTGTGTGTGTGTGTGTGTGTGTGTGTGTGTGTGTGGTGCTGAGGCTGAGCTCTGGACAGCATCCCAAACCGAGTCTGCAGGGAGTCACAGCATCATCCTCGCGCACCACCGAGATCACCGACTCCGGCGGCCACACCGCCGACCCTCACCACGCACCTCGTCGGTTGTGTGGACTCAGAGCCGAGCCATTACCTCTTTTTTTTGTGCTCCATAAGTGACATATGCGTTTTGCGATTGCTCATCATTATTCCCCATTTAAAGTGATGAGGTAAATGGTGGTGAAGCTACTTGGGAGAGTGTTTTATGACGCTCATGCGCTGTCTCACTAAGTGCACGCCTTGGACGCCTTTCATCTTGTCAAACTTTGTTTGAGAGCTTTTTCTCACTGATGTATTCATGATCTATCGCAGCATTGTGCTTGGTCTTTGCATAAATTAAGCTGAATTCATCTTCCTTCTTTGTCTAATTTGGAGGTGGAAGAAGCAATAAAAATAAGTACCTTGGACAGGGCTGCCATGGTAATAGAAATTCCAGCACTTTTCAAATGCTGTGAAAGAATTCAATGCTTCATTTTAGTATATAAACTTTCATTATAGGAAGTAGATTGAGTTATCACACAATGTCACATACAGTAGAATAAAATCTATATCCACCTCCACCCAAGTATCCACGTGGTGTTTTAGGTTCCTCACTACATCCTGGTATGTTCAGGTACGCAGAGGACGATGAAATACGATCCGGGAGGAGCCGTTTGAGTGACAGACGACACTAAGACGGACACTAAAAAATACTGCAGAGTGGTTTTACTGGCTTAAACTCCTGGAGGTCAAAATGTTTAATATTGAGGAGGGTATGGATTGGCTGTAAATATGGTTAAATGGCATCAAAAGAGGATTCATTGAATAATTCCAGCCGTACTGTGAGGTCAGGCTCTCCAAGGCTATATCAAGGGCTACTCATTTCCTAGAATAGACACAGCTGTGATGATAATTGTACCCCCCTCCCCCCCCCCCCCACACACAAACATATAGTGATGTATTCACTAAACTCAGGGAGGTGTTAATTCATTGGAGCTGTGCACAGCGGTTACCGAGCTTTCACCCACATCACGTCTCTCTGATTAGCTCCGAGCGAACTCTTCACATCTGCTTTATCGCAGAAGTGATTCTTGCTTTAATAAAACATGTTAAGGCCAATTGCAGGAACGACGCAGCGACGGCTGAGCATAGCAATTACCAAAACATTCGGAGTGCGATAATAATGATCATCATCGACGAAGGGGGTCCGGGGCTGCGGTTGGAGAGACCGCGCTCGAGGATTCAGAGCACATAGGATGAGGTAAGCGTTGTGGAAAAGCAGCACTGCATCACGTATAAAGAAGAAGGAGAGCGCTTATGGCTGGTGGTTTCAGCAGGGAGGTGGTTCAGAGGCAGCACGCGTGGCTGATGACACTGCAGCAGCATCACCTGGGTTTTAAACCTCTATTCTAGCTATACACACACACACACACACACACACACACACACACACACACACACACACACACACACACACACACACACACACACACACACAGAGAGAGAGCAAGTGCACGGTGCCTTCTGTCTCACCCACCCAGAGCACAGCAGAAATCCATTCATTGCGGGCATTGCCTTCGAGCAGCTGTCAATGAAAAGGGTCTTTGAAAGCACCACGGCACCTCTGTGTAGTGTGTGTAGCCATAGCTACGGGGGGAAATTATTACCTTTCACCATCACGTGACTATTTCTGATTGTGGGCTGCACGGTCGCTCGTGTCTCTACGAACGCTATGACCCATGCTTTGGGAAACACTAATAACGGCTTTGGTTCTGATTGGATAATTATCTCCTTGATTTCGAAGTGGCAAACAAATGACATTGAAGGAGACATCAAAGATAAATGATCAGTCACTTTCACCTGAGAGAGAGGTTGTGTTCAACAGCTTATGAAATTAGATATTACTCCTCGCATGTTCTTCAAATCCCAAAGTTTTCATGTAGTAATGTCAATAAAAATGTGTTCCCAGAGGGGAAGGTGATGAAGACAGCTAATTTCATAGACAGATGAGGATTACACTCCTTTCACCCATGCAAGATCCTTCAGTTGTTTTTGGTTCTTGTAATTAGAGCCCATTAATTATTTCTGGAAATCCATCCGGGCAGAAAACTTCATTATTTTTTTTTAATTCATAAAACAGCCGTGAATGTTAGAAGTTTCTCCTTTTCAAGAGGCTTCTATTCATGTGCGTTCTTTGATATTTGGCTGCTGATTTGTCACCTTATTCTGCTTTTAGTGAATTTGGACAGGACTGTATGTTAAATAGTTACAGCACGCCGCTTCAGGCGAACGAGTTTTCACTAATCACTGCAGCGTCAAACTTTTAATAGTTTTTCTTTGCCATTTAACTGTTTTATTGATGAGTCAGTTAGTCTAATAACATTAGTCATTCACAATTTTCACAATTAATGAATCATGTAAGCAATTTATTAAGTAAAAAGATCTTTCTTTATCAGATTACAGCCTCTCAATGGTGACCAGCTGCTGCTTTTCTCTTTTTACATTATTTAAATTGAGTATCTTTTATTTCTGGGTTGTTGATCAGATAAAACAAGCAATCTGAAGGCCTCTTCATGGGGGTTGTGAAATTGTAAGGATCATTTGTATGCTATTTGTTTTGAATGATTAAATAATGCATTGCCTATTCAAAAAAATATCTCCAGATTAATATATAATCAAACCATCCGTTAGTTGCAACCACTGAAAGGAAGCATAAATTAGTTTTTTTTCTCCAGCTGGAATCAGACAAGTGCACACAATGTTCAGTTGACAAACCTTTAGCAAAGAGAACGAGGCGGCGGCAAACACAAGGAAAACATTTACCGCAGCGAACACGATTGGCACGAGAACACAAAAAGCCCGATTCACCCAAACACGGCGACGGAGGGCTGCTGAGGAGGGTACCACATTTTCTTCTGCCCAAACATGACATAACTATCACACTGCAACTCTCCCAACCGTGGCCCACAGCTGCACAGGCAGGACGAAGCCCTTCGAGGGGAAACATCCTCTGACCGTGTACATTTTGATCTGCCAATGATCCACTTCTTTGTCGTCATTTTGTTCTTTTTCTGCTGATTTCAGTGTCTTTCCACAATCAACAGATTCACGATGGTAACCACATCAAGACAGACAAGGACCGACTATCTTGTGAGTCAGCAGTGCCCCTTGAGTGCCCAATATTAAATAAATGTACTACTGTTATCCCTTAAAGCAAGACAAATCGGACAGAAGGAAAAATCAGATGTTATTTATTTTTTTTTTTATAATAACTACCGCAACACAGTAGACACACTCAATAAGAGCCATTATTATGCCTCCTGGACGTGCCGCACATCCTCTCAAATATAATGGTCCGTGTATAATGGCCACCGGCATCCCCGGCCTAAGCTTTAGCCTGGCATCTTCATCAGTGCTCGAAACCCTTTCCACGACCCCCAACCTCCTTCATCAGCCCGGCTGAATGGTCAGAGCGATGACTGTTGTGTGTCTGTGGGTGGCACAGACACAGAGGGCCAGTCTTCCACCCCCTCTGCAGAATAGCGCTTCAGTTGTGGGCCCCCTCCGTTCACCACTGTAACATTTGCATTTTGCCGTGAATGGGCGCTCTATCCTCGGGCCCGCTGCAGAGAGCGGCTGCCTATAGGCCAACGGAGGAGCTGTAAATGTCCTCGTAAAGGTGGCTGGGAACGGGCCTTATTATCGCACCGCCGCGCCTCCGATCGGCCCTTAATAGGGAAACTGGTGGCCGGGCGCTTCTCCGGGATGGACACGCTGAAAATGAGCCATTGCTTTTCTTCCCCACATCACCACTTCAAACCCTGAAACAATATCGATGAATTAGGAAGAGTCAAATCTTGGGAATCGGAGATGTGTGCGTGCGCATGCATTTCTCCATTAAGCCCCCATTTTCTCCAGCAGCAGAGGAGGCTTCACATATCTGAGCCCTCATGATGTCCTTGTGAGGCGAGCACAGCGCTCAGTGACATGATCAATGGGGGTGTGATTGGCAGTATTGGCAGGCTGCAATCCAGGAAAACCAATCAGGGAGGATCATGGGAAGAAGAGTTTGGAAACATGCAGGGTCAACACAAAAAAAAGGCAGGCATCAAGACGTCCAAATCAAGCTCACAAAATATACAATAAAATACCCACAAAGACACTTTTACATGCCTTTTTTTTTTTTTTTTTTTTTAATAAATAAGGCTGGTATATCTCAAAGCATCTGGACTTCGGGTGGCTGTAACAAAGTCTTCCCCCCTCCGTTTATCCAATTGTCCTTCTCAGCGTGAAAGTAGGAGGGCCGCTGTGAGACACTGACACACATTTTTCTGACATGAAGCCTGTGATACGTGTAATCCCCTTACAGCATAGCCGAACAACCTGTTGTATCCCAACTGACCAACATATCTCTTTCTTCTCTCCGTCTCTCGCTGCCTCGTCTCCACAGTGTTATATTTATATCCTGCCAGGCCTTCTGCACCGTTGAGAAATATTGCACAACTCATCCTTTTTGCCGAATGTTTTGTTTACTGATATTTGCATTTGTGGCTGTGAATATCCAAGTAAGAGCATTTCTCTGGGCTCCACCGGAAGTGATATTGAAATGATCGGTTCCAGGAGGTTACGCCTCACCTACACATTTCTCCAAACATAAAACCCGGCTTTGCTTTCTGTCTGTTAGTCTTCCAGTTCACGTTCACAAAGTCTGTCCTTCTCTCTCTCTCCGTTCTCAGTTTACCCCCGAAAGGGTCTTGTTTTCTTTTTTCCAGGGACACGAACAGCTGGTTGTAACAGTTCACGAGGAAACCACTTTGGTGAAAGCCCCCAGCTATGAGACGGCAACAGGACAGGCGGTCCAGTGCTCAGAAAAACAGAAGAAGTAGACCCAGTGATCCCAGCACCCGGTAGAGTAGCGAGGCGCTGGATGCACATGGACAGGGCTTCCCTTTATCCTCAACCACAGAGAACGCCGCCTCTTACGGATCTTGTTTTGTTTTTGGGGCTCTAATGGATCTGTTTGAAGCGGTGAGGCTCCAGGACAGCAGGTAACACTGAAAATCCATTTTGAAACGATAGCCAAAGGCTTTTTGCTTATCTTTGGGCCGGTAATGGAGAACAGGAATCAATGGTGAACGGTGGGTAAGAAGCGGCCATTTAAACCCAGCTGCCTGCTCCTTTTCAGCTCTGATTATATTGTAATCAGGTATATTTGGATATGAGACTAAACTACAATTAACAATGTGAGTGAATACAAACAAGAAAATATCATTGCAATGGACAGAAACCAGGTCATTTAAAAACAAAAGCTTGCTTGCTTTTTTTTCTTCACCTCTGAGACACAACACACACACACACACACACACACACACACACACACACACACACACACACACACACACACACACAGCAGACACATAAGACTGTGTCGCCTCAGCAGTAAATAAGTGCCTTTGTTTCACCATCTGTAATCCCACAGATGAAGGAACGGTCCTGCTGCTGACACGCCTGAGATTACCCAAGGAGAGAGAGAGAGGAGGAGATTCACCCACAGAGGGGGAGAGTGGGATCAAGGTGAGGTAATATATGGTTGTTGTTGTTTTTTTCTTGTTTGTTTGTCCCGGTATCTTTGGACATCATGAATCTTTTCACCCTGCAGGCCTCGAGAGCAAACACTCCCACCTCCATCTGAGATGTGTAATAAAGGCCGTCTGTGCTGAGCGAGCGTCTTAAGCCACTGAAAGCGTCCATTTATCTTGTTTTAACGGACGCCACTTCAACATTTCATCAGTCTCTCCTTTGATCACGCTGTCGGCTCGTACGTCTGTGTGCTAACATCTCGGCATAGTTGCGCATCAGCTGAAAATCACATGCTCGTGTTATGACTGATGTCGTCAGCTGAGCTCCAGGAAATGTTATAAAATGTTTGTCCAGATTCTAAACGATAATTAAATGATAACACATCTAAATGATGTAGTAAGTAATAAGTGATTCATCCTTTCACAACGTAAAGAAATGCATACAGATAAAAGCACCCACATGCTGATGCAAAGTATGTGTGAAGCGTATCAATGTGTTACTGTTCACCCAAAAAAAAAGAAGCTTATTCAGCTGGTTTTGGTGGAGCTCAGCTATGTGAATAAATGTTACTAAACATGAGTCGCTTGATGTGATCGGTACCAAATATATGGCTGATTGCAAGTAAATAATAAGAAAGTCTGTGATGTATTCTGCTCATAATCTGCATAAAGGTGCTTTATAGGTGGTTTTCTGCACTTGTACACCTAAGTTGTCTGCAAGACAGAGACACGAGACCATTAGTAGCCGTGCGGCTGCAACGGCACCGTAGCGAGGCACCCGGCAAAGCCCTGGTCCCCGTTGCTAATCCAGCTGGAGGCTGGAGCCCTGCTCCAGTTAATCTGATCATCTGTGACCTGCTGAGACATGAAACCCACCCTCCAGAGCTCATTTAATCTGCACACACAAACAAAAAACGTGCACGAGCGCAGCACGTGGAGGGACGCCGGCGCGGAGCCGGCAGGTACGCACATAAACACCGCTCGTTTAGACGGCACGTTTTGAAGCTGAGCAGCACTTTCCCACACTTCTACAACTCCTGAAGGAAAGGCCCGGCTGTGACATTGCCACCTCTCAGTCTGTTGATCGGTGAGTCACAGCTAAAAAAGACGGCGGCATTAACCTGCTTCCAGCAAGCTGTCATTTTCTCTACGCAGCCCTGCGCTGAAATGACAGCGGTCCTTCGGCCGACTTCAACTAGCCGGAGCAGTGAAAGGTTTCATGGAAATAGGTTACGTGATGTTGATGTCCTACTTTGAAAAGAACTGTGCCACAGGCCCTGGAGGAAACCGCAGAAAGCCACGAGGCCTTATTTCCAATTTCATAATGTGTTAATGTGTTAACAGCTACAATTTCAATCCCTCTCAAGCGATCAAAGTCGAAACAAAAAAATGAAACGACAACTGCTAACGAGAGAAATTAAACAAACGACGCGAGATATATATCGAATTGTTTGGTGTTTTTTTTTTGGGCAAAAAGGCGAACCTGCGTCTTCTTTCCCTGTTGACACTATCGACCGCGTGTCAGGGCGTGTTGAGGAGTTGTGTAAATCCATAAAACAGATAAAGGAGGATAATGATATGGAAGGGAGAGAGCAGATCTATTCATCAAAGCCTCTTTCTAACACACTCAGCAGATAGAGGCAGAAATGTTGCATGGCTGCTTACTCTCCAGTTTGGAGATTAAAGCTGTGGCTGCCGACAAAAAAAAAAAAAAGTTGAGGAGTGCAGGTTTCTAATTCAAACAGAGAGTCCGGTTACTGAGTTACACTGGTACTGGAAACGTATCTCGGATCATACTGGAGATAAAAATAAAAGAAAGAAAAAAAAGTCACACCCCCTGTACACGTGATGAGACTTAAAACCTCACCAGGAGACAAATAAACCAGACGCAGATAGAAATGAGAATATCGCACAAATGTCTTCAAACGAAGGATTGCGCAACCATCGGGGAATAAAGCGCAGCATCGCCCGGATCAGCATGTTGTTTGTTGGCGGTGGTGATGAGACCTCAGAGGCCATCGCTCTCCTCCCGCGGGCCCGAGAGACTCCCACACGGAGATGATGAAAACAGTCCTCGTAAGACCGAGAGCAGCGACGGAGGGGGAGAGCTGATTTGGTTAAACTGGAGAGGTGCCCTTCGGTCAGAGAACAGAGATCAATAGACCGAGGGGCAGCTCTTTATCTTAAAATCGTCAGGTGCCGGTAAACATATCGATCGCGCTATTCACTCGTGAACATCACCCAGTTCGTTTTCCTGTTTTTTTCTCCGAGGTGAGCTTTAGCTTGTGGATGTGAATGAGTCACCAAAGAGAGCGAGAGGCGGACTGGATTGAGTACGGAAATGCAAATAGTACGATCAGAGATTTTTTGATTTAACAAGTGTTTGGTTTATCAAGCATGAAATTATTTTATTTTTTTAGTAAAGGAATAAATTACTAGCAGTGTGCACCTGAGCCACTGACGGATAACGGTTTTGATCTGAGGTGCCGGTCGGCGCCTCTCACCGTCCCACCTTCATTCCCTCGCCCGACGTGGGCTCGGCCGACTCTGTGAGGGTGCGCGCTGCCAATTAGTGTCCCCCACCTGTCGCCGTGGGTCGCTGGTGCAGGCGTCTGCTGGGTGTGAAATTGGCCATCTCGCTTTCATCCATGAACTTTGCGTGCTCCCCCCCCACACATGCACACGGGGGGGCACACGGGCACAGTGTGCAGCTATGACCCACAGTTGACCTTTACGGTATGGCCACCCTGTGTAGTAGGGGAAAGGGCCATGAGTGTGATAGGAATAATACCTCCAGCTTGGACGGGGTATTAAAGCCACTCTTCCTCCTAGAATAGCAGCACATTACCACACATGGCTTCCAAAGATATTCAAAAGCTTTGTACTCTCCCTCTTTGTAGTGATGTCTTGTGCACATTCCCAGGCGTCAGAAATAAACTTCTTCTTCTTCCCGTTAGGAATGATGCAAATGACTACAGAAAACACAAGTAGTAATAAACAGGACTAATCCTTCCGTAAAAAAACCCATCTATTTATATTGCAGCTGTGGGATTTCATACTGAGCTAAAAAGAGAGGCATCAATAAAACCGAGTCTGACGTAGCAGATCGCGAATTAGTCTGAAAACCTTTACAGCACCCAGCTCTCCCACTAACCAGCCTTTCATTCCCTAATACGAGAACCATTTACACAGACTCCGAGACCGTCATTGAGACAAGCTCTTTCAAATTACCCCAATTTGGAGCTGCTAGTCTCGCCAATGAAGCCCTGATGTCTTAGAGAAAGGCGAGATTGGCTTTGACTGAATTGTCTACTGTAACCTCGTGCCACCGACTGTAACAGCGGCATTGTTTGGAGCGATCGGGCCACATTATCTTATCACCCCGATTTAATCCTTTCACCCAGTCTAATGAGATAAATGATTTCCTTTCCACTATGTATATAGGGTGAAGGCGGAGATTTAGGATTTAAAGATCATGTGGAGGAAGAAAAGCACTCAGCTTTCAGCCTCTGCAGCGCAGCAGACAGCATAGGGAGCGTTTCCCAACGAATTATGCCAGGTTCCACTTTTACCACGCGGCCCGCTGCTGCCGCTCATCAAGCACTGAATGGGATATGAGTCAGAGCACTTCTCGGAGAAAGGAGGAGTTCACACAGGGCACGCTCCATTGTCACTTGGATTTTTTTGAGAAGGCGATGCCGTGTCAATCACTGTCAGCGCAGTTTATACTCCTCACTTCATCCACAGAATAATTCTCACAGCAGCATGTAGGCTTTGACATGCTCAGCACTTGACATGTCTTCACGTGGGATTGGGGTGTCATGGTAGGCCGGTTTGACACAGACCAATAGTCGAGGAAGAAAGTGGAGGGAACCCGTTCTGGGAAGATTGCAGTTCTGTTGCCTCATTAGATGGAACCAATTAAGAAGATCTCTGTCTCATTATAAAGGCTGGCCCCTGGGAGACAGCTGGGCCTGTCTGTCCAACTGTTTATAGCTCCCTAGGTGTGTGTCTGTGTGTGTGTGTGTGAGTGTGTGTGTGTGTGTGTGTGTGTGTGCGCCTACGAGCCGAGGGTGGCTGGACGGGAATCGTGGAGCATCTTGAGCGCCGCATCTCTGCAAGTTTGTCCAATTTTTAATCAGAGGAGAATTAAAAGAAGCCTCGGGGAAGCAGTCAACACATTTCATCAATTTGAATGGGCCACAGCGAAACGCCATATGCTTCAGTATACCGGCGGTCCAGGGAACATACTGTTGAGAGCAGTCGGCATCGCTGCCCTGTCCAGGAAATTTAAAAAAAAAAACACAGAAGGCTGAAGCCGCTGATTTTCCGAGCACAATATACGTTTTTAACTAAAATCATGTAAGGTGAGATTTCACTGAATAAAGCACACAACTAAATGCTCCTCTCTGGCAACCCGAGTCGGTCTCTGAGTGATGATGAACCTACGTATCAATAATTAATGAGACCAATACGAAAGGTCAAGCGCACAGCAAGCCTCCTGCCTGACTTGCCACAGATCTGCCTTTGGCTTTACTGCAGAGGCGCTCGCAACAGCAACAACTACTGCAGCAGGAAGGCGGTTTGAGTCCAGCTGGCTTTGAAATAAT